>NW_019211454.1:52812777-53267568 GCF_002443255.2 Varroa destructor | reverse complement strand
TATATCGTCTAGGGATTTTCTACTAACTGTATTAATCCTCTGTACATTTGTTTTGCCTTGGCTAACTGTGTCATTCCTCAATGCAGGCACACCTGTGATAACTTACTTATTCTCATTATATCGATTTTAATCACCACGACCACGCACAATATGAACCAGTTACCCTGACTCTTTATGTTGATGGTGCGTGCATCCAATCAATATATAGCTGAGACTCCTTTGATTGAGCGACTGTATCGTTAACCGCTAAACTCCAGCCTTCAGCATTTCGTGAAGCGCTGTGGACATGTTGGTAAGGCAAGATGTTTTACTTTGGACGTCGTTTATTGTCCAATACGTTCCCCACTTTGCAAGCCAACCGTGCTGGGGGGCTAGCTTCTAACTGTTGCGCCTAGCTTTCACTTTCAAGGCGATTGTGCATGTGACGGTCGCTGAGGAGGACGCAGCAGCGGCGACGACGGCGGCAAACGAGAAGCGCAGTGAGCAACTAGTTGAACCATTAACCTGTCAGCGGGGAACCAAGCCAGTATCGGTGCCTGAGTAATAGGGCCACTTTGTTAGTAAACCCGCCAAGGTTAGTTCGTTGACGGCTTGTGGCTCCTAGGCGCTTGGTTCCATTGGGGCCTCCCGTCATGGGAAAGCACGAGTCAGTCAACGCGACGCGTACGGATTAATTAGCAGATGCCAAAGTTCACCTCGGTAGCACCACCACTATCTCAGACGGACCGTTTAACCGACTAGATCAGCCAAATCAGCCTAGCATGCTAAGGAAACCAAGTAGCTGACTAGATGAAGTCTATCGTCGTGCGAGA
The DNA here is from genome assembly GCF_002443255.2 of Varroa destructor. Classification (NCBI taxonomy): domain Eukaryota; kingdom Metazoa; phylum Arthropoda; class Arachnida; order Mesostigmata; family Varroidae; genus Varroa; species Varroa destructor. The sequence goes on along the minus strand of NW_019211454.1, from coordinate 53,266,756 downwards.
TGCTAGGTACTTAGAGGTTAGACAACCCACTTGGCCGCTTCACTCTGCGTCTGTGCCTGGCGAGCATGCTTGGCGGTTTACCAGCTTCTATTGATTCTTCTACCGACTGGATAGAAGATGCATAATAGGAAATGCGCCTGCAAACAAACTGCTGAGCCGGAGTAGGAGCTCCTCGATGCTGCCGTATACAGGACTGAAATCATGATCTAGTATTTCACTGTTCCTACCTAGTGCAGATACGTGTCAAGCGTGGGCGTATGTTTCGACTATTCAAAGGACAAAAATATGCCAAAGGTTTATCATCTTATTATGTATTGCGCAGATATTGAAACCAATAGCAGTGTGACTCACTACAGCTCGTAAAGAAACCAAAAACAATCCAACAAATAATGAGAAAACTAAGCACTACGTCTGTTCATATCATCAAGCATGGAATTTATGTAGACATACGCGTATGGGTGTGTGTTTGTCCGAGTCTCTTACTTTTTCCCTCGTGACGTTTTACTTGGCCCGTCTCGAGAACAAGTACCAATATGTGCTTGCATAATATTTTGCGAAGTCGGCCAGCCTTCAACCGATTTCTTCTTACGAGACATTGGTGAGGACGCCAACAATGCAGCAAGCATGGCGAGAACAATAACTCCAACAGCAATAAGCTTAACAGCACACAAGCGCTCGTAGGAGCATCATGATGAAGGCGAACTTGACGGCCGGGAGCATGTCTCTGTCAGAGGTTCTCTCTGAGTCAAAAGATATTTCCGTCTGCCAGATCTGTTCAACTCTCGGCGGTAGCTACATCAAGAGCAGTAGAGTTACGACAGCTCGTCCCTTTCCTTTACCTGGCTTGACAGCAGAACCAGCGAAAAACGCGAAGAAGATATGGGGGATTTAAACCAAAGAGGGTGAACTCTCTTTCTTTCCCAACGAAAAAGTTTCGTGCGTGAGCACGTAGAAATAACATACCGATATAGGTGAATTTTACCAGAAGAATTAGGAAAAGAAGAAGGATCTTCTCTGGCTTGGCAGGATGGTCTCGTTAGAGTCGCTGGTGCCGGTGCCGCCGCTTGGATGTTAACAAGCAGCCGACCAATTGACTGATGCTCACAGAAATATATGCGATGCACACACGTATAGATTTGGCGTCTTTGTCGCCATACCGTTGAAAGTTTACCTATTCTAAACAGGCTGCGGGGAAAATAGGAGCTTAAAAAGAGCAACAACCATGGAGAATGTAAGGACACTTGACTACAGTTGCTACCAGTAAGGGTGTGCTAGGGAAGCTACGGAACAGAGAGGGATAGACATACGAACCAAGTAACCGTGCGCAGCTTTCGAAGAATAAACTTGACGCTCGTGTCGCCGATGATGCTAATAATGACGCTGATGGCAATGATGTTCATGGTGGAAGAAAGCCGTTGGTGTTTAGCTATCATTCAAAGGTAACAAACTATTATATGCAATATCTTGATTATAAGCCCCTGTTCCTAACCCTTCGAATAGAAGTAGATAGACGTTACGGCCTTATGACACTATTATGGACACATGAAAGGTTTAATATAATAATATTATCATACGTACATGCATTGATCAAAATCTTCGCATGGGCATAATAACTCAAGGGTATCGGTTTTCATACGGCACAGTCCTGTAGTATGCTGAAATCACTCTGGGTTTCGTTGACGCATACAGAGGATGCAATGTTCAGTAGATAGTGCACCTAGTAAGGGGAAGTTCGCTTAACAAATTTAATTTGATAATAAGCATGGATGGAAGATCAAGTGAATTCTAATTACCTAGATATAGGATCTGCAGTGATTGAAGTCAAGGAGGCGAGAGACAACCAGTTTATTACATTAAATATATACCACTTTTGCTTACCCGGCCAATGTCTCTTATCAATCAATTATAAATATCATGTTTGTTGTGCGTGAGAAGCAATACAGCTACCTGGATGTCAGGATAATGTTAATAATAATGATGATGGTAGACTGTCGGGTATGATAACGTGACGTGGTAGCTCCGACCTTTTCGGTGCTCGCTTTAATGGGGCAAAGCGCGAACCTCTGACATAATAGGTGTGCGGTTACCCCTTGTACCTCCACCTGTTATTGCAACACCATATATAAATCTTACACTGGGGTGAATCGTGTAAAGTTCATGACAGCAGTCCTCAGTCGTACGAACAAGTAGTGATTAGAAATCAAGTTTCAGTGTGAGATACCTAAAGGCACTCAATCAGATGAAACGTTGAGCTCTTCAGTCGAACAAAACGCTACGCAATTAGAATAGCTTCACCGACGAATGTCATCAATAATGCGTCACAATTCTACCCTATCGCAATACTTCTGCCCAACAGATGATATCGATACCAGCCTGTGCATACATAATAAAGCATATACATTGCATTGCATGGATTATATGTTTAATCTAGACATTTGAGTTGTGCTATGTTTGTCTTTTGTTCGATGTTTCAGGAGTTTCGTCTCATCACCTACGCCGCCAACGAACCCGTTACCGGAACAGTGTTCAATGACCTTCAGCCTAATCAATGACTGGCTTACGCACAAGAAGTGGCGCTAAGCTAACGACAAAAATCCAGAAAGTAATGACCTTTCTTCTCTCTTTTTTGTACTTTTTTCGTGGCCAATTGTACGCGACAACGGCGCTGCTAGGTGGGCGGTAGGCACTATGGTACGTACGACAGAAAAAAAGGCAAACGTACGTACAACCATAAACGAGATGAAACATCGTTCCCGCCAATTTTTGCTCAGCAACCGGCTAGAACCTTCTATACCCTACCAAAAAGCTTTGCATTGACAAACTAAGCTTCTGCTAATTAACTAGCTACAGGTGACTAGGGCCTTCGAGACAGTCAAGTATTCTCTAGTCCCTAATTCCGCCAGCAATCCGTAGCAATCGTCGGGCAGTTAGCTTCTTGGGAGATGCTGAAGGCCTCAGGCAGATCTTGTCGTTACTGCGTTACCAAACGCCTTCCAACATTTTCCTTTTTCTTCTATGTTAATAATTCATATCTGTGAAAAATCGCGTCCGTTCGACAGTATACATCTTGCATTTTCATTATAAGCTTTATTGTTCGAACTGCATATGGCAGAACTGCTACAAGACGTCGCCTTACTCTTTGACAAGCTTGGCCATTAAATACACCTCATCTTCAAATACATGATCCTACTTACAAACGCTATGTGTAGTATCGTAGACCTGTTGCACTTTGTTACTTTCGTAGTATACATTTTTTAAACAGTAGTGGTCGGTTCGTCTCTTCAAGTGCAGTTGTGTGCGCTGGGAATAAAGCTGTCGTCGACTGCGTCCGCTCCGCAAGTAACAGGGGGCGAGGACGAGCTTTCATTGAAATGAATTATCAATTACACGAAAGTCTATGCAAAAAGCGAGACGTCGTCGCATGATCTGTTATGCCAGGACTAACGGCTTTCGAACAGCATAAAATACGAGTGGGCGCCCGCTCCCCCCCGCCCCTCGTTTGTCTGCTGCCTTGTACGAGTGCATAACAGTAGAAAGAACCCCAACCCAGATCGACAAACTGCCGAGCTCTCTGTTCTGCGCCGATGCGTCTGGAAAAATACGAGCAGAAGACTGAACCGTCAATGTTCGTGAAATGGCATCCGCTTAATTCACAGCGTGGCCAAAAGGGCGACCGACCGTCCAGCCAGCCAACCAGTACTATTTCAACTATTACAACTATAGTCGCAGAAGCCGGAAAGGCCTTTTTGTTTGGTTGCATTAAAGAAGCGTACCAATCCAATAGATTTACGCAAAACCTCGTTTCCATATGCTCGTTGTTGCTGCTTGTAGAATTGCTGCTAATGCAGGCTTTGTTAATGCGTAATCGTTGGAGAGCTTTTGGTCTCGACCGAGGACCGCTGAGCTAAAGGCACAATGTTGGAAAGAGTGGGACAAAGGGTGCCGACATCAACGGGCCGAGCGGCAAAGAAACCCAGACACGCAGAAAGAACTAATTCAGTCAGTAACCAGAAGCTTCCCTTGATCAACTGCAGCCTGGCGGTCCTTTGTCCTCTCATTCTACAATACCAAATTGTCCTATTCTTTTGTACTTCTAGCGCAAACCGTTTTAGCTTCAATTTTGGTCATGTTTAAACTAAATAGTTGACGACAGCTTTATGGGGTACTATCAGTTACACATGTGTTATTCTGTATAGTTTTATGGCAAAGAAATATTATACAAGTTTACTACCGATGTGTTATGTTATAACAGGTGCTTTAAGGATAAACTCGAATGTACTCAAGGACTTCGGCGTCATCTGACTTGGCTATTGCAATCCTGGCTCCAACAAGTATGACACTTGCGTGATTGCAGCCCGGATTAATGTTGAACGAGGACCAGCTGATCAGCTAATCCGCCAGCTAGACACCTGTGCAGCGTGCTTTGTAAGAGAAGCTAAGTCTTTGTAAGGTAATATTGTTGGATATGGGACGGCCTGAGCCTTTTATTTTCTACTGTTCGTTCGGTACTACCTGCTTCCTTATCTTGGCCATTCGCCCTGCACACTTTCCTGTGTCCACCCGAGAACTACTCGGGGTGGCCACATGTAGGACACCTATGCTTTTAGTTGGTGTTCACATCGGACAATATCGGATTTTAGGCTTTTATGCCACAAAATAGTTGCCCTCTCCGCCACACACACACGATATGTTGTGGTATCTACGTCTAGACAGTGACGGTGGTTAAAACGGCAGCATATTTTTGACGTTGAAAGTCCATGGGATTGCATGATATCGCGGCAGATTGGTGATGTTGATGGTGAAAGCACGGGCTCCTGGTTCCCAGTTTGCCAGAGGATGACCGTCCAGCGTTCGAGCAACGAACGAGCAACTTAGTAGTTGCAATATTGGTGTGGTCATAATCGTTGCTGTTGTTTTGGGCTTAGGGTCACGTGGTACTGGCCTGACCGGTGGCTTGCAAGGGAAAATGCACACACCTAGGGGACGTATATGTAATGGCTGTTGAGGGCACAACAGCCCGTTAAGATCATATCCGAGCGAGCATCAAAATTGACTCAACTAGGTTTCGTGTCCGTATCTGGGTCCATCAGCGTACGGTAATTATCTCGTGTGCCACAGGGCCAATTAAGCTTATCAAACAGGTCACGCAAAGCACTTTGTCAAGCAACAGCTACTACTTCCACCATCCATCGCTAGAACAATAAACGCCATCGCCAACTTCACTCGCGTTGCAAAATAACTAAAGGACTATAGAAAGACTTAACGCGAAAGAGCCTTCGTCCCAAGTGGAAATTCGAAAAATAATTGCTGACCTTAAGCTATCGTCATCATCGGTGGCAAACATTGGTATACTCGGTATAGCCCGCGGGTTACCTAACAGTCTGTTGAGAAGCGTGTCAACCTCTCAGCTGTAGAGGGATAGATGTATGTTTAGTCGTTGTGTGTTGGCTTATTGTATCGAATGACTTCACTGGCAGCGACTGCCTCCCTATGGGTTATTGTATAGTGGTAGACTGCACAACAACCGGCAAAAGTTATTCCTGGGGATAATAGTGCATTGGGAGCGGCTCAGTATGAGTGGTCTGTAAATGCGTGTCAGCCAAAAGGACTATTGTAGTTAGTATGTCTGCTGGCGGACGGAATGGAAGGAGTCAGTGAATGCTGTATCCGAGATCCGCGCTCGAAAGACTCGAACACCATGCATCATATATCATATGGCACAAATGCAGGTTGGAGCTCAGAGTTCCCAGCCGAAGTAGGCGGCTATTGACACTTCATCACTCATGATTAACGTTTGGGCATACGCACACGTCAATGCCTAGTCATGCAGGCGATACTAAAGGTACCGGCTGCGCAGATAGCCCATATAGATACTTACCTGGCTCTGCTGGGAAAAAATGCTGTTTGGATATATATTAGCCCATCATTGTACGTATTAGCTGCCTGCAGGGAAGCAAGGCTCGAGAAGTAGAACCCACTTAACACGGCCCCGCCCTGTTCGGCTGTCTGGATCTTCCTTTCACGACATCGGTGTGCAACTGTCATAGGTGCTAGTGAAGGCAGCGGTCGGCACCGGGCCTCTTCATATATATAATAATATCAACAATGTACCACCAGTGAGCGGCACTGTTGCCATGTTGACTTCGCCTTGTCGGGAAACATCAACACCGCCGATAAAGTGGAAATACACTCACATTTAAGCTTCAGGTGTTTGTTAAGCCAAGTCTAGGCGTGGGACAACAGCTCAAGCTTGTCGCGCCGATGTTGATTTTTACGTGTCTGAGGGGTTCGTTTGGAAACAAGGACCGCCGTGCCTATAGAGATAGATAATAACATACGTTTTGTTGCATGTAAATATTATATATGGTACGACGTAATTTGGACTCGGCAATCGCCAGAAAAAGAAAGAAGTGAATAGATGGCCACTTTGGTACGTAATCTGTCTGTATACGAATCCCTCCGTTTATCTGGACTGCAAAATTCTCGTACATTTTACTCTGTAATACCGATATGTACGTTTCCATTATATTATCTGCATTCTGCTTGGGTAGAGTTTTTATATAGTTATCATTACGGCTATTACGGCTAATGCGTGCGCTATTTGGCCAAGGGTAAGCTTGTTTCATTTATCGACATTTGCTTATTCTTACTGCTACCATGCTAAACTGCGTTACCTCTACGACAGCCTCTGAACACGCTCGTTTTTTATGGTGACAATTACGTCCTTCATTGTGCTAGCTCTATTTACTATCAACTCAAGTTTAGACACTATATGTCTGCATGCCACTTGTTTTTGCATAAATCGATAAAAATTAATTTTGCAGTACATACTTATGGTAAATCTATATTATGCAATAAAAGCAAATAACCCACCTTCTTCCTGCACCAGCCAGCCAGCTGCTCCTGCCAGCTGATGTCAAATCAAACACACACAATTTCGTGGGAAAAGACCACTTTAAGATGAGTATGGCGTACTAGCAAACGTCACACGAGCGAGAAAGACGGGTCGTTGTATGTTGAACATTTGCTTTTCGCACTCATGTGTGGCTTCCTGTATGAGGCCTTGTGAGCCTCTTCTTATTCAAGTTTTCTTTCTCCTTTTCGACGTCGAAGATAGAAATGGAATGCGTCGGGAAATAGGGCCACCGAGAGGTCTGTGTCAACCTCCAGTTTCACTACAATTACCGGCTCTTTCTATCTTTCTTGCTCGATCGACAACTGCCACCTAACTATCCTGCCAGCGCCCACCATCCTTTTTGTTCTACGGAATATTCAGCGCGTTATGAGGAGTTAAAGAGAGAAGGAGAGAGAGAGGAGAGTAAGTACAAAATTTGGCAGACTCGAGCGTTCATTTACCGACCTCGGCCTCGACTCTCAGAATCACCATTGCAAAGGACCGGTAACTTTAGGTTCATAGCGGTGACGGTTAGCTACGGGCTGCAGACGGCAAAGCCATAAACCTATGATGTTATACCTTTTTGTTTACTTTCCGTTCCTCACTTGCAATTTCATATCTCGCCGCCACTTTGATGCGCTCGTTCTGGCTCCTTTACCTTCCTGACCCCGTTAACCTTCTTCAAGCTAAATCCCTTTTTCTTAGTTCTCTTTTAGCCCGCTATTTTTCCTAGGCTTTCGTTGTCGGGCTTTGTCGTTGACAAAAATGTAGTTCTCTGAGCTTCTAAACAGTCTTTCTTCTGTCTGATTCACTCCGCGGGTGAATTCACTTCAAAAGCTTCTCAGGCTCTACGAGTGAAAGCTGCTTTTCGCAGGATGTAGTTTGTACCGCTGGAGTATGCACTTCACTGGCAGCGGTACCTCGCTTTCCTGTCATGCCCCTGAAAGAAGTCGCTGACTTTTTTAATGCACGTGGTGGCGTAGCAAACGGCGATACCAACGGTTGTACTGCTAGCGGAAGTAACGGTGATCGGGATATTATTCTTTGTAGAATTCTACAAGCGATACAATGCCCTCCTCCATACGGAATATTAAAAGAAGTAGAAGAAAAGCCTGCTTGGACAAAAGTAAATGTTTCTCTGCAAGGCTTTGCTACTGCTGCTGAATACGCAAAGTCAAAACTAGACAGAGCAAAAAGGCGAGAGAGACCAAACTAACGGAAGGTGCAATTACAGGCGGAGCACCAAAACAATGCTTACCCATCCAAACTTGTGCATTCCTGGTTTGCCCACAGCATACTTTTAAGGCAATCGCCGAAAGATTTTAACCTACTTACTTCATCTCTTGAGAGACAATGGTCATAGCAATAGCACTGGACAATGATGAAGCAAGTATCAAAAGTCGTCGACAAGACCCACTCGATTTCATGGGCTGCGCCTCTAGGATTGCCACGATCGACATTTTAATGACTCTGGTCGAGTACAGGTCGACGCCTTATTTGATACCTGCAAAAGTTATATTCCCCCCGTATAATTCAACTTGCCTAAAAATTTCACAGGCTACCTTGAGGGGAAGCGTTTCGAACAAAAGGACTTTAATGACAAGATGATGCAGCTTTTGCTCCAGTTACTATAACTTGTTTCCTGCTATGCTATTTGTGCTAGTGTTGTTGCTATCTCCAAACGCGCCAAGAAAGATAAAAGCAATTAGTTCAACACCCAGTCCGGTACGTTGCTTGGTTACATAGCTGGGCAGTTTTGACAAGCGTAGACTGGAGTATGCACCGGCATAATCCAAGCGTGCCTCTGATCGCGTGGCAAGGCTTATTATTCCCGCAGGCGATGTATCTGAAACGGTCAGCGGCTGTGGCGTAATGGGGATCAGACCTCAACTTTCTTCAACTTTCGTTGCCATAACGCACGCGCTATCCCCGGACGAAGTTTTTATTCTGCTACCATTACCCACAATACATTCACATCGACAGAAACACACGCAAAGGCATAGAGGCCGATCTATCAGCGACTAGAGTTATGGTAATTTTGGCGAGCGAAGGCCCACCATCAGCATTCCCATTGTTACCAGAAACAACAACTGAGAATATGGTGTCAAAGTTGATCTGCTCTACTAAAAAACTAAATGAAAAAAGACCGAACGCTTTTCCGGCAATAACTCAGGCGGTATAACTGTGCGCAAACAGAAGGTTCCCAACAAAACAAACCCATACATAATGCTTGCGACATAACCTGCGAGCATAACTGGAGTTCCAGTTCACCATAGATTAAGCCCTAGTGCAGTGAGGATGAGCTGAGTATTAGGTACGCTGTCGTACAACGTTGTGCTAATTGAACAGAACAAAATACTTGGCGGCTCAATAGAAATTTTGTTTTATCAATAACCAGTTAAACGGATTTCATAGGAAGCCCGACGTTTAAAATGGTTAAAATTTTTAGTTAGCTTATAACATGACGTAAAATTTTTGCATATCTTTTACTTAACATAGTTTGTTGGAACAAGCATAATCGTAATCTTTTCGACCTACCTTTCGTACTGCACTAAATAGTACAAATTTTGACGGATCGGACTGCAGATAGATCGAAAATAGTCGAGACGCAGGTGGTAAAGCTTTCGCAATAATGGCATCGTTTCGTTCATTCTTACTGTCATTTGTCTGGCTTGGCCTGCTTCAATAGACTGTTTTTCTCTATTCGTTTTCCTGGTCCTTGGAAAAGCTTCACTATTCTCTACCCACTCCCCCCCCTCCCCGGCGTTCTTTCCAGCCATGAGGAAAAGCATTTCCTCGTACGCCATCTTCCACGGAAGTGACTACTCGCTGAAGTGTAGCCCCAGCGGGCAGAAGGGTTGAACCGGGAGCGAGCGGCCGATCGATCTATCTTCGTCTTGACGCATCATCATATCGTTGAGTTCAGCTGGGCTGCGGAAAAGACTTTAGTTCGCTGGTTGTTAGCTTTTTTATTGCTATTACCTTTTTTAAAGTGTTTATCTTTTTTCTCTCCTTTCATTTCTGAAGATTGGCTGCAACTTGATGTAACTATTGAGAACTAAGCCGCCAACGCTGATAGTGACTCCGTCAAGCTCATCTATCCTACCTAAACCTCAGTTCTACTTTGCACGCAAAACTTTCGCCTTTTTTTCTGTTTTTCTTAAGATCTTTGTCTTTCTCTACTTATCTTTATCAGTTTCCTTCTGACTTTTCGCGGCTTCATCCCTTTACGCCCACATAGCCCCCGCCTTCACCCTAGTCTCCCCTTTTCTCCCTTCCTCTCTCGTGCCGATTTTCCCGCTCACCCGGCTTCTATGGTAATGAACGGAGCTATGCCTTGAAGAATGAGAAAAAACTGCGAGTATGAGGACTAACAACAACAACACAAGACTAGTAGAGCGGCAGCATGGGGAGTAATAAAGGAAAGTTTTTTCAACAGCGACAACAGGAGTGAGCCAGGCAAAACAGCCTCGAGTCAGCTAGAGGCAACAACGGACGGCAGTCCGCACGTTGGTTCGTAGCGATGGCGAGAGTCGGTGGCGGTTGCTCGCTATGTCCAGCCGTTCGAAGCTTGATGGGGCTATCGATTTCGTTTTTCCTTCTCTGCTGTTTAAATGGATTCGCTGTCTTTTTTTCGTACAGTGCCAACGCTTCTCATCCCTTTCTCTTTGGCAGAGAGAGGCAGTCGGCCATTTCTAACAGTTGCGGCTACAACAGGCAGCGCGTCGAAGCCGGGGGCGATACGTTAGCACGCTGCTGGTTGCTTAATCGTCTCTTATTTTGAAAAAAGACTAAGAAAGAAGAAAAGGACGCGTTACTGCCCATAGTGAAACTAGAATGATTCGGGCGAAAAGAAATAGAAAACGAAAAAAGGAGAATGGCACTAGAGGACTTTTCCCTGGCGAACTATTTCGTAGCATTTTCGAATATGGAACATGGCGGCATAGGACGAATGTGTTCTTGCTGAAGGACAACAGGTCAATCCAGTCTCATTTCGTTTGTTTCGCTGGCCTGATACTCCAGCAGCTTAATTACGGTAGTTAAGAAGACGAAAAGCTTAGAAAAAGCAAATCTCTTTCTACCTTAACAAACTTCACTCACTTTTCGCGCTACGAACTAGAGACGTGATGATTGAAGGTGCCACCACTTATGGAAGTGACTTCGATTTACCTATGGGTGTATGCAACTTGCGTCTAACTAGTCTTGCCGTCCTTTTTTCTCTCATTGGGTCTGAAGTTTCTCTCTCCCCTCTCTCTCTAGCTCTCTCTCTCTCTCTCTCTCTCTCTCCCACTGTCTTTTTTTGGCTTTCTGCTTCTACCGCTTCTGCTCTTTTCCCTTGTGGCACAGTCTCTCACCTGTGCAGACTAAGTACCCAGCCAACTAACCAGCCAGCGTACCAACGCAACGACACCTCGTAGAGGGCAGAGTAAACAACGAAAAGGGACAACTAGGGTTGGAGCTGGTTTGGTACCTAAAAGATCAGTAAGAAACTGAGAACAAAAGGGTGAATGGACGCAAGACCCCTTAACTGGTGCGCGGTCATGCGAACACAGTAGGTACAGAGTAGGTAAGCGAAGCAGTGGAATTTGTTAGTATTGCACTCATTTAGAGGACGAGTTATGAGACACACCAACGAAGTAGGCACGGTGGGCGCAAGCACAGACGTGTACCTACACATCGACACGCCTGTTTGACGCACGCATTCCCCTACTGCTGCCTGGTGCTGTTTACCGTCGTCTGCTTTGCCTACGATGGCCAAGGGCTAAGGAAACGAAGTGGTTAGGTTGATAGGTGCATAACAAAAGACTAAAGGAAGAGTCGGCCATCCTTTTCACCATAACGCGAAATAACAACTACAACATCGGCATCGTTATCAACACCAATCATAAAAGTCATCACTTGCCTTCGACTATTTCCCTCATATAGCGCATTATTTAGCTGCTTTTGAAACAAAGCGATTGACAGCGAGACTGCGCTATTCTGCTATATACGCACTGGATAAACACCAAATACAATAAGCAGACGAACAGTTGCTGATCTAATGACTGCTTATTATTTTCATTGCTAGTAATCGTATGGCTAACAGAGTAACGACATAACATTTTTCGGAGGCAGCAAACTCGTATATATATAAGGTCACATATAGACGACATATATGCAAGTTGAAACAAGGGTCATTATCGTTGTACAGCTCATAAATACAAATACATCAATTCGACATCACAAAGGTGACTTCATGGAATTCCATAGTACGGTCGTTTTTTGTTTCTAGGAACCTGGAAACTCTGAATCTTTTTATCTTGAATTTTTGATTAGGAGTACAAGGGTTCTCTCGCAACGCTTGCCCATGCAGCCAGATGAGACTGGTTTATTCCCAGATGAACTCTTTTAGGTATAATGGCAACAACGAGATTTAAAACAATCTAAGCTACATACTTATTATCAATGCCGTAAAAAAATCGTATCTTTATTAGAGTTTCATTTAGACGCAACAGAACATCGAAGTTTCTCAAGTAGTACGTAACTTGCTTGAGTGGTAAGAATCAAAACCTAACGCTTAAATCTCGGAGTGAAAAAAATTATATATGTGACATATATGTTTAATCGCGCGACTTTGACATATATGTGGAACAAATCACCTTCTACTTGTATCGGCAGAACTGTAATTGGTGTTAACATATTTGTTTGGTGTGTGACACTGGTAACTGAGTCACATTTACTAAGAGTGAACGTCATGCTTAAAAAACCACCTGCTCATCCTCGATATTAAATTGAATGTGGTTTGATTAACTTTGGAGTGCAACTGTTAAATTGCCATGATTGGTAAAAGCACCATCATCGTCACATGCTTCTATATTTATTTTTGGTTGCGTATAATTTTTTTCGTATTCGTTTATTATGTTCAGAGCGTCTACTCGCAGAAATGGCAGCAGTTTCATGCCACAACATACGTCACCTATTTTTCGAGCCCCATTTCCTATACGACTTTTGATGCGTACAAATTGCGCACACACGTATGTGTTCACGCATCGCAGATAATCCTAACGTTCTGCGAGAACAGCAACCGCGAGAAGTTGAAGACAGTTGCTTTACAAGATCGAGTCAAGTTACCGCGGGCGATCTGGGAACGAAACAGGTTAAATCCCTCTTTCTTTCTATATTCCTTTCTTCTTCAGTCGACTTTGATAGAGTTGTTTGCCATTCGCTTGTGGAACGCATGATCGAGAGAAGAAAATGTGGATGGGCAAAAATGAGTAGATGCAGGAGAAGGCCAAGCTGAATTTTCAGGCAGCAAAATGTCATAGGTAAAGTCTCAAGTCCTCAAAGAATGTCACTCTTCCACGAGAAGCGAACAGTTCAGCCGGCGTCAGTCCAGTTGACTCTGTTGGGTGAAAGGCAATGAGGAATTGCCACTACCTTGACCGCTTGGACGGAACTGCCTCCAAGAAGGAAGGCCATTCCTTTTTTTCTGTCTGGATGGTAAACGGCGGCGGCGAAGGCAGCGGGTGCAGAAACGAGTGCCGCCACCGATGGGGTAAGGTCACTTGCAGCTTATTGACAATCGTAGGGGCTATGCAAGTAGTGAAGGTGGGAACTTCGCATCAGTTGCTGTAGCAGCTCTAGTAGCGACTCAACGGTGCTGACTCGTCAATTCTCTTAATGCACCACCGTTCATAGCATCGACTACGAAGAAAGTATCTAGCTTGAAATGCTTTTGCTCATTTTGCTTTTGTCCAATATTTGCCCCCTAAGAGTTACCCTAGTCGAGCAGCAAGCATCAGTATCAGTCACACTAGAAAAGTGGCTTTCTTAGGTGGCATGCGACCTTTGCGTGCCCGTATTGCCTTACTATTAAGGTCTATTCAGTCCACGCTTAGAGCGTGGATGAGACTAACGAACTAAAATTGCACAGGACAACGGCTGCTGGTAGACCACCCAGGAAGATTTACAATAATATATGCGACAAAATAGACCATTGCGAGTAGTACGCAAGTTTCTTAGACTACTGCGCAACAGGACGACTTGGCAAAGTACACAGACTTGAGTTCCGAATGTGTACAGCGGATAACGAGTGGGTGTACCCGTGTGGTGCAATTACTTGCTTTTATTTTTCTAAAGCAGGCATATTGCATGACGTACGATCAAGCCAATCACGTTTATGCGTTGCTTGTCAGTTGAGGTAAACGAACAACGGTAGACAATAGGCCGATTCTGTTGTAGCAAGAGCTGAAAGCTGCCGGCGTTGGCATTTGTTTGTGGTATGTTTGTGTGTGGCATGGTGTTTGTGACGCAAAATTAAAACGGTATGTCGAATTTTACACCTGTTAATATATCATTCATTATGGTAGCGCTACTTTTGCGCACTTTTCACCTACAATTTTTTCAGATATCTGTACAGGTAGATAGTCAGGGACAAAATGTTTAATAGGCCATCTGTTGTACTCGTGAATCATGTATTCCATCGCTTACATCGGTTTGGGTTCCATCCAAAACCACCTGTTTTAATGGGCGGCTCTTGTGAGCGACTCCCAATAAATAAGGCCATAAATAAAATGACTATGTATAAACATGGGTATGGGGTGACGAACAGTAATTCTTTAGCCCTTCTATAAAAGTCAACAAAGCTCACAATTCCAACAACAACAGAAAGCTGGGTCAGCCACTCAGTCTATCATCCTATTCGCATCAGCATCAGTCGTCGCAAGGTTCGTGTCCTCGTAGCCTTATCAAGCCAGTTCTCGCTGGGACGCAAGACGAAGTTGTGTACAGTCCGCTTACATTTAATCGTTTAGCGACGCTATTACCAAGTCCGCTAGGTTGTACGTGCCTATTCCATGTGCCATCGGCATAGGCAAGCTGTTGACCATTAGCTTATTCTTTCGTCAGGGAAAATAATAAGCTAAATCACTTCAAACATAGCATGCCAAGCTAGATGCTGCAACAGCAGCAATAACGTTTTCACTTGCCCCACTATTACCCCCCGATAGCGCCGTCGGCTACCGCTGCAAACCTATTACTTGTTCAGTCTTGGCGAGACGATCAACCTAGCGCGTACAGCGTACATCAGGGTATGGGTGACTGCCGCACAGGATGACCAAAAACTTACCAGACCAAGCCAACTTGGACTAGCCCATATACCCACCGTTTCATCTGGCCGATGGCTAAACCTGCTACGAAGTTCGTTAATTACTATCAATAAATGGGCTAACGTAAAATTGTAAATGCTATTTAAGAGAAGGTTTTAGGGGCATTAATAGAAGAAACTAAGTATAGGGGGCGACAGTGTTAGCATCAGCTAGGTGGTTTGAAGCAGGAACGGATTTCGTTCTTAGTTTTGCTAGCATACCCAACAGCTAGTTAAGAGTCGATTGGGAAGGCATAGGCAGCGAAAGCAAGCAATGAGCCCATTTTCATTTGGTTAGCTGACGGCACTGTCGAGCCCGGGAACGAGATCGATGGTGGAGCTTGAGCGTAATCGTAGTAGCGGCAGCAGCGCGTGCTTTTAAGAATGGTATGCATGTTCTAACTGGAGTTAGCCTTACCAATGGAATCGCGATTTTGAGAGTGGATCTGGCGCTCTGCAACATAAAATAACCAGCGTCTGGCGTTCTGCCGCTCCCATATTCCGCTGTTCCAAGTCTGGTCCCACTAAAATCCGGTAACTGCTGCGTTTGCCGCACCATCGCACCAGCAATGCAACAAAAGCTAGTATAGAAATAGTATCCAGGACTAAGACAGTAGCAAGGAAGCGAAAATCGCGTTATGGATAGTTTTTTTTAGTTTTCTTGCACTTTGTCGTGGTTGGCTCCTTCGTTGCCTCTTCTTTTTCTTTTGCTTCCCTGGAACGCAGTAAAAAAATTAACTCCTTTACGCTGGATAGTGTCGATTACAGCAATAGGCGACAGCGACAGTGGTAGCGTAAGGCGGATGTCGCCGGAACGGCGCGGTTGGACGAAAACGCAGTAGAGAGGACTGGGCAATCCGACTAGTTGGACCACATACGATGGGCAAATATCGAAAGAAAAAACCAACCAGTGTGTTACAAAGACTCGAACAACAGCAGCGGTGCCGCGTAGTAATATTGCAGTTACTGCGACTAGAAGCAAGATAGCAGCGAAACATGGTGGCACAAAGACGTTGTTTTACATCGAGTAAGCCGACCTTTATATGTTTTAGAGTTAAAAACAGTCGCTTTAAATTATATGGTCGTATGAATGACGCTATGGTTAATTAGATTAATTAGGTAGAGAGCAATTTGGCAAATGATTGTAGGTAGTCAGTTTGGGAAAACGTCGCTCAACAGACTAGAACGGACCTAATAATATAGGCGAAAAATAAGATACGTATGTTCTTGGTTAGTCAAATGCTCTAATGTCTTTTCGATTTTCTTTGAGTTTTGCATAGTAGAAAACTACGGAGTTCATAGGTCTAGTACGATTTAGATATACTGTATCAGCAAACGGCCGGTTCACTGATGAACACGTACGCAATAATGCCTTAGTGGTCAGATGGTCGATTGGTTATTGGATGTCCTGGATGGTGCCTGGCTAATATTATCCACCAGTGTGCTTCGTTCAAAGAAGGCATAGAATAACAGGGTCGGACTGCGAGTGTGAGAGTGGCGGAGACCTAGATATCTAGTCGGCCGTGCTGCTGAGCCAAGCGAAGTACGTTGCCCACCATCCGAGTTTAGTGGACACGTCTGAACCTGCGAGAGGATGAAAGCTTCAGGAGAGCGTACGTGCCTCCTCAGTGTCCTTCCTTTCCCAGGCAATAGCCTAAAGGGGTAGGACGGCTGCCTGCCTTTTTCCTCAACCAGGTCATCCCAGTTCAGACCAGACCGAGCCAACAAGGGCAACTCCGCATCCGCCTCCTCAGATCTATTACTATCTTTGAGACCATGTTCCATGCTATGCTCAATGGCCACACAGCCCGATTCCATCATTGCCATCAGTGCCTCTCAATATATTTCAGAGTTTCCAGCTCAAGAGGCTTCGCGGCCACTTGATATGATATAAGAAGCAAGGATGGCCAGCTCTGACGGCTAGGGCAACCGTCTGTTCCGACAGCTCGTTGCGTCTGCTTGCGGCTGCCACGACGGTCCATCGATTCAAGCGGGTTAACGCGGCCGGAAAAGAGGGGCTAAAGTACTCGAAGTGGAGGACCATGGGACGCGTTCAAGATTTGAAATCGCTTGGGTGTTTGCCAGGGGCTAGGGGGGACAGACTCTCATGTCGCCATAGAGCCAGTAGTAGCAGTAGCTCTGGAACTGAACAGATGTGACCTCAGTTTGGTTCGATTGCCACCAGCCTCCGCTTTGGTTCTGACGGACGATACAAAATGAAATATCAATCCATAGGAGATCAAATACAGCTGCCCGATCCCCTACCTGTTGGTAGTACTCGTCCGACCATATTTCCATGGAACATGAGTCTGCTCTATTGAAATAGATACACAGAGGGCGAAACGAAGACTTCTCAGATGGCGGACCGCTGGCTGGCTCGCTTGCTGGCGACGGCTCACTGATCAACGCATTCATAAGCTAGGTCAGGCGAAACTTGCTGGAAATAGTGTCTCTCCATGTATGTAACCGAAAAATTTTTTTCCCAATCATGTAGACCTTTCTTGAGGCGCCTTCCTATGAGATGATATTGAAGTGAACTGCATTAATATACTTCTGTGATGTGCGGAAAATATACACACAAATGACATGACCAACGTATCGAGTGAGTCTGGCGCGGCTAGCCGATATTTTTTGTATAAAATGAAATCCACGATGTTTGTTTGACTATAATGCGTACAAACCACAAATATAATGATATATCGCCGGTTTCTATAGTAACAAAAGTATAGTATAGCACATCGTATAATGTAGTTATCGGAGTTTTCAACACACAGGCTAGTGGTCGCAACAAAATTTTCTTGGCAAACATTGAACACTGCTTGTCCTGAACTCATAATAGGGCATTTTTTTCCACTTTATTAACTGAGCTTACTACTTTTGATTGAAGATCAGTCGATTTATTAGACAACGACTACCGACTACACTATATTTCTCCTAAAGAGAAAATCGATGATGTACGTCTAACTTGACGAATTACGTTGTTTGCCACTGGTAAAATTTTAGTTATCGTTCTCTTGACGTAACTGCCGCTGTCGAAAGATACAATTGACAGGGTATGTGCTTTTCGTGGATAAAACATACGGGCATAGCGTATGAGCCATTTGAAAAGTTATTCACCTCAACATAATGCCTTCATTTGGACGTATTTATCAAAAAAAAAATGAAATAAATGCAATCGCTTTAATATAATTTTTGCAGGAATAGGCGAACGTAGGTTGTGCAGTATGCAACGTCACCACAAACGTCTGTACACAACGGCTCCTTCTACGATCAGACCATAGACAAAGAGAAAGCTCTCTAACCGGCTTCTTATCAAACCATTTTCTGCAAAACACGCTGAGATTTATGGCTTTAATAACGTCACTTAAATTTCTCTAACAGAGTTCAACCTTTGAGGCTGACTGTATTATTATACAATAGAAGTTTTTTCCCTTGTATAATAAACAATTTTTCTCCAAAACTGTTTTTCCTTGTATTAAAGAATTAACGTTTTTTACAGCAGGAAAAGTCTGATCTCTAGAATCACATGGTAATCATGTACCCAGAGCAGCTAAATGCTATTTATCTAAGATATTTAGAACCAATTTATATTTTTATTTATCTTGGATGAATGAAATTTAAAGCTACTAATCAATCCATGGAAGACCTCAGAGTCGATACCTTAATTTCATTCCTATAGGGCATATGTTAGCGTATGTTTGGTTCGCATTGGGGTTGGCCCGTTATCACATATATATATATGTGATAACGAATCCATAATCGACGCGCTCTCTGCTTGAGGGTTACATATACACAACACGCGTACTTTACGTATTATCTTTAAAAATAATATTCATAAAACGTATAATTTTAACGCCAAATCTCAAAGGATGTTCATATCAATTAAAGAACGGTATCCTAACAATAGCGGCGAAATAGATTGTTATTGTCAAGTTCCTGCGCTGATCGTTTAAACACTTACAAATATTCAGAAAAGCTGGAAATCTCCAATGTTGTTCGGGGTGCGATGCGGCAACGGGTTCCGCTTGATGCACAAACGCCCAGTTCCTGCTGCCGGGTTATGTCAAAATCAATAAGTAGACTGACTAATAGACTGTTTAGAGCAGAAGTGAGTATAATAATAATACTTGTAAGAGCAATTTCTTATTGACGCTAGATATCAGCGCTTCGACGAATCGCAATGTTAGCGTCGGCATTGAGCCCGACCGTCTTAGTACACCATATGGATAAGCAATGATTACAACTCCCTAAATTTTTATGCCTTTACAAATCTCCTACCAGAACAATGTACGGGTAGTACAATAGCAACAGTCACAGTAAAGCTGGAATGGTAGAACTGCTCTATTATTTAATACCTCGGGGGCAAAACTGCGACCTTTTAGTTGCCCGTAATTGGTACGATGATGATATTGCGCGCTGCTGAACTAGCCTGAGAATGCGAGTTGAGTCCACACCTAAACTTGTTTAATGTTTGAAGTCGGTAGTATGGATCAGGTAGTATGGATTATGCAAAAACTAGCCCTAAGGCTTCTTCTCCTTCACTATCGCCATGACCACCAAAAAGACAAGAGTAGTTGAAGTGTATTGAATCAGTTTCAACTTCGGCCTAGCTGTTTACGGTCCTTCGCGGCTAACCATCCCTTGAAATAATAGGAAAAGCCTTTTTTTTTCTCGGTGGTCTTTTACCGCTGAAATATCGCAACATGCATAGATACACAAATCTTACAGACACAGCGTGACATCACACCATATCTTCTTTAAATCTCTTTCCCCCCATCCTCTGCAAGCGTTCTCAAGAAAGACGCTCTGACAGTTTATACTCTTTTTCTACACCTTTTTCTGCCCTATTTCGGACCTGGTGGCAGGAAATTGCAAGACGAAGTTGTCGTGCTACTCACTTCGGGTAACGGCCGGCCGCTCTGAAAACCACTCAAGCCTAATCACCGCCGTACATCTTCGTCGACGGTTCTGCTAACGAGAAACGATAGTGCCGTTTGGTTTTACCTGTGCTGGACTATTTAGTGACCTCGCCATCCAAGCCCCAGGACTAAGCGGACCGACTCGGTGAGTCCTGTAGCAGGTTTTCAGCGGTTTCCCGCTTCAAAAGCGGGCGCTAGCTAGTTACTTTCCATACTTTGGGGTTGCCGCCCACAACCAGTACGGCCAAGCAAGACAAATGTAGATGAAACAAAAGTAACCACTGAATCTTAGCACTCCCGACTGCTGGTCAACGGTTGCCGAAATCCATGGAGAGCGCGAAGCCTTTGTGCTTTTAGAACAATAGTAAAACTCACATATATATAGTCACAGATATTGTCATTCTCGTAGAAACGCTAAAGGTCTTATTTCCTTTTAGCTTTGCCTTCTTTTGTTTTCCTTTTAGCTGCGTTCCACAACTGTCATAGTCTCGCGCTGTATTCGACGATCAAGATGGCATACAATTGCTCTTGCTACAGTTGCTGGTAGTTTGGTTGCTGCTGCTGTCGCTGTTGTGACGTTGAGCGTAATGGGTGTCTTTCTCGACTAGAGACTTAGTATGTCCAACTGTGTGTCTGTGTGCGTGCATATGCATCTATGTGGCTATTTTACTGCTTTCAACACATGGCCTGCAGTGAGACCCAACCAGCCCAACGACCGCAGACCAGTATTGTCCCGCGTTAGTCTCACGATCAAGCCCTCTGACAAGCTGAATGAACGCAAACATTATAGCCCCGGAGCAGCTACTCCCCAGCCATCGACAAGTTTCAAAAGAAAAGAATGGGAACAAGGACGCATTGGATGCCCAAATAGTGAGAGCTCTAGCTGCTACATCCTCAAGCCGAACGTTATCCGCGACCGCGGATGACCGGCTGGATCGTGGTAGTGCTGTTGCTAAGTGTGGGCGGGTAGCTACTAAGAAAACTATTGCGATCCATCGATATGGATACAAGTATGTAGTAGCTCGGTCCACGAGACGGATTGGAAGCTTAACCAACAGCTCCCTTCTGTAGAGCTCGATCAGTGACACTAGCCGTTCCCCCACACGGAACAGCTACCGCTACAGGTGCGCTATAGAGACAAAAACACCTTTTAGATAGATATTTGCCAGATAACGACCTCCCACTTGGTATCTTGATGTGATTGCTGTTGTTATTTTTCCTTTTCTTTGCTTGCAGATGTGATCAATGGGGGAAGCGACGTATAGCAATAGCAAAGCCGGTAGATAGTATATATAACGATATATACTATTCGCCTTTTTTCTCTCTCTCTCTTGTATATAGATATATATGTGTATATGAATATATACGTATATATGGATAGAGAAGGGGCACAGCTAGGATACAGTTTCCACTCGAAACTATTCCGTATCTAGTAGAGAAAAACTAGCTATATAGGTAAACACAGAGCCATGTAGTAGCTTTAGCGACAACAGTAGTGGAACAAAAGCGTAGCTTAGTTCATATAGTACCGTGTTTATCGGCCGCAGAAAGGGAGGGAGGTGGGGTAGAGAGAGCTGAGAATTGCCAATCCCCCATATAGGCACCCGAGTGCTATTGGCTGCTCGTCTTATCCCAAGCGGTTGAATTGGCCATCGCTACTTCGATTTCTTACCCATGTCCGCCATGTCCGAAGCCCTTCCTCGGTGTTGCGGATCTAGTGAGTAGCAGTTTTCTGTCGCACACTGGCCTCCTCTCGCTACAAGGCACTCACATGTCCATTTCGAAGAAAGAAAGGCGAGAAAATGACCAAAAACTTTATACCTTCGTCCTCCCAGCTATCCATCTATTTCGTTTCGGTTCGAATCTCTAGCCTTCTCTGATCCTTTCTCAGTTCGCCCGTGGCGAACCGATCGGGCAAACGCAGCTCAGCACCAAGCCTGCTTATGCCGTCTTTTCGATGTTACTTCATCCCGTATCCCATTTTACCTAGATTTTGGGTTCTTTCTTGGCCAATTCGATATCCTTATTTCCCTATTCCAGCGTTACCGCATGTTGCTGCTATTTTACCTCTGTAGCCCTTTTTCCGAGCCTGTCGGCTTAAATCCACCTCTTTTCCCTCCTTTCTGTAGTAGAGCTTCTGAGCCCACAGGTGCCACCTTATCTACCGACGTACGTCTGATATTTTTTTGAGCTCCATCCTGCCATCGTCTCCGATTTACAAGGCCTGCTGTCTGATTCAACCGTCTTCCTTTGATTATCTATCGGTCCTGGCTCGGCTTATTCCTTTCTGCCCGTCTATTTCTCCTGAGTCGTCGTCCGCTCGATGGCTGCTAAAGGACCATAACCTAAGGCCTGGTACCACCCCACCCTGCGAAACCAAGGGTGGTAGACCGGTTTATAGCAAAATGACCACTCGTAGTATTGCCCTTCAGCGAGGCATCACCCTTTTGCCTTCCTTATTATCATCTTGCATCACAGCGAAATTATTGAGATATATGACTAAGACATGGATACAAGAGTTGGAGTTCAAGGATGTGTTTCACCACATCAAAGGAAGATAATCACGTCGGTCTACATCTCCCATTTATTGGTCACTGGCTTCGAAAAGGGCCATGGCACGCACGGTTGTTGATTGGATGGGTGGTTAATATTGTGGACGCTTTGCTACTTCAATAGCTTGTTCATTGGGCAGGTCCAAGTATTGAGATGAATACATCGTGTGACCCAGACGCGTGCGAGTACGATACTCTTTATGTCAAGGCGTGCACACGTAGCGAAGCGTGAACACAGTGATATAACAAAGTCCATAATATATGTGCAAGACGCTTGACACTAATATCTCGACGACCACCGGGTGCAAGCTCTGCTAGTTCTTCGCTGAACTATCATCATCATCGCTATTGTTGAAAATTGAAGTGTACGCACTTACGAGAGTACCATATTTATTAAATCTATAATACTCAGACAAAGAAGATACATAAAGTCGTATACTAACATATTATTTTTCAGCGTTTAAGAGCTAAATGGAACACTGAGTTGTCTTCTTATGAGTCTATAAAATCGAAATCTTTTCACAAAGACCAGACACATGACCGTCAGATATACAGAGTTTTACAAGTCAGCTGTAACATACGTGTTTATCATATATATTTACTTGTGCTTCCTGTCTGCACTGTGATGCTGTAGTTAAGCAATATTCCGATTGCAAACACCTCCTTTTTCAGATTTGTGACCTTTGTAACTCAGTTGTTGATCTCGCGCTGAGGTAAGCCGCGTTCATTCTCCACTCACCAACACCAGAATTTCCTACACGTAAGCAGCCTCAGGAGATCCCGATGCGTTGAGTTAGCATAACCGATACTTGTGATCGTGCTACCACGTGCAAGAAGTCTCTCTTTTTCCTTGTTCTCTAATTAGCTAAGACCCAGAAAAAAAAAGGTGCAAGACAAGGTAGTTATCGGGGAAAAATTAATGCAATCATTTTCACGTCGATATAGCTGATTCAATTCTAGTCCAAACCGCAATTCGTTTAATCCAAACACTTTTCACAAACGCAAATAACCACTAATGGAGGCATTGTAAGATGGTCTTTCTGTCACTATTTATAGTAGTTTATCTGTATAAAAATAACCTAACCGACTCCGATGTATAACAGCGGTGACCGCCTTCTGTGACAGCTCGTATGAGAGTATGTCCCACAATGTCAGCCCAGAAACAGCTATATAATACATGCTGTTTTTCATTCGAAAGTGAATAGCAACTTTCCCTATTGAGAAAACAATAGGCTATCATTATTATTATACAAATACCGTTATAATAATGGTAGTCGTAACTTGCGCCCATCATCGTGTTACCACAGCTCATAATAGATACCCTTATATATATATATATATATATATATATATATATATATATATATATATATGTATATTTATATATATAGTCACCTAAGACACATATGAGTGATAAAGATTTTATAGAAGTTGATGTTCGTGTATATATATAACACGCGGCCTATACACGTACAGCGCAATAATCAGCATGAAGTTAAGTGACGCCGTGCAACGAATCACAGACAGATGATGCTATATCTTCACTTAGGAAACGTGGCCACATATTTGCCATCGTGACTTTGCCCCGTTCCTTGCATCTGCTCTAACGCGATTAGTCCGCTTTGCTGTGCCATTCGTTTTTCATCTTGTTGCCCTTCTGCCAAACGGTAATCGAGTACCCTAAATATAGAGGTACGCTGCTTGTCCTCTCCGGAGTAGAGCCCATGGTGAGATAGCGCAATCGACTTCTTTCTATACTATTTTGCTCTATTATAGAAAAGCGCTACACATTCAAAGTTTGCTTGCGACGGACTCTCATGTGGCGTCGGAGACGGAAACGGCACAGCTGGTATTCCCGCTTCCCTTCGCTCTATGTTTTATTTTCGAAAGGAGTTAGTTGTCTGCCAACATTGTTTGTTCAGAAAGCGGAAGCCGACCGGGAAGGTGCGTGACGCACTGGGGCTGCGCTTTGTCTTTAAAAACATTGTTAACCCCCCGTCGATTTCCGCTTTCCCAAATTTTCTCCAGAATGTCCCTTCGTCCCCGTTCCGAATCAACGAGGACATGGATATGCTTTAAGATCGCTACCTGGCCTAAGGCAAAAGAATTTTTTATCCAGTTAGGCACAAGGCTGAGCTTCGCCGAATTTAACACGGCTACTGCTACACCGTAGCCGGCATGCGGTTCGATTAGGCAGCCAGCTAATCGACGCTTTGGCGTTCTCACCGTTCAAAAGCAATGTTGACGCCGCTTAAAGCCGCCTTCTACAGCTGCTGTGTTCATCTGCTGTTCGGTTCAATGGCGAAGGTAGCGGTAGAGGTAGGGGACGTTTTCAGCAGCATTTGCTCTCCGAAAGCCACAAGTCCAAAAGAAAAAGTTTGAACGAGCAGATATTTCGCTCACTGCAGTTGGCACTCGACAAATTTTTCTCTTTGTTTGTTTGTTTGTTCTTTTGCTCTCGTAAGTCAACAGGCTGCGGTGCTTCTATGGTTCGAAAAATCTGTATCCAGCTGAATTGGGTCAAAAGTTTGCTACTGGAGGTTAATACCGATCGTGTAACGGGCTGTAGAAATTCCACCTTACACGTTTGCTATAAGGGGAAGGGAGGCTTCACGCCACGTAAACGATGCTATTCCCTTTATCAGCGGTATTGGACATATTAGGTGGTGTACAGAATGTGTACATCGATAATATCAACGGCTGGATGAGCAGATGCCACTAATTGAACTATGGATGATCATACGCGCTACCAAACGATAAAAAAATTTTACTACCGGACAAATGTTCCTGCCTACTGGATTTATAGAAACGTAATCATTTTCTAGGTGGGCATATGTGGGCACTTGTCTTGTTTGTCTGAATAACAGACCGCACGCGTGTAACGATGTGTGTCGTCAAATGCAGATTTTATATTACGTGCCTAGAAGACGCTGCATAAACAAACCAACAACAGTGAATGACTGTATAGCAAACACACTGAACATGTACGAATACATCTAGTTGGATATTGTTTATCATGGCCTATTTTTGGGTCCAAATTTTTAAAGTGCCTAGTTACACCAAAAAACCTTCATTAGAGCATGGTCGGCCGGTATAGTTCAACTTATCGGATCACCTAAAAAAGGGAATGAAAATTTTCGGAATGCCACACGTGCGCAATTTTAGTCGGTACGAAGTTGCTTTTTGAAATCTTTATTGGTATTAAAGGTGCGAACGGGCAGAGTTTGAAATGTATAATTTACAAAGCTTGAAGATTTTTTGCAACTGTTTAAAATATCGGCCATTTTTGTGCTTTAGGCACGTTTTTGGTTATACGTCGCACAAGACAGTGTATATATGGATATGACTTCCCTTACTCATATTAGCTATGTACGATTTATGCGTAGCGAGCGAAACCCGCAGTAACGACTGCAGTCTCTTTCAATCAGAAACTTTGTCGTCCGAGCCCTCGTGTCGTCATGCATGTATGCTTTATGTATACACATTGTGCAGATATAAATCTGAAGACTGTTAAGTAACTTGACGCAGGATGTATATGCCGCAGTTTTAAACACTGACCTTGTTAAACGCATTTTAAGGATGAAATAGGTAATAGTAGTTTACAATGCATTTTTCCTTCAATACCACAACTATCGACTGATCGAATCATATCTATCCAGATCTATATCGTTACATAAATACACGCGTTTTATGAACCTGGTATTTAACAGCATTTGCATTAATTGCATCAACCAGTTAACATTACGACAACAGAATTGTGACGCAATGGCCCATTTTCTCAAAAGGCGGCCTGAATGATTAGTTGTGCTGTACGCTTTGATGTATATAAATTTATGCGGTTATACTACATAGTCAACTCAAAGCCTAGAAGCTTAACTGTGTTAAAAGTTGTCGCCAACCCTGTTTATGTAGCACGTATTTCTAACGCTTTTACGCCGATACGTGACTTCTCCATCTAAAAAAAGATTTAAATGATTGACTTCAACTAAAAGCAAAAGCAGTCGCTTACTGAGACCCACCTTCCCCCTTTCCTTAATGTATTTTGAAGATCTTCTTTCCTTTGCTTCTTCTAGAAACGCTCTAGACGACAGACTTAATATGTTAAAGACAACTGACGACTAAATGTGATATACTTCTCAAAATTAATTAAAGTCTACTAAACGTTATTTAAACTTTACTCGAAAATAAAGTACCGTATTATTATTATATCGGGTTGTAGCGCGTGTTGTGTTAGCACACGTTATGGCTGCATTACCTTTTGATCAGTGTGCTTTAGGAAACGACAAAATTCCCTCCACCGTGAACCCTTGTCAATAATGTACATTATCGAACCGATATTTCTGCAATGACGCACAAATCTGAACAGTCGGATTTGTTTTTTTATCACGTTCGTATTTTTCCTCTCTTTTACCGTCGTCGTCGTCGTCGTCGAACTTATTCGAGCCCAAATTTCCCGCTCGCATGGTGTAAGTCAAACGAAAGCGGCGAGTTCTACGAAGCCTTCTTTTAATTTTTTTGTCATCTACCATGTGTCGCCTAGCTTCGTGGCCTTCCATGATCGTCATGTTAGTGCTGCTCGCGTATTCTCAACCTTACACGTAACCCACCCATAGAATAGAGCCGGATCAGACCACACCGATAATGCAGCGGAGATCTATTTAGCATCAACCACTGGGTCTTTCCCACTGTTTTCTCTTACGGCTAGTACACTATCACTCAATGCAGCCCCTGCCAACCATCAACAACAAACGTATACACGAACGGTAACCGAATCGGCGCGCTGCATAGAAATATCGCTGGAGCCAATTGGAGCGTACACAGTCTGTACGTGCCCTAGAAAAACTCCAAGCCAACGTTAAGGCTGTGCTCTGGTACACGACGCGATGTTGCGCAGTGTTATGTCAATTTGAGTCGGAATGTACTTGAGAGTCTTGACTATCTGCAGATGAATGTGTGTGTATATGTATTTGCACATATGAGCTATCCCTCTATTTTCTCTAGTTCTCCCTCTGCCCATTTCCTTCTCGTTTTTTGTATTTACCGATTTATTCCCGACTGCTTAGATTGTAGCTAGTGCTCTCAGCGCGCTTTCGGATCCGTCTCGGATAATAAAAAAAAAAAAAGGAAAAATGACAACGACAAGATCTTAACGTTCTTCGTGCTCCACTGGATTCTAGCATTGCCTGTGATATCGTAGTCCTCATAGCCTGACTCGAACAGTCGTTCGAGTTGCCGTTCTCCTTAGACCACATAACTCCAATACACCTTTTGGAGTTAACGTCAACGTTAACAACAGCAGAAGTGTAAACACGCTTTAGTTAATCCTGTGGCATTCAGCCTGCGCTCGACTAGGACTAGCTGCCTGATGGGCTGGGTTAGTGACTAGCGTCCGATGTTACTTGTTCTATCTGTCCAGCTGACTTGTTTTAGCCTTTGGCTAGATGCCAGATCCACCGTCCACGGTCTTACAGCAGTGCTGACTGTCCGTCGTCTGCTGCTCCGATAGCGTTTCCCATTCCTTTTCATCGTCAGCGATAGCAGGGACGGCCGCTACGGTGGTCACAAAGCCCTTTCTCACGTCTTTTTCTTTTCGCATTTTTGTTTTCTTTTTTTCCAGTTTTTCTCATCTACTTCGCTCCGTTGTCTTTCGAGATACCTCCTATGTAGTCCTGTCGGTTTGCCGGTTACGGCAGTCCAACTTGGCAGCAACGAAACCATGGTGATGGCAGGAGTGTTTGCATTCATCTCATGCCTGGACAGAATATGCACATATCATAGGTCTTATATTCTTGGAGGCCGCTTAGCCAGATTTTGTACAGGTACGCTGAATATTGACTATTTATATATATATAGAATTGAACAAATAGAGGTGGGCAGCTTGCTTGAGAGAATATCACCTTGCTATGGACTATTCTTATCTAGTCGGTATTAATCGATATATAACATAGAATAAAGGCGAGCTGCCGAGTGATTTGACAGAATGATTCATTCCTGCGTCTTCGTGTTGTTGCTTTACCTACTGGCCTCGCTCTACCATCGTAAACAAAATCTCTACCTATTGGTGGCCCCGGTAGAAGAGGGCTTTACGTTTAAGGTACTGCTGCTGTCGCCGTCGAACTTTTTTTTGGAACAATAGAAATCCTATGGCCATTGTCAGTGAGAGGCTATCCAATGGAAATAGCGATGCTATCGTTAGCTTCAGAGGAGACTTGCTCTCGTGAAATGAAACGACACGGTCATTGGCACTGACCATTGTCGTTTGTGGTCATCAACTGCTCTTAAAGGAGCAGCGAGGCCAACGACTCTGCTTAAGCCGTTGCAGTTAAACTGTAGTGGAGTACGTCTGCTTGTAGCTATGCTGCTAAAATAAACTCATTACCGTTCATAGTATCAATACAGCGGCACGTTTGTTGACCGTTCCGTAGAGTTAGAAGATCTATGGATGTGCCAACAACGTTTTGTGTTGGCTACTCGCGGTTTTGCGGGTACGGTTCAATGTGCTCGCGTCTGCATTCAACTTCGTGCGAATATATGGCAGCGTGAGCCATCGAAAAATCCACTGAATATATGATTACTCATCAAATTCGGGCAAAGGAAGTTCCACAAAGTGAACAGTAACGCCGCATTTCCAGAGGAACAGTAACAGTGGTATCAAAACGAGAAACATCGCCGTCGATCGATTAATTTGCCTAATTCGTAGATCGGCAAAAATTGACGGCGGATCAATCGTACTGATAAACGGCATTCTCGATATTTGTCAATGTTGATATGGCGCTGCCAAAATATTTCTACTATAGAGTAAGCTTTGTGTGTGGACGACTGTGGTCTCAAACAAAGAAACTTCTACGGTGTGTCCAAACAGATTGTAGAGAAAATATAATGTACGCACCACGATCAATTGATCTTGTTTCGCTTCCAGAAAGGTGTACCCTCCGATACTGGATCAGTATCTGTATAAGAAATCACTACTCGAAACAGCCAACGAGGTTGCTCCGCGTAAAAAGAAGAAAGTAACCGAGGGTGTCCGGACGGTAAATTTAAATGAAACAAACGACTTTATTGAGTTAAAAGTTATTGTCAAGACATATCGTTGTATTTGCTGTTGGGTTATTGTAGACTCCCAGCTTAGATACCAACAGTGTTGGAATGGCATAGGCCTATTTTAGAGTTATACTAAATAATAATTAGTTAATATGCCTCGATACGAAGTCGAGCACGATGAATAGGTCTGAAATATATATCAAATGATCGCTGCACCTCTAGCGATATTAATTGTTTTCTATTCTCGTCCAGTGTCTCGTCTGGGACCTGATATCGTACCGTTTGCTGTCGTTGCAGGCACTCAACGTGCAGGTGGAACCGTGAAGTTAATCCAAAGACGGGAGACGCACGGAGCCGAACTTCATGTCACGTCATATCACACATGACAGGACCTGCTTAAATCAAGTTTTTTTTGTGATCCGTTTTATACACGTGCGAACTAGCACAGACACAATCCAATCAAAGCACCTGCACCCGTGTATAAATTGCACTATATAGCTGCACTGAAAGCTTTCCTGGGTTTCTGGTTTCTCTTTTTCAGTCACGCACGACTTACGTGCGTGCGTGCGTGCGTTTCATTGCTGTATTGATATTCGTTTTCTTCATCTGAATGCACTCACTGAATAAAGGCCTATGAAATCTTTACCAGGACCCTCATCAACGAATCACCAAAAACGCTGTCGGCCATAGATGAAAGGATGTCGACGGTGCTTGTTGTTGTTGCTGTCACACAATCCATATGGGCACGGAAAAATTCACTCTCGGGAAGTCCTTTTGCCTGCACTTGTCACACTTTTGCAACGGCTTTGAGACGACACAACAAAAAATGAAACCACTGTGACTGCCTAAAGCGCAAATACACTATTACAAAATCCTTCGATTCTGCTGCCAATTCTGACGTTTTTCATTGGGTCGTTAATGGCTGTTTGTGCGTCCACCAAGTAGAGCCACTCATAACCTGAGAAGAAGGCAATTGCCAGTAGATACAACGGTTAACAATAGTCAATATGTAAGGCAAGCAAAAAAAGGGACAGGTGGTTCAGTGATGCATCTAAGCAAATTTTGTGATTAAGATCAAAGTGACAGGAATTGATATTGACAGTAGCACAGCTGTTACTCAATCATTCACTTACGAATTAATTTTGGTCAAACAACAATAGTAGGGCTCCGTGTATTAAGGCGGAAGCAAGCATGTCACTAACGCGTAAGCATCATCATTGCCACCGGTCTCCACAAACACGTTGGCTCTATGGGAACGCACATACATGTGAAACCGAAGCTATTTCTTCGTCGTGTGTATTGCTTAGTATCATCCACTGGCTTGTGCAGATTTCGCTGAAATGTGGTTTTTCCTATTATTATTTTTTGACTGATTCACACTTTTTCTTCCTTATACCCGCTCGCTCATCCTTCTCCGACTGTGCTTTTGCTGGGTTTCGGGTGCGATTATTGAGAGAAGCCTAGCTGCGGAGTTACCTTGTGGCTGTGGAATTTCAAAGGCCAGCAGCCGTCGTAGCGGCATCGAATGAAAAACTGTCACTGCTGTTCCTGATAAAGAGGCATATCCAGTACAACGAGGATGAGAAATGTTACGCAAGGTGTTGATGACACCGATACAGAAAACACAAGCAGGGGTTAAGGTGTGGGCACGACACGTCAACAACGTGAGCCGCTTGTTGTAGTAGCATGCAGCATGTGGCAGCCCCGCATGTGGCAAACAACACACGCCCGTAGCCCGCCGAGTCCAGGGATAAACTGGAGAGCGCGCATCGAAGGAAAGGGAACGTTCCGGGGGAGGAAGCACCAAAATCGGCCGAGTGTGTCGTGGCGGGCGTCGATGGGTGAGGGTAAAGGGAGTATGCTGTCCAGAGGGGCAGTTAGTCGAGAGAGGCAGAGCAGAACACCGTTGGCGAGCGGAACACAGCTACGGAGTACGGACGACCGATAAGAAGAAGGCAAGGATGGCGCTCCTTTTCTAGTCCTGAAGTGCAGATAGCACCACGGATACGGGCTATGGGTCGGTCCAATACAGCAGCAGCGATACGATGGCGACGCGCGAAAAACAGCATTGACGATCACCACCGCGAACAGCGGCACCAACCACAGTCAGCAGCAGAAGCCGCGCGACTTTGCCGTTGTGCTTTGTGAGTCTTCCCTTTCCTTCTTTTGAGACCTAGCGCACGAGCGCGCGTGCAAGAGAGAGTGTCAAGTACGACGTGAAATGGAAAGAAATAGAGAGAGAATTTGGTCTCTTTACCACCCTTAATCTATCTCTTCCTCTCCCTTTTCCTCGTCTTCCCCTTACTCTCGGCCTGATCTTATATATCTCCCTCCGGTCTTCTCAACTGTGTGTTGTACTGCGCCCAGCGAGTCGCCCTCAGGCTGACTCCTCTCCTCAAACCCCATGCTTGTTACCTCTATCCCAAACCTATCTCGATGCCAGCTAGCTTGAACCAGCCCCAACTAAGATCCTTGCCACCTTTTTCTCGTCTCGTTCTCCCTTTGCCGGGCGAGTGGAGAGCTCTTCTGCGGCCTTGTTGTCGTCTTAGCGGGTCCATCTTGTTTGTTGGCAACGCGATTGGCACCCACCAAACGGACGGCCTTCTCCGTTCCTTCACATTTCCACACACATGCATATGTACCGACAGATATATTGCTCTCACTAAGTCCTAATCGGGGCTGGCTACGCTGACCAATCAATGTAGCTCTCCCTTTACGCTGTGCCATGATCCTTTTTTTCGCATTGTTCTCCTACCCCGTCAAGCATCATCCTCGTCAGGTTTCATGGTCGTTACAGTCACGACCGTGGAACCTGGTCACTAACTGGTGGTCGTTTGCTGTTGCGGCTGCTACTGCCGCTGTTCTTATCTACGCCGTCTATGGAGCCCCGTTCCGCTTGCTTACTTGTTACCGGTAAGGCTGGCGTACTGCTGGGTACCGTTTGGCCTTTCCTTCATTCGTTTGTGTGGTCCCTGTCTTCGTTTTGTATGACCATCCATTCTCTTCATTTGTTTTACTTTTCTATCTTTCTCTTGTTAATTCCACTGTCTACTTTCGGACTCACTTCCCTTGCTATCCCTGATAAACAGGCATATCCAATACTGTTGCTCTTAGACGACGCAAAGAACGAAAGGGGGCGGGGGGGAGGGTAGCAGCAAAGCAGCGCATCCTATTTCCTCGTCTTAATCAGTCTTTTTACATGGTTGTTTGTCTAGCTGCCTGTTCACCCGTCTCTCCCTTAGCAACACTCGCTTTGATGATTATCCACACACTGGTGCACGACCCACGCACCAGTTATCGACCGACCAGCCAGTGCAGATAAAAAACAAACCGCTATGTTCATTGCTGTCTGCGTTTTCGGAAATCCGTAAGATGACGCACGGGAAATTTGGAGAAATGCAAAGTACTTTCCTTGTAGGATCCTTGTCATACGCCCTGTTTGTCTGTATGGAGATGAAAGATGCCACTTGCTTTGTATGTATAATACAGCAGCGTCGTGCCCATACGGGACGGCGTTATCACCCGTTTCATGTAGACTGCGAATATCGCCGCGGATCGTCTTCTCGTGTTGCTTTTTCCCAGAAAAATATGTATGAAACGGAGTAAAAGCGCGAGAGGATAAGCAATCTCAACCACGAACAGCTAGAAGGAGCGCTGTGAACAAATGAGACTAAGAAAAAGTAACTATTCCAACAACAGACAGAATAGAGCTTCCGTGTGGCCTTATTCCGCGTCATGGCTGGGCCTGGTCTCTGTTCGTTCTAGCATTGCGGCAGATGGCGGACAGCGCGTGAAGCTACTCGCGAATTCGTTCCGTTTGCTTCTTCTACTCGTGTCCGCCCCGCGTAATATAAATGGTCGCCGAGATGATGGGATGAAAATGTACGCGAGGCCATATATAAGAATGGGAAGGATGGAGTACACGGAAAACGGAACAATGAAGCATTGAGATTGCAGATACGTACAGATGGTAGAGGTGATGGTGGTGGGGGCAGCGGCTGCGACAATGGCGCTGCCGGCGCCTGAGGGAAAGTGACAAAAAGATCGGAAAAGATTTCCCTGCTTTTTTCGGTT
The DNA here is from genome assembly GCF_002443255.2 of Varroa destructor. Lineage (NCBI taxonomy): Eukaryota > Metazoa > Arthropoda > Arachnida > Mesostigmata > Varroidae > Varroa > Varroa destructor. Next base: position 53,233,150 of record NW_019211454.1, on the reverse strand, counting down.
GGCCGGCTTGTCGTCTTGTCTCTTCTCCTTTTCTTCATCTACTAATTCTTCTGCAAATGAAAAGAAACGGAAGACCACGCTGCAGTCGCCGAAGGGTAAAAGCGAGACTGGGCTCCATTTCTCTTCATCGAATATTGAAGAGGTCGGTTTAAAGTAGTGTTGGACACAGGCATAGCGAAGACACCAAACACGTTGCAAGGCAGGTACAACAACCTTCTTTGCTGGCTCTCTTATGCCCGGTCTTTCTTCGCAATGCGTCGTGATTAATTGAGAAAACGAAAAAAGCAGAGGCAAGTACTGAAAATACACGCTCACCGACAACAGCAAAGTACGTCTCAACCTAGATACATCGATAACGCATCAATTCACAGACGAGATTGTTCCGTCACTTGAGAGTTTAACGCTATCGTTAACAGCATTGCCATGAAAAATGAGCAAGAGGATCGTACCGCTTATTTGCTGTCTCGAGGTGCCTGGTCTCTTTACAACTATTTATTGCAAAAAAGAAGGAAACGAAACTTAGAGAGCTTTGTAGAGAACTGTAAACAATTTTAAGTGTCAAAATAACTCACTGTGAGCTAATACTAAACATGCTACGCCAGAAAGATTCACTCACGGGCATCAGTTAAAACTCAAAAAGACGATGCCATTAAAGAAGCAATTTGTCACTGAACTCAACCTACATTTATTCCGAACGAAGTATCAAAGGCTGCATGTGATATGTTGTGTGTAAAGGGGCAAGGCTAGTAAGGCAAAGTAAGTAGAATCCATCGAGGCCTTTCCCACGAGTTTTCCGCGATTCACCGCTATGTAGGCATCAAGCATATCGAATGGATCTGTTTGTAACGGCGAATATGCACTCAAGGCGGAGAAGCCGACCAATCGTAGCCATAGAAAATCCAGTGCAAGTACGGGTAAGCCTCAACTTACCAACCACGTTGGATGAACATTAGCCCCTTAGCCCCATTTTACCTACTCCCGGATAATTCTCAACGTAGTCACAAGTCCGCCGGTTCGCTGCCTTCTGGGCTGAGCGAATAGCAGACAAACGTGTTTTGGTAATATATCTTCCTCAGAAAGGCTCATCCGTCTTGAGTGGTGGCGCCCTCTAGTGCGGCTTATATCAGACTTGTACCCTACAAATGGCCAACAACGAGGTATAAAAACAACGTACACGTGTATAGAGGTAGAAGCATCTCTGTATCTCTTGTATGTACACTCTGGTTCATGTCTTTCGAGTATTGTAACAACGCTTCTCTCACGTCACAAAACTTTGAACGCTTACATTAAATTGGAAAAAGATGAGATTTGAGGATGTCGTTTTTTGCTGGTCTGTTCGTGGTACCTGATTGGAGCTGGTCTGGAAGCAATTACGTGTTGAAAACAGATGGGTTTCTATCGCCAATTGATACGTAGTTGTATGACTAACCCTTTACATTTCACGTGCGTTCTAATGACCTCTTACGGTAGTTAAACATTGGCATCTTTCTTTTTGTTATTAATTCCAATATTTTAAATATTGTCTTTAACTAGGAAGATCGAAAATTCTAAAGGGAAACGAAATAAAACGAGAGCATAATTTGTGTACAAAGAAAGCAGTATACAACAGTTTTAGGTTATTTAAATTTGTATAAATACTTTATTATTGTTGTTGAAGTAAGAAGCATGTAAATAAAAAAATTCTGAAATTGGGTGGTTATGAGGTCGAGTGTATGCACCTTACGGCTTCTCTGCAGCAGTTCCCGAACGACTCCAGAATCGAAATGCCTAGGTCATTCAAGGCCGGGGGTGAGCCATGAACAGATTCGGTTTAATATACTCACGCAAGTCCAAATCGTATGAACATAACAGACAATAATAAATACAGATCGGCTATTTTGTGGTCCGAAAAATTTGGATTTTTGCAAACAGGATTAATTATATATAAAGTAATGATCACTCTTTGACAGTATCAAAGAATGAGCATTACTTTATGTACAGTCAATATTTGGAATTTTAAGTGCATATTGGTTGTTTATATAGATATAATTTTTCTCTTCATTTGCAAGTAATTTCCTATTATATCATGTCTATCATTAACCGAGGGGGGGGGTTGATGCAGCATTATTATAATTAGTAGAAAACAGGTTTATAAATTTCCATAAACGTCTGTCGTACATCTTGTCGAATAATGTCTGTATGTTTTTGGATTTTGTGAATGTGCCCGAGGGCATATCGAGATTCTTCTCTTCCATTCAATTCAACCTAATTAAAATTGTACTTGGGTGCATCTATTTACAAAGTATTTGTCGAAGCTGCTCCACATTGGAACGATTAAGAACACACGTAGCGATTACTGAACCCCTTGGTGTGCATTTTTACGGTCAGCCTAGTAATTGGGATATGTTTACCTTATTTCTGACTCTAAAAACTAAAAGGACAGTTTATATATCAGAACAATTTTAAGAAATAGTAATACTTATACCGTCAATTTAACACAGGCTAGCATTTATTGATGAGTGCGAATAGAAGTGGATTTATATTGCATTAAAAAAGTATGTTGTGAAGATATTGGTGCACAAATTAGGGTACTGACTACCAAATGATTTGATTAAGGTTTAATAATCTTCAATTTGAAAATCATTGCCTGCCCCACTTATAGGGTGTGCAATACATTATCAAACGAAATATATCGGGGCTAAATTTGAATGTTACCCAATAAAACTTCGTTTCGCATAGAACCTCCAGAAATGCGATTCCAGTCTTCCGTTCATTAGCACTTAAAGAAAAACTTTGCCGAGCTACATCGGGTAGAAATTTCACATAAGCAATGTTTTCAATCATAACTTCAGTGGTAATTGACTTATTTATTGGTCAATCAACCCTATTTCATTTAAACATTATATTAGAATTCGTTATCGCGCCATCCCAGACCGACGTAACAGAAGATGCCAGTAATTAACTGGCGAACTTATAGTTATTAGGGATATGCGTACCGCAATAGGATTAAACATATTTCAAACGTTTTTTAGGATATGTTTGGCGTCAAGCTGGAAACGATTAGCTAATCCTCCCACTCGATTTCTAAAACAAAAACAGTACAGGTCTATATAGGACGTTACCTGTTACAAGGTACCCTGTTTACCACCAGATTTATTTTTCTCTAAATATACATCGTAGTTTAAACGAACGTGCGGCAAGGTATCAATTGATTACTTCAATGGCGGGCATCTAGGTTATATGGTATGCTCTATTTTTTAGTACAAAAGCATTGGTTTTGAAAGTGAGTACTATTAAACTTTGAGATCTATACGAGTTAGATATCTGGCGTGATTAAAATAATTGAGCTTTTAAATTATCTGAGTGTTATTTTGTGTATTTTATTGAACGTTTGTTTGCGAAACAGGCGATTCAACTTTTTGCCGCAGTTTTCCTTGCTCCGGGGCATTTATATATAAAGTACGACTACCACGGCACTATATTAGCTGCCTTCTTTTGTCCATATACAAAACAAAATTTCCTTGATCGTTTATTTAGCTTACAAATCGCAAAAACTAGTTTGCTTTAGGATATAACTCAGTCTAGTAGACCTATATATCTGTGAATATGTGTCACACAAACCAATGCACCACGTTTCGCGTAATCACAATCGTATCTAGCCACAAATAATTCTTTATACTAGAATTATCGATAACCACAACAGTCGCACGCTCCTCAGTGCGATACTGTTACAGTTTCTGGCAAGAAAATACAAATCCTCGATATGTAAGGATTTTATCCACTCTTCATGTTATCCAGCGAAGTTATGTGAGGGCATATTGTAGTAAACAGTCATGATCTTTCTGTGTCAAGATGGCATCTATTTTTAAAAGAAAATTATTTCTCTTTAGCTTTGTTGAATGAGTGATTTCTTTGCACAGTGTCTTTAGTGGGTCATGTTGTCCCATTGCTACTTCATACAGTTCCGTTTTACAGACTGGATGGGCCACTGACGTAGCTGTTAACTGGTATTTTTGAAAGCTAGACGAATCGTTGTTAAACCATAAGATGGGCAAGTTTTTTGGCAAATACACTGGAGTATTGCTAACGATTGTTCTCAGCGCTTGTATTAGGCACCTTTCGCTCCCCATATAACTCCACCATCCCCTATATGGTGGGTTTTTATCATTTTTGAAATACCTAATGCTGTTAAGGAATACGTGCTTGATCTACACAACAGATCACCAGCACTAGATCTATTTTTTAGTGTAGAGAAAGTATGTTTTTAGGGGCCCAGCAGTATTTCCAGCTAAACAAGGGAAGGTCGGAAAAAAATAATGTCTTTCGCTAACTTCGTAAACAATTTGAAGTGGAGGAATCAAGTTTGTTTTTACTGCTAACTTAATCGTAAGTTTTTTTTTCCAGTCAGAGAGTTTCATATACAACAATATTATATATTTTGCATGTCACTCAGTGCTTGAAAGGCACTGTCGGAAGGTTTCAAGGTGATTCTTGGCTTCTCGAGGATGAAAGACTGTAAAAGCTAGCGAATTATTTAAAGACATCTAGGCATTATCGTGGAGCCCGCGGAAGCGTCTAACGTGTTCGATATAATTAAAGAAAATACTTATTTAACCGGGTAATATTAAAGCTCGCAAATCGATTTGGTTCCTTTTCACTATGTTTTTGGAATGTCTTGTAGCGGGCGTTTTCCTTTATTCACGCAATTTGCCTATAAGATCCGTAGAGTAGAACTCGATCCTGGTACTTGTTCTATCTGTCTCTAGATCTGTAGTCTGTATCTAGATTGTCCTTACATATGGAACTATTGCGATCCCACCACTGGCATCAGTAAGGTTGTGCTCATTACTAATGTACCCATAGAACGGTATATTGAAGATAGAAAATGTATTATGACCACGAATGTGCCGATACTTTGAGTGACTGCAAAGCAAAATTAGCTTCAGTTATATACAGCTTATGCTTATATAAGCTTACCTTCTATTGCGATGCTAAATTAAACAATGCTATGGTAGTAATGCTATAAGAATTTTCGTGCGCCATTTTTGCGAAGGCCGTGATGCGACTTTAACTGAAAAAAAAAAAAAAAAAGAAATTTTCGTCACAGCTAGAATGATTCGTTTTATCACCAATAACTGGTCTTAGAAAAGCAGTATTTACAACCCATTTTAACATATCTTTGTTCCGTGCCTTAGAAAATGTATGCATTATGAACCTTCTATATAGTATATTGCCTTGCCGTGAAAGGAAATTCCACGTATCATATTTACACATTGAAAAAGTCTAGGACAGGACAATACTCTCTAAAGGAAACACACTTTACGAAAGGAAACACATTTTACAGTAGCAAAAGCCTCGAAGGCCTCTGGTGGAGAGGCACAGGTATCTCTTATTCTTTCATTGTTTGCTCATCTGGGCTAATTTGAGTTATTTACCTTTGCTACTGTAGTGTTTGCTATCCCTATCCGAGGTCAAATCACCGACTGGCATCGTCGATTCGCCCCTGGCTAAAACTTAAACACTCCATAGAATATGAATTACGTAGGATTGACATACTTGAAAACTGAAATCTTTAGAAAAATATGCAAGTTCATCTTAGAAGCGGCAAATGGATGTCCGTTTGAATTTAGCCCGAAGTAATGTAACAACAACATTGGACCTAAAACCAGAAACATTTATGTTTTTTTAAGGGGTCTTATAATCACGTGATACAGTGTAACACGTATGTTTAAATGTTGTGTTTTGCTGGAGCGTACCAAATTGCATAAGTAGTTCTGATTATAAGCCGACCAATATTGGACGATAACTAACGGATATAAAACTCGATATATTCTTAAGTTCAATTCATAAATAGTAGCTGATACGTTTCCGCGGCGATTTTTAAGGAGAAGTACCTTCAAATGAATGAGTTCTCTCAAACATGTAATGGATAACCTAAAATTGGTAACTAGTTAATTGGATACTTCGATATATCACGCATAGATTCACACTCTAATTGAGCTGATTAAATAGTTTAGTGATATGTGTTCTTTAAGATTCACTGCCAGATTGAAGTTTCAAAGGGTCTACCTTCGCGCTCAAGATAAATTCACAAAAAAAGGTTAAAGTTTCCCCATTTCTATTGGAGTCCATATGAGTGAACTGATAATAGTTTGAGCGCTCACAATTAACCAAGAACATGCGCTTTTTCTATATAAACTATATATTAGACTTCAAACCAATGATATTGAGTTTGAAAAGGTTGAGAACAAAACCTTAAAAAGACTAAGGCTATAGATTTTTTACGTTTATCGTAAAAAACTACCGATTGAATATCTTGTATCTTTCTACTTGATTCTACTGATCCTTATGCCTATTCCGAAACGTTCCGTCGAAACGATAGACTGACTGAACACTTGCGTTCTTTCTCAGATAGACATATCGCTTCTAAGACCCAGTTGCTCAGCCTAGAAATGCACTGCTACATTTTATGATTGCTAATTTCAGATTAAATTTGGGCATGTCTATGGAGTGGCGACTGCCAGCTTAATCCAACATAAAGCTGGTTTCTGCTGCACTAATACGTGGTTGACGTCATAGCACGTGCATCTACTATATTACGTGATACTAATCTAGGCACACCATTCACTAGCAAAGTGCTATACAATAAACAGTCGACATAATCATTGTCGTCAAGTAGCATGAGTAGACACTAGGTTATGTCCTTTGTTTTACTTACACATATTCTCGTTGTTCCCGTTGCATACTTATAGCGGCAACAAGGGTCGGTTGGATAGACGGAACCATGACTGCTCGATGAGTAGTTTCTGCCTGCTCTTACTCGTTACTCTACTAGGTGCCCTATGCAGTAACAGCTTGCGTGCAGTTTGTGTCTGGTGCTAGAAGCTCGCTCGTCGCTGTTGCCAGCTCAACAGCGACGAGCGGCTGTCGGTTCTACGGATTTATCGTCCGCGCCGCCGTCGGGGAATAAATGGTTCTCGGCAGTGCCATCGGGGACGATGGAAGACTGCAAAAGCTGGAGAAGGAGGAAAACGAGCAAGAAAGGGCTAAGAAGGACCGGGCTACTATGGAGAACTGAATTTCCTTAAGGTGTGCGCGGTAAAGGATTGTAGTTCGCCATAAGAGACGGGGGTAACAAGCGCATACTGCGGCACTACGAAAGCTTATGAGCACTAGATAGGGCCTCATGCGGGAAATGAACGAAGCGGCGGAAAAAGGGGGCGTGCAGGGCGGGATGCACACACGCAACCGTACACGGAAAAGCTCTGCGGAGGTGGCGAAGTAGATTCCGGCGGCTGCACAACAGAATGGAGGAAAGCGGCAGTAATGGCGGCGATGCATCAAATCAATGGCAGCCAGTCCTTTGGGTTGATAATGAGCGGGGCACAACGTCTTTACGAAACCAGCTTCTACCTAACAAGGGAAGCTGCCAAAAGCGACGGTCGTGAGTGTAAAAAGGAAAATGGCTGATATGGTATAGGGGTTTCATTGGTGCGGACAATACAGATTGTAACCCCTGTGGTGTCGGGTGCCTCGATAAGAGCAGCTTACCGAGGGCATCCGGGGCTCTACGCAGTGGGCGGAAGGGCAGAAACTACTGCGGAGCAAAAACTGCCCAAACGGAGGCTGCTGCCCCTTGAACGGAAAATCCAGTCAACCCTTAGGCTGGAATGCCTGACACGTAACGTTCGCCGTCTATGATGTCCGCCGTTGCCGTTCCTGCCACCTCCTACCCTACTAAGGCCATGACCACCAGTACCAATAGGAGGAATGGTAACAGAACTAGGATAACTACCCACTTACTTTCGTAATTCGTTCTCGTCCTCCTCGTCCCTTTCTCCTGTTTATTCCTGTCTTTGACTGCCTCCTCTATAACAACCTGTCCAATCTATAGAAATACGTGCGCGCCTGGAACGAATACGGCTGATCAGTTTATTTAGCTCCATTCAGCCTCTTCCTTCCTCTCTCTATATCTTATTTGCTATAATGTCTGGTGCTCTATTCCAGTTCCAGTCTTTGTTTGTGCTCATCCTAATTTTCCAGTTTACTTTTACTATGTCTTTAACCTCGTTAACTCTTGCTGTGTGTGCTAGATATTAAACGAAACGAATCGAAGATCTGGGCGCAACGAAAAACCATGTGTCATTAATAAAAGTCGAAACGCGCCTGTTTTCATCAATATTTTGTATACTATGGAAAGTATACATTTACATAGAACAATGTGAGAAACAGCTGAACAGAGTATTAAACCTAGTTTACCACTGATTTAGAACAGACTCTACTATGACCGGCGTAATGCCGGAGCTGTACGGCCTACACAGATCTGTCTTGAATTGCTCAATTAGCTCCTGCGCCGTGTTGGTGAAGTCTTCACACAAAACTATTCCGTATACCTAGTTTTGCCTCCTAACGTACGACCGTGTTCGGAAAGATCGGGCAACATATAATGAGGCACAGAGTTTATACTAAATTAACACAATTCGCTATCTCCCTATTTTGAACTTCGTGTATTTTATTTGTCCACGTTTGTAACGTCAATAGATATAAGTGTATCATAACAAAAAACCAAAAAAACGAAAATAGTTGCTGTGCGGCCATAAGCAAGCCGAAGTAGCAATCCAATTTAAAACTTCAATCACGCCTTGTACGTAGATCACATGTACCTTGCGTGTATACGCCAACACAGTGCGTACGCATACACATCGATATATATATTATATACTTTGTGTATATTTGCGGACTATACAACTCGGACGATTTGTCCCTTCTCCCCAAAACCCAGGCCGACCCTGCGGTGCGGCAGCTATTCGCCCAATTCTATAGTGAACGTAAAAGGGAATGGATGTCTCCTTTCGTCATCATGTTGTCTTTACAAAGCTCTTCCACTATATCGATTTCTGTCTCGATCTTTTTCCCTCTAACTCTTTCCTTTGTTGGAAGACACAAGGATGGCCCTTAGAATTTTGTGTTTGCAGAAATCTTTAAGGCCCCTAACCCCTGCATTCTTACAGCCCTGCGCAGTTTCGCTTCTAAATTCAGTTTTCCTCACGTACCAGGCTGTATTCATAAATGCGCTCCGTCCGATTCAGCCCAGAATGGGCGCGCTAAAAAGAGTTTTTTTACGAAAGACTGGGATACTCCTTTAAAGTCTTTCCGCATAGAGAAGCCGTCCGACTGTTCGGCTTATTCTCGTCTCCAGCTGCTAATTTGAGCACTGTCAACTACAATGGTAACTGCCCATCACCGAGAAATAAACGGACCTGGCGTTTGGTGGTAACTCTCACTCGTCCTGGCTCGCAATGGTAAACGTGTCAGGCATGCCTGTGCACACTTTTTGCTAGTGTGTTTCGGACCGGCAATCGGTTACTTCAAAATAGGTTAAACCGGAAACCCCAGGCAAAAAGCTCTGTATGTATGCGTATTAGACACGATAGAGTGATGTGACAAATGCACATTTGTAGATACAACGCTACATTATTAATATATATATATATATATATATATATATATATATATATATATATATAGGAAAGAGCAGCGTTATATAGGCCAAAATTTGCTCAACGCTATAGTTGAAAGCAACTGGTGACGCAAAAAAGATGATGCCAGTATACCGTCAAAGTCTTTTCTATTATGTGGTCTAAATGGACTCTCTACAATTCAGAGCTTCGATCAATTGAACACATTTATTTGGTCGGCCCATATACCTCTACTAGATGGGATTATATGACTCAAGAATAGATCTATGTGGTGCGAGTACGTTCGTGCAAATATCATCAAGCGTCATGTCTATGTGGCTGTTGCTAAAGGACACTATGCCACATAAATATTTGCTGATAAAAATCAATGGGTTAAAGGTGATGGTTCGTCTACCATATGTCCACATGAAGGTTTGCGGTGCAGTGCGACCCCAGGTTTTGAATGGCACTGGATCACCCATTGAGAGTAATGAACAGGAGCAGCTACAACGTGCGCGCCAAAGCCCACTTCGTCTTCCCAAATTTGATCTCACTGAAGCCTGTATAATAAACGTGTTTATACAAGATTCCATCGTTGGTTCTAGCGATGGTAATGATCTAGTCCACGATCGTGATTATCCATAACGGGCTGCATGTATGGGTTACATTGTGTCTATAACGTGCCAATTGACCAGTCAAAATATTTTTAAGATCAACCACGCATACACGTCCTCAACAACAACAACGACAAATGTACGGTTTCAATACAACGTTTTATATAACTGTCAAAGTGATTATTTAATAAAACATAACATGAGAACTTTTATAAGTAAGCTTTACAAAAGCGTGATGAAATGTAAAAGATGCTCAGCTATCCTTATGTAGCTCTGTGTTCTAAAGTTTGCCGAACAAAGTCCAGTTTCGTGAATCGCACTAAATTTTTCACCCGTATGCAACTGAAAAAAGAAATGTTTGTGCAGTGTCAAATCAAGCTCGCCGTGTAAATAAAAGTGATCAATATAAACTCCCTTATTTAGGACCAAATAGGCCTCGTTATATCGTTGGAAAAGTTACGTTACTCAACAGTAATTGATCTAATATTATAGGTCTCGTCGCTTCTTTGGTTTGTTGCTTATTACGAGAGATAGATATTGTACAGTGAGAGGAAACAACGATTTTTGTACTTTTCGTTTGTAAACATTTATAGGTTGGTGTTCGATTCGGCCAAAGTCGAAAGGCGTCAACCAGGCCTCATGAAGCTTGATAGCAAAGAAATAAACATTTTCAGTTGTTTTTAAATGGCTAAATTTTAATACACAATTGAAGTCTAATTCGAATTCAATTCCAGTTTATCTATGTTAACACTCTGTTTACCTGTGTATGTATAATTCTAGCTGCTCTGAAGGGTGCCGAGTAGAATCTTCGAAGACGGCTGTGAGCAAAAATGGAGGTGAGCGGGACATCATCTGATCTGGAAGACACAAACTTGTGCAACAGCTAAAAATTGGCACCGTATTATTTGCGGGTGCGTCTGAAAATTTCTCTTTCACCATGCTAGAGAGCGTGCTCATAAACTTCAACAGCGTCATTTTTATGGTGGAATATCGAAATATAACTCTTATTGTCATACTACTAACGTCTGGTTGAAATCAGACTGAGAGTTAGGCATCGATGACTATCGTTATTTACGCAAGCAGCAATTTGCTTTGCTTGTGGAATGAAGATCATTACAGAAAGATAATCTCAGATATATTCTAAGTTAGCGCACTTAAAATAAAGAATATAGTGAAATAAAAAGGATTGTTTATTTTCTAACTTCTCATTTAGCACATACTTAGAGCTTATATAAAGTAGTACTCAGTCAGGTATGTACAAAATAAAAAATGGCTACCCAACTTTCGTCATCTTGCTCTCTTCATCTGCATTTTTTGCCCGTTCGAAGCTGTTTCTATCATACAGCATGCTTCTGTTATTATTAAGATCGTACATATATGTAATGCGTTGCACCAATACAGAGTACGAAGCATGGTTACGTTTTAAGCGCAATGTCACAATAGTTAATTACGGTTGAGTTAATTACGAGGCATCGTAAAACTATCAGCTATCCTATTTGAGAAATCACATTTTTAGGTGCAAAGCTACCGGCCTGGCTTACTTACTAAAGTTAGGAACACACAGTGTTCTAGCTTCGAAGCCGGGCGTGAACACGTTTCGTTCTGTGGTGAAAATCGGCCGTCTGAAGCAATGTTGAACGGTTTAAGTGCCAGGCGCGAATTTCGAAACATTTTGGAGCTACTGGCCTAAATATCCGTTGAGCTGATTACCCTTCACTACTCGACCATCCGTCACATAAGAACAAGAGTTTATTCGGTCACAGCACTCAAACAGTGCATTCCATCCACCCGGGTGCGTCCGCACGAAACAGCCTAGAATCATTTTTTATTTTATCTATTTTCTGAATCGTCTTGATATTTTCGACGATTTGACATTATGAAGAAGGCTCCGACATGAGTACCCCAGAACATAGCGAACACAGGTAAACTTTAGAATATTCCGTGTGTGAAGAAGATTGACTCAGTTCTGACCTATGCTGCTACCGCAGAAGCAGGAAAGGTAAATTTGTTAAACTCAGCCTAAAATGTAAACCAAATTTACTCGTAAATCTGGCATAAGAAAAACAACCAAGACCATATCATGTATTATTTATCAAAAATTTAGTGTAGAAACACTACGATTAACATGCAGTATTCCAATCATATGGAGCTGCTTTTGTCGACTATGGCTGTTTCGAATGTTAAAAGCGGTTCTTAGATGGATACACAGCCACTGTCCTGCGTAGCATGTAATTAATCATGTTTTTCCTACTACTTTCTTTGTTTGCGCTTTAAATATCAAGATATATCTATCTAGATTCCGATTAAGGAAGCGAAAGAACACTGCCACAACATACAGCGACGATGGAAAGAACAAATCTTAGCAAAAAGACATCCCATAGAAGTAGTTGTAAGACTCATTCGTACTTGACTTCCTCAACCTGAAATACACATGTATGCGTATACACCGTAGGATCAGCCGATGATGAAAACCTAGGGGGTTTTGCAACTATGCGAAAATTTCGGCAACGACGACATTACGATTTGACTACTCACTAACCACAGTTTGTTCAAATAGGGTTCTGTTTTTTATATTGCTCAGCGTTAGTTTGGCTCGAAGTGATCAGTGGCCAAGAGACCTATGGTTGAAATCGAGAGTATAGAGGTATCTTTTTAGCTAAGGCTTATGTCCGATTTCGGGCGCATCATTTGTTGAAGATCCATTTTAAGAGTCTGTAGACAAGCGATGAATTAACTAATTCCACAATGCAGAAGGCGCAATTCCCTCTAACAAATTGTTAATATAAGTAACCATACACTTTCCGCAACTACAATAATGTATCGCTTAAAAAAGATCAACATTTAAAATAAGCGTCTATGCCTATAAATGTATCTCGGGGTCCAATACATTTAAATATTCGTAAAAAAAATAAAAATCCTCGACCTTTTAGGCTTTTTTAGATTTAATTTGCACGAAAGTTAACAAATAGACTGGAGATTAATAACCACATAACTACTGAGCGCTCTATGTTCGGCGGAAGTTGGCGTGCTTTAGCTATACTGTAAAGACTCTCGGACAAAAAAACTTTTTTTGGAAAAATTTCCCGACCGATTTTCACACCGTGAACCTAAGGGTTATAGTTTTGACATATGTTTTGAGTTATGCGCGTGTAAAAGCCTTAAGAAGATAGTGCAAATCTTCAAAGTTCTGGAACCCTTTCATCTACCTGAACGACGTTAGCATAAAGGAAAGCGGGGTTACGGCATGATAAAGTACTGTGATTACCTTATACGCAGTTTGAGCTGTGTAAAATTAAAAAGCAACAACTCTTAAAATAATAAGAATTGTTAAAAGCTCTTAAATTTAATATCATCGTGGAAAAAAAACCATAAAGGTGCAACTGTACAAATTTAAGGGTGACCGGCAAAAAATGTGTATGGCACAATTTAAACGATTCCGTGATAAACCGAATAGTTTGTGGTACGAATAGCAAAATGCGACAGGTCATAGAACAAGAGTGCTATTAAAACACCATGTGGAACGTTGCGTTTCCGATGAAAAAATATTTAGGTGAGTTATCCATTTCAATGGCTGAAGTAGTTACGTCTGTCACGTGATCACATTCGTGTGTACCGCCAACTTTAGCTCAAAATTCTCGAATATCGTATCGGCTGGTCCCGGCCCTGCATACATGTTATTGCTGTTGTTATAATCATTACGAGTATTAAGCCATGAGATATCACAAAAAAAAAAAAAAAAACTATGAAACTGGGATTGGTTTTGACTTTATAGGTTCGTATTTAGTTATTCTTCATCCGCAATTTATATATATATCTTCGTGGTAGCGCTTTAACGGCCAACTTGAACCGATTCCTTTATTACCCTCTTAGTTTGGCCCAGGGTTTTTTTTCCCTGCTGCTCTATTATTGCTCAAAGGCTATTATCTTTCTTCACTAATTCAACTTTATTGAAATTTTTAATCCGAGCAATCTTCTATAGAACCCAAGTGCCCGTATACACACACATCATCAGCAAGGATTTAGATAGACTCTGCAGACAATCCTAATGCGACGACGTGCAAATTAAATCGATACTTAAATGATACACTTAGTCACAGAGAAGGAACATTTGTATGTCATAGTTAGATGCGAAGGTGGCCAGAACGCCGAGAAGGATTTCTACTTTAATTTACTGTCTTTCAAAAGTTGGCGCCAGCTGGTATAGCTAGGGCACATGCGCAAACATCAATTCTGTTAGCAATTCTGTTTTTTTTAGCTATTTTAACTTTTTTTATAAATTTTAACCTATCAATATTTCGCTCTTATGTCATAGAGAATTCATTACAGCTCAACTTTCCTCGAGTGGGAAGTCCTCCAGCAAATCCTTGGAAGCAAATAGAAACCGGTGATCGTTAGTGCGAACGAGGATACCGCGCCAATTAAGAGGTGCTTACGAGTATGTATTTAGTTAGCAGGTAAGGTTGACTAACCAAAAGTATTTTTTTCCAATTAATAACCCTCTTCATACACGGAAATGCCAGAATAATATCCAGAGGTCAATAGAGCGTTTCCGCCAGCCGCCGTCATCATGTACCGGACACAACAGCAATCTATGCGGTTAGCAGGGTTCTGCTAACATTGACTGAACTGACGGTGTGTTATATTGCACAGGTTGGAACTGTTTCAGCATTAAACTTAATCAAAACAAAATTGTTTTCTAGGGGATTTTGTTGCGCATTTGAAAGGAACTTGTTTTTCAACTGATTTCCACACAACTGTGAAGTAGCATTCTGTAATGAGCGTAGGGTTTATGCGGTTCGCATTTACTGATTCCCTTCTGCTATGTACGATTCACCATTTTACCGAAAGTTATTTCCTTCATCTGTAGATACGCTGATATCACCTTAACAGAAGTTCATCTGAACTTGGACTTTCAAGCGAATGCTATATTTCTCAGAACGTAAAGATTTTTGCAAACGTCAGAATACAAGCTAACGAGTATCTGCTACTAGTCATTTTTTTCCTTATTAAATTTTGTAATTTTTCTCAAATTTGTCTTCAATCGGTTTTCAGTACTGCGATGCAGGAAGGCAACTAGTGCCAGAAACGGGTAGAGCTATACCATCGTAACTACATATGTACCTAATGCACGATGCTTGACGTATCAAAACGCTCAACAGATACGACGTAATGGGTAAGGATTCAAAGATTACTCTGTAACATATGTAGCTCTTCATATAATAGCAAATACTAAATTAAGAACCTTGCGCGCCAAAGTTGGGCATAGGTTTTATATGAACAGAAGTTGATCATCCGTATGTTAGTCCTAAACGTGCAGATGAGCTATATGTTAGGCGAATAGACGCGAATTAGCTTGAAATAGCGTATCCACTTCAAATCTAAGTTCGAGATTAAGTTTCGAAGTCCGTACAAAATTCGCAGATCAAAGAACTGATTTGTATGTAACAGTCGATCATTAGCGAACGATCATGAGAAAACACAAACCGTTTGAAGTTAGATTATATATATATATATTAAGTTGGACATGAGATAACTTTCTCGTATATATGCTACGATTAAATCACTCCCAATGTATAATTCACTAGGATGATGATAATAGAAGCTGTGAAAAATTTTTTGCTTTAAACAGAAAATGTTACCCAAGGCATTTTTACAATATTAAATCCACATTTATAGAAACTACTTGCTACGTAAATAAAACCATTTACTTTTCGTCAAGTTATTTTCGCGATTATTATTATATTAGCGATTTTTCCGACAGGTTTAAACTGAGATCATATACGTTACTTTTGGTGGTCTCCTATTTTTACCGCCATTTGAAATTTCAAAAAACTGCAGACTTCACTGAAGATTTTTCCTTCTAATTTCGAATTCGCTGTACGCATATCGCGGCGCTTACTCTAAACGAGTTAATCCGAAAGAGTGAGCATTGCGTCGAAAATTCAAAAGCTTCAAAGACATCACAGGGTTGTCGGACCGCTGATGAGCACTGTCAAAAAATATCTATGTTCCTATACTTAGTCTAACAGTAATATCAAATACCTAATCCCGCGGGAAATACATGTTTGTTTTTTTCCAAAACAACGGTCAGCATTCCAACGGTATAGGTGGTTGGCCAAATAATATTTTCAGAGTGATCGTGAATATTATTCTAGCTTGTAATGCTAATATTTTAAGTGTAACTCGTTGCGAGCACTCACTTCATTAACCGGCGGATGTTGTCTGTGCAAAAAAGGCATAACCTTACATTCATCGTTAAAAGGGAAATAAACTTACTGAACTGAAATAAGTCAATCCTTACTTCAGCTGTGTAACTGCTTTTTTTAAAGTTATTCTTTAAGTCATAATTTAAATCATAAGTATCTCAATGTAGAACGCGTCAGTTGCCGGCTACTTTAAACAGTGCAACGTAAAAGTGAGCCTCAGAAGGAAACTTTTCGTTTGGGAAAACCCTCGACGCGTTTGAACGATTGGTCCTGATTTTTACGTTAATAGTCACTGCGAATGCAACCAAAGACGGCAGAGGATGAATACGACTGAATTTAAATAGCGTAGTTTATTTATCGATAATGAATAAAATGTGTGGTCCCGGAACAGGTTTTACTTAACTTAAGGACAAACGGATGCAATTACTTAATTCAGTCACCTAACAGGAGCATTCGCATTGCCCACAATCTCTAAATCCTTTAGAACCGCCATAAGTGCGTGTTTCTCAATTTCGATTTTAATCTTTCACTTGCGTTCTATGCACGCTAGTGCTACGAAGCTGCACGACGGGTTTCAGTCCAGGTCCACTGCACAGCTAATCTGTGGAACGATTCTGTTTGCCGAAGAGAAAAAGCTTCTGTTGCATTTAGTTGTCAGAGGATTCTGCACACATAGGCTGGAAAGATCAGTGATAGCCTTTTTTCGGTGGCTGCTTCAATACTCGAATGATAAATCTCAGTGACTTTATTGCCGTATCGTGTCACGATAGTTTAGTCTGCCTGAATTCCCACGGATGGTTAGCAACATCCTATGAACGTTGTCGATAAATCAAGTCCTCGGTTCGTTCTTGATGGCTCACACAATGTGCTGTACGCTCGTGCGTAATGATTAGCATACTCCAAAAAAATTTAGTTTCAACGTTCTTTGTCTTCGTGCCCTTCTTATGAGTGGAAGGTTAGCAGTTCTATCCAATATCCAATTCTAGAACGACGCGTAAACTAATTAAAGCGCTGACACAATCGACTGCTCCTTTATCTTGCGCACCCCCCTATAGTTATAAAAGCGTTCATTTATCCCTTCCTTAAACTCGTTCCCTGAATATTGCATAATCCTTAAGGAATAAAATTAAGATAGCTTGTAACGAACTTTTTACTTTAACGATAAGGTATTATTCGAAATGATCGAAGAGTACTACTGTGTTACAAAAGCTCTTCATATTGCGTAAACGCACTTCGATATTATCAGGCTTGTTGATGCGGACACGTTTGCTTTGCCTCTTCCGATCATATGCTAATGCTGTTTTTCTAGACGCAACGTGCAAAAGTGAGTATACGCTGTTCACAAAAGAGCAGCTCGGACTACGCACCCCGGAAGACCGGGATTTCGAAGAGATGGGCGACATCTTCGTCATTCAGCGGACTCAATTTTGGCCAAACGTTCCGTGCACCTAAATAACCTATTTAATGAAGACTAGGCGTCACTACTCCTGTTCTAAATAGGTTAATCCGCCATAGCAGCTAGCACATGGCTATGGAAAGCGACAGGCACTTTACGTGAGAAAGGAAATTATCTTGTGGGCAAACCTTTTTCTTGGCGCATCTGGCATTGTTTGCTACCAAGTTCGGGCAAGTGGCACAAACGTTGCGTTACGCGAGGCGGTTATATCGCATAAGCACAACATAAAGCAGTTTAAACGTGAAACGAAATGTAAAAAGTTTCATAGAGAAAACGAATTGCCTAGAGGGGCAATTCCAGTGTTCATTTGCTGTCTATCGCAATGGCCTAAAAACAAGATTAGTGTAGGCCAAGCCAACTAAGACCGTCAAATGCATAATTTATACATATAATATATATATAATAAATGCATAATGTAAATAATAACGTCATCAGCACCGTAATAAGCATAATGTCGAATCGCATCTATACTTTTGCATTCTTCACTAATCAAGAGGGCCTAGTGAACTTCGTCTACGTCATCATTTTTTTTCTTAGACTTATTGCTTGTAATACCCATAGTTGAATATTGATACGGTCGGCTGGTTTGGAAAAGCTACGGAAAAAATGGTGAATCTAAGCGATTTGCTGCCAGTAGGAATCCGGAAGAGTTATTAGCGCAACATGGTTCATAAGATACGGAAAATGTCTGTCAATAAACAATAGCACAGGAAACAGCTCGATAGAAAGCTCAATATATATTGAATTGCTGAGAACATTCGGGAAAAGGCTGCTTGTGACCCTATGGTAACTAAACAGCAAACGAACGAAAAATAATCCAGAATTTATTAGCTGTTTAAAAATAGCATTTTCGAAATAGTGCATATTAAAATCGTTCGATCGAAAGCGACACATTTGTCACCGGCCGTAATGGGCTTGTGAAAGCTGGGAGCAACCCCTATTGTTTTTCAAAATCGTATTTTTAAAAAAACTTCACACAATTTAAAAAGAGAAGTAATGAAGGTGACAATTACTCAAAATTAGTTAAGCATCAGAGGTAACTAAGGATAATATTAGGGCAAGCTGAATGGGGAGTAGAAGGTATAAATTGATTTCGATAAAAAGCTCAACGTGAAACTTGGAAGAGTTCTGTTAAGTGATGGTCATTAAAAGGTTTCTCATGGACAACTAGAATTCGTGTGCCGAAAAGGGGTGTGAGCCGCTTGAGAGTTGTTGTTAAGAGCATCCTGGATACGTATAAACCGTAAATCAAGATTCAGCATAGTTATTTCGTTGTCAATTGCCAGTGGCCTAAAGATAGTCTGATTGTACGTGAATGCTTGATGGTGTCGAGTCGTAAATAAAACTAAAAATCGTTATGTCACCTTGGTGAGTAAAGCCTGGTTTATGTATGGCAAGAGAACTGCATATGAGGCCAAGAGACTCCATATGCAGAAGGTGCAAGTCCTTAGCGAAGCCTCTGCCAAATGAAGGTATTGTCAGGTAGAGACAATAGCATGGAAACAAGTTTCCCAGTATTAATAAAAATGCAATTTTGCCTTTCGATCAGCTGAATTAACTACGTACATCTACTTCAACCATATTTTTTAGCAAATAATTTTTCTTCATATGTTCAATAATCGTCGATATACTCGAAAACTATCTAGAGGACTGCCACTGATGTTTTTACGTAGATAGGGAGCGGTGTAGGTTTCCCAGATAAGATTCCTATCGTTATCCTATTGTGATTACTCGTTTAATTTTACATCCATTTACGGCCCATTTAGCTTTAGGAGACAGGTGGTAATTAGCTAGAGATTTATCTGACTGGGGCTTGACCATGTTAATCGATTTCTATGCTCAATTCACAGTAAGGCCTTTTGAAGAATCTCTATTCGGAGAAGACCCAAATATTGTTCCTCTACGACATCCCCAAGTTTCGACGATACAATAGTGCCAGCTACGTGAATGCTAGCGTTCAGCTGCGACTCTTTACGTGCTTAAACTGACGAACTTCCTACACAAATATAAACCTTTTTTTTATCGTAACATTCGTAAAGCAGCCGCTGTCGAGACACTATGTCTACGCGGACTGATATTCCGTACTTGACTGTATTTTATTGAATTTGAAGCATTCAATCGATACTACAATGTAGACGAATCTATAGATCTTAGGCAGGCTTTCTTTTATCTTGCACCCATTTCATTTCGCTCTCGTTTACAAAGACTTGTTTAGATTTCATAGCAACAAGCGACCGGCTTCACCTACATGAGACAATTTCCCCAGGCTATATCAAGATGCATGAGCAATTCTCCTTACAACTCCATTCTTCTATCCAATATAGATGCAGTAACAACAACAGCAGCAGCGGCGGCACGCCAACTGGCAGTTATAGCTATCGGCCGACCTGCTTCTTTTCTCATTTGCAAGGCAGCGACGCTGTTGGCGTCGTCTCGAGAAACCCACAAATAACAGTTACTGACTATTAACATAGCAAAGATACGGGCTATGCCGCTCACTGTAGTCAACTGACAACGATTGAGAGATTGGAAAGCGTCCCCCGAACACCCGAGCCAACGTTTAGCACTAGCAATTTCACATGTTACCGCTGTACGGGCCAGTCCGATTGGCTTTAGCAGGTTCATTGTAGACTTCTATGTCCCACCTTCTGTCAGTTCTCCTCTAGGTTTAGTCTCTGAAAGAGGCTTCATTAGATTTTACAGTTCCTGGCGACGTGGGAGCCGACCCTTACGAAATGCGGACGCGGGTTCCGAATAACCCGGTTCTTGTGCGTTCCCTTCACTGAGCGAGTAAAACTTCAACATTGTAAGGCAACACATATAAAGTGAATGTTAACTTACGGAACGAAAAGTGAAGCAGAACCAGAAGTTACCTTGAAGGCAATTATTTAATGGTAACGCTGCTCGCAGACGCGTCGAGCCGACCAGTGACGCTAAGCAGGTCGAATCAGATTCGGCCGTAAAATAAAGCTGCTCGTAAGGGTCATTTCTAAGCAACAACACCATTATATAGTTAAAACACGTAGCTTACCATAGTTAGCAATAAATACGATCTTTTTATTTATGTTAGCTATGCATGAATTATTTTGCAATTATAATTTATCTTTACAAAGCGTTTTTTCATTGCTCGCTAGTTGTTTGGTAATACTCTGTATCTCTTAGAAATATTGAGTAGCAAAATGAACATCACGGACGGGGATGATATGAGGCTATATTTTGCAATGTCTTAACGCTTGCTACACCGGCGAATAGGGTAGAACTTTATAAAGGATAAGCCTCAAGCTTCTGCATGATCAAGGAAACCAGCTGTTGTGGCTTAAAAACTTCGTAAAATCCTTTTGTGAAGGACAGATAAATACTCTAATATACTAACTTCGATCGGTTTAACTAGATTCGCTTCCTTCTTTGTAACATTTAGGTTGAATTATTATTATTATATCGTAGGATTTGTAAGATATGATTGTCTATGGACGTAGTTTAAACGCCTTATACTTTTTGCACAGAACACACAGATTTCAAAACCTCGGAATCACTGTAGGTCATGACAGAGCATCAGAATGAACCCGATGTCTTCTGGTGGCCAACGGAACATACCGAGCTTCGGTTTTCTGTCACGCCTCAAGGTGGCCTGCCTTCTTTCTATCTGCAAAGAAGTGCGTTTGCATATATAGGTGAAGGCTGCTATAAGCTGAAAGAGTTCTAGAAATAAATACACAGTCCGCTCTCAATAGATGCTTGATAATAGACAACTTCTCCGATAAAAACCGACCTCATTTTAAGCACTTAAAGGTATGTGACACAGTACAGCCAATGGGTCGAACGCTGACATTTGTGTAGGCTCAGGTCAGAAAAAACTGCAAAGAAGATTTGAAACTCTGCCATAAGCGAGCTCAATCTTTGCCCTGATGTCGTTACTGACTCTATATAAAGAGTTAGTTAGGGCCTATTGTAAAGGCCTACGGCTAGATGCACTTGTTTGTCATGCAAGAACACCAGAAGATCAAGCCAATAGCGTGATCAGATCACATAACAGTATCCGTGTATAGGACAATAACGGACCAAATTACTGAGAAATACTGTCGCGATTAATTCAGCGTCCTGCCCAGATATTGCGTAGCATACAATAAAGTTCACAGTAAAATAAGTCCATATCATCAGTCAGCCGAAATGTAAATAAAAAATTATACTGTTATGGCCAGTCGAAGCTCACGAATCATTAAGCACCACAAATGAAGTAATCTGTAAAAAAAAAAAAAAAAAAATTTAATTAGTTCTACAATTGCGTCGTATTGTGCGTGAAGCGGATACGTTCAGACTTGGAAGTCAGTTTTGGAAGGTACTTTTAAATATACAGTATTCTAAACAAAGGAATACAAGTCATTGCTTGGAAGATACTATTGAACACTCAAGTACCAATAACATTGGAAAAGCAGTCAATTTGATAACCAAATGTACTGTTGAAATCAATTCCACACAAATTATTGAGAGACATATTAAGAAAATATTGTATAAGTTTCAAGAGATAGATCAGTTTCAAAACGGTTACTCCCGACTAAAATCCTTAGTCACCCTGTTAGGAACCTAAATTTTTTGCTGCTATTTCTCTTGTACAGCAATCATGTGTTTGTTTTTTATATATATGTATATATATATATATATATATATATATATATAATTATTATTATTATTGTACATATCCAACATTATATATATTCAAAAGATCTGAATAATTCGCTGTTCCATGCAATCGCTTTATCATCAGTTGAAGGTATCTGAAGACTCCGATTCATTATTACATTTAACTGGTACAATTCACATCATTCAGGCTCATATACAAAACATAGTATAGATATATAATAATCTCTCGTGCACCTTCTGTACCATGGATACATTAAAAGGATTCTAACGATTCCCCGCATACAATACGAACTCGACTTTGCGCTTCGGGGCCTCTATAGAGACTCATATGTTGGTTCGAGCAGGTCGTCTGATTCCGAAACGTATTGTGTTCAGGAGGTTGGGCTCCTGAACAGAATACGTTTTGGCTCCTTTTTTCTAGTTTCCACGTTCTTCCTGTGCCTCTCAGCACTCAACCGGCAGCCCATATGGACCTGATGCGAAACATATTTCATGGCTATATCGCTATTCCTCTATGACTGCTGTCGTGGGTTATATGTGTGCCTGTGCCGGACCGCGCGTTTATGAGAAGCCATGGTCTCGGTCACGACCCTATGGGGACCCTGTGTCTTATGTAGCCATGGAGTGCGGGCTATTTCTCAGTTAGTCCTCTCAAGTTAGCTTTGGCACTAGTGCTAACTATGGCCTATTAAGTCATACGATCCTAACTACATATTTGTTGACTACCCCAGCTAAGTGGCCCCGCACCCATCGCAAGCTCATACAATTGAGCCTTACAAGTTTTCCCTGCGGAAGAAGCTCTGAATGCATTCTTCATGGCGAGGAGCCCTTCTATGAATTAGTTGTTCTATGCCTATGTGGATGTTTATGTGTACGCATATATGTACATGTGGACTTTGCTTTTCAGTTGTATTCAGAGATCAGAAAGAGCGGTCTGATCAAACTAAGATCATTTGTTTCTTAATTTTGATTCTCTTATTTTTTCCGGGTAGCAAAAGAAGATGGCCGGAATAACACGCCCTTTATTTGCTGAGAGCACAATTGAGTAATCGACGGGCACACGACTTAACTTTACCCCTTACCTTTAAGGCTTAAGTCCTTTTGAACGTAAATAACATCTTTCTGTAGATATTTTGGATGTTGTGAATTTCCTCGATCTATTTTGTAAGATTGTCAAGGGCATATCGAATTCGAAATACCCATGTCTCCGGATTGGAAACAACCAACATAGATTGTTTCACATTGTCCTACCCCAGTTTTTCGTAGTTTTTTCTACTATTGTTTGGGTTATTTTATTAAAAGCATATTCAAATTGAACTTTTTCTGTCGACACAATAGGTCTATTATTTTTGTTAGTGAAGCATTATGACCAAATACATTGTGGGCTAAATAAGACAATAGAGGCTACATTTTATGGGACACAGATATTGCAATAGCGCCACCTTAGGTACATGCTGTCGAATTAAAATGGACTTATTTTAATTGTTTCAAAATGCTTTACTTTCATGTGTTTTATTAATGTAACCGCGTATGCGATTGAATTATGAAAACCGGACAACAATGTAAAACTATTACCGTTATCTCTCTACTATAGCCAAAATGATTAATTTCTTCGCTATTGTTGTTAGTGGTTTTTTACTGCATACGACTCATCTATGGTGTGTACTATCCGTACAAAAAAAAAAAAACACTATACGTCGTTGCGAAAGACAGTCTCAGTGCTAACTAGATACGAACATGTCGTGGCTACACTGCGCTGTGTATTATATGTTGCCATTTTTTTAGAGAATTACAGTGCATGCTACCACTACTTTGTTACTACGGTCGTATCGACAGTGGAAACAGTAACCTGCACACCGGAAGCCTGCTTGATCCTCGAGTGATTTGAGGACAGTCTTTTTCTCTCTATATCTTGCTTACTGGCGCTGACTCAGCCTGAGCTATTCGTAATGTTCGCGCGGACAAGTAAAGAAAAAGGTGCGACATTTTTCCTCTATCGTTTCTCCCGGGAAAGCCAAATTTCAGATAGATACCCGTTCAGCGCAGCCCAGTGAAGGCAGCTCTGCTTGCTGCTACTGCTGCAATGATACGAGCAAATGATTTGCGTGGTGACTCTGTTTTTGCGTAAATCCCAACTACGCACACTGATGTTTGTACTTCTACCGACGACGGCGTGAAGACACGATGAAAGAACGCCTAGCACAGAATAACAGGGGATGGGTGAAGAACACGGTCTGAGGTCGCCAGTGTTCATCATTCCTGCTCCTGCGCCTGCTACGAAAGCCGAAACTCAGTGTCTAAGAAGTCGGAACGTCACCCGATGGCCCACCGACTGGCCCATTGATGGTTGACAGGGTGTGGCAGTAACCATCTTTGATTCGTGGCAATATTTCTGGGTTAGTACGGTGGCAAAAACTAGCATCACTGTTTTCCTTTCCTGCACTGTTCTTCCCAGGGGGTTGTAAACGCTGTTCCTTAAATTGAAGACGAGTAGCAAAGAAGCGTAGCTACCCTGGAAAGCAGCTGCCTGACTGAACTGAGCGGCTCCTCGTGGTTAGGAGCCATAGCCGTTTCGCAGACACTGCCGTCGTCAATCCTTATTTCTCTTTTTTCTCTCACTCTTCGAAATATATCAGATTTGAGTCTTCCTCAATGGGATTGAAGCTTCAGCTCCCCAACACTCACTTCGCAAATAATAAGCTGTTTACGCAATGTACAGGCCGCTGCCATCAGCCCGGCCCCCGGCATCTAGCCCCGTTTCGGTGTCCCCACCATTTCTCGTGTCTTTTCGAATCCTCAAGAGACACCGCGCGCTTTTTGCATTGCTTTGTCTGTCGTGATCGGCAGTGGCAAGAGCAGCGATAGTCACAGAAGCCACAATGGCGGCGTCTTCACCACAGCAACGACAGTCATCGCTGACGTAGACTCGGGTACAGGGACCGTCCTCATAGCGCATATTCGGACGATAGGTTCTGCGACGTTACCGGGCTTTGGATGAAATCTCGCAAAAGTCAATAAGACTTCTTGGGGACGACATCGATGCTACTGTTACTCACATTAACACCTATTGAATCATCACATTAAGGTCAATTCAATTTAAGTTGAATCGGTTTTTTTTGCTTGTACGATTTTTACTGGTTCACCCCCAGAGCGCCTGCGGTATCCATACTAATCTCTTTTTGGCCTTAACTCTCCCATTTAAAGCAAGCAGCGCTTCTTTTTCAGATTTCCACATGCGCACACACAAAGTTACTCGGGCCCCGAATTTTACTCTAGTTTACACCAATGTCCAGTTGCAGATCGTCAGTGAAAAACATTTGTGGCTGCGAAATGAAGTGCAAGAGAAGGAGAAAGAAAATCGGACAGAAAGCGAAAACCTTTCTCATGAACCCATTGCATGGTCACCCAATTTCTTTTTCGTGTGTCTTAAATGTTCGGCTAAGGCGGCGGAGATGGGATGAGAACTAACGAAGGGTTCTCCCAGAACATTATAAAGACGGTTGGTAGCCATGCCGCTGGTGGAGATGGTGTCGACGTGCCGAATCTCTTGCCTCAGCCCTGCTACTGTTCTTAGGCCGCAATGGCTGGTTTTCCGTGCTCGTATACGGGCCTGCAGACCGTCGACTGCTTCCGAGTTAGCTGTCACGCAGGCGAACTCGACCAGTCGGTTCTGGGTACAATGGTTTGCCTGCTGTTGCTGCTCCTGTTGGCTGCCGCCGTCCGCTTTCACGTGCTCCTGGTGAAAGCAGAAGATCCCCTTAGCGGCTCAGACCCGAGGCGTAATAATAAATTCACCTTCATTCGCACCCTCTCACATCGCTTCATCTTTTGCACAGAAGCCTTAAAGGTAATACGCAAACTGCTCCTTCGACCCTTCTTCCCTCTTCCAATTTCTTCGTACCCCTCACCCTTCTTGACACCCCCTCGACGATTCCGAGCTTACTAACCTGGCTCTGTTTTTTTCTCTCTCCATCTTGCCCACTGCCGACGTCTGTTCTTATGGACCAGTCTATGTTTCGACTGATGTTTCCGAATCCACGAGTGTGCTTTTCGCGCTGCTACGGTCGCTAACGCTAGAATCGCTAGCACTAGCACGATGCCCCACCAAGCCGTCTGCCTTCCGTGCGAACGCCAATGCACGCTGTTTTCCATCCCCCTAGCCGACGCATTTGCACTCGCCATCCGCTAGTACCACCGTTGTTCAAGGCCTTGCATGGCTGGCTAGCAAAGAGCTGTCTCCCGCCAGCTTCGCTTATCTCGAATCCTAGCCCTCTGACGAAAACCCCTTTAGGTCGCTCACGGGCCGTCGCCCTTATCTAAATGGCCCGCCTGTAGCAGATTCTCACTGCCACCGCCGTAGCCCTTCTTTAAGCTTGCCTTTACACTTGCCTATGTTAGGAGAACACTGCCTTGCAGTCCACGTTGGTTCGTTGTCATTGCTTCTGCTGTCGCTACTGCGAATGCTGCTATTGCTGATACTGCTTCTGCTGCCGACGCTCTTGCTGCCGACCGACGAAATTTCAGCTCTTCAGTTTCGTTACGCCGCTTCGCGCAGGACGGTACTGTAGACCACCGCCGCCAAAGCCTAAAACACGATCTGCAAACGGGACGGAACACGAGAGTTGCAAAACATCGGCGTTCGATGGGCAAAAGCCCTTTGAAGATACGGAGAAGTGATGTGGCCTAGACATCTTTTTTGCTTACAATTTTAATCAGCATAAAATCATACAAAGATAAACTTGAAGGCTTAGATAGACCGGAGTCAGTAGGTTAATCTCGAAAGCATGTTAAATAGAATCTGGATAGTATCTTAGAAACAAAGTTTATGGTTTGATACAATCGGAGATAAACTAACAGGCGCAATGCTGGCTGTTTACATATAAGTACATACCACAGCATTGTCTAACACTAACTACATATATTCTAGTATACTTCTTTTTCTGAATAAAATACATGTATCTAGGCACATGCATGTAATATACTGTAAGTATGTTACAGGCGGCATATGAGACAAAACCGCCGATCATTTTCGCATGATCTTTTATTTTTTTCTTCATATTGCATTTTTATATATGCTGTTTTGACACATTTAAGTGATAGTATTTTGGCTATAATTGGGCATAGATGAAAGCACGTAAAGCTGAAGCCGATGTTCTGTTAATATAAATAATGATGATAATAATAATTGATGTTGTAAGGTAATCACGCTTTAGCATCGTTTTACCTTTAGTATTGAATAAAATCATGCTAAGGAGAATGCGACGCGGTCCAGAGAATCACAAATTTACTACGTTATAAAGTGAGTGTATCGGATTCGACGGGTTTCTGCACGTTCCAAATCCGAAGCCTACCTTTCTGCCCAATGTACGAAACTCGTCATGCTGTTTAGCTGAGTTGCAGAGAACGTCTGTATAGTCGTTACTGTGGGTGCCGTTTCCTAGGCACACGCTCGCTACGAGGCCAGCAGCATGCCGTGACAGTGAACTCCGAAGCCTACGTACTTCTTTCTAGTCAACTGGTATGGTATAATATAATATGTTCCGAAATGTGGCTCATTTCAGACTACATGAGGTGCCTCTTCGAGTAAAGCACTGAGATATCAGAGTTTGGCCGTTATCAGGCTTATCTCAGAGTCTTTGGCCGCGCCGAAATGTCCGCTCCGAATCAAAACTGTCCGGGCGAACTAAAGGGGGCGGAAGATAACACCGTTTATTGCAAGCGGTACACGTTTAAATACGCTGCCGTCGACAGCGGAATTTCGTCGTGGATGCAGAGCACCCACTGCTGGCATCATCTTTGGCTGACGCTACCTTGGTGCAGCGTCTCGCGTAAATACATTTGGCTACCCGAGATCGTAAATCAGTTTGATGATACTGTCTACCCTCAGGCTACGGTGCAGAACATAATACAATATAGAATAGATTCGCTGGAACACTGGTGCTTGTTCCAGCTACCGATACGAATTTTCCAAACAACAGTGTTATCATTGCGGTCGTGAAGTGGGCTTACTTCTGACGGTTTGAAATGTTCCACTGTTGATCTCACAGCCATCGAAAGATGATACAAACACTTTTACGAAACAAGCTGCAACGAGGGAAAATATATGCTGTGATGTTATTCATTAATTTTAACGAAAACTTACATAAATACTATACTTGCTTTACTGTTAACAGTAGTATAATTCCAGTCGGTGTCTTTATTTGGTGTCCCCTTCCAGGTTTCCTAAATCATTTCCGTCCATTAGTGAGATAACCACCGCATGCTTTAAGCAGAGACGGGAGAAAGGCTGCAGCTGTCAGGTGTTACGTGGGGTGCGGAATCCTAATGGATTGCTTAATTCATTCCGATTTCATAGACATCTTGATCGGTCTTGTAGAGCATAAATATCCACACACACACAAACGGTCGAAGAAAAGCAACTAAAAAGGCCACTGCGGGTTTTGCCTGCTCAGTGCACTCCACCCGCCGTATTTCTTCACCGCCAATTGGCTATGTTGAATGCGTAAATCCAAGAAATCTTCAAGATGGAATTAGTTCTGCAAATGGTTTCCCATTCATTGTTACATCGATTAAAGACTTTCACTTGATTCTAACTTTGTGACGGAATCCTTGATTCGCGTAGAGGTAGTGAGACCCACGTTAACGTTCATTCTTATCTGTGCTGTCTACTGACATTTACGAACAAAAAAATCATTGGTCAATTAAGTCAATATGACCGGAATCGGGGACATTTAATCAAAGTATTTTTTTTTTTTTTTAATATTTTGTATTACGAAGTGTTGACCGCAATGAACATGCAGAGTGCCATAGGTAGCTCGACACGTAATCAGCTCTGAAGGTCTACATTTAGCATTTTTATCAATAACAGTGTGTACTTGCCCATAGCAAAAGTTCATACAGTTTTGTGACCTTTTGTTATTTGCTTGGAAATATTGTTCTGATAGTATCGTATAATTTAGCATGCGGCTATTTTTCAGATATTACCTGTGGTGCTATTATCGACCAAGCTACTTAACATGGATACTAGCCCAAGCATAAGTACTCGACTGAGCCAAATAAATATCGACCCGTAATCGGGCTAGCGGTGCCACACTCGCTCTTTTGCTTACTATCCGCAGCCCAAATGTCAATATAAGCGCCCTAAAAATAGAAAAAATAAAAGTGAAGTGAATCATGTACTATGTTAAAAACGAATCAAGTACTTCTAAGGGAGGCTTATGCTGAAGAACGCTTAGACTATGAGTAATATCGAATATTTAAGCAATGTCAATGGTTTTGCGACGGGCGATGGAAGCTCGAAGACAGAAGCCACTTTTGCGGACCTGCTATAGCGAGTACGAACAAAAGGGAACAACTCGTTAGCGGATCGTCGAACTACTTTTAGGATGTCGCTGAAGAATTGGGCGTATCATGCGCATGACGTAGAATAGTTCTGGAAGATTATTTAGATACGAGAAATTTCGCAGAAAGAAAGCACGCAGTATTTAAACATCTGCACAGCCTTCGATATCTTTTTAGGAAGATCTTGAGGCATTCAAAAAGCGCCTAAGTTTGCACCAAAGCTTCGTGACACGTGCGGGACGTGGATTTGCAGGTGCTTCATAGAGAACAAAGCCGAAGTGTTTGGGTGTTAGTTCGAAACCATCCCAGGCAAACTAAACCTTCTTGATCGTGATTAAATCTGCCTGGTATTGGGAAGTTGCACGTTATCTCGCCAGGCTAACAATACTACGAATCATTATCTTAGGAGTATCATTAAGATGCTTTAGGGGGGACTGACTGCTTAGTGCCGTCCACCAAAATAGACCTCAATTCAGAGAGATCAAGTCGTACGTTCGTTAAGGCAAAAACGCGATATCTGTACTGCCTCAATCTTTGTATTCAGCATATTTACCGCCTGTGACATTTCCTCTTCCCAAAACCCAAAGAACATTTGGAAGAGGAAAGCGCCGAGACGATCGGGAACCACTCTAAGGAGTGGAACGATATTTGGGAAGTTATGAAATGCGCAATTCGTATTTTTCTCCAGAGGAGAATGTTAAAAAGTAAAGGGCCTAAAGTTAGACAGAAAAAATGTATAGATATAGCAGATTCAGTGCCCATGATGATGAGACCTCATCACGAATGTTGAATTAGCTTATTCGGGCACGCATGGTATCGCAAAATCACATGGTATTGGTAAAGTACGCTAACATCATCGGGTGTGCTTTATTGAATCAAGAAAACATTACTCCTAATATGGTAATGAGTAAACGTTTTCCTAACGATATATTATTGAATGAGAAATCGGCTAACCTATGATAACAAAACAGAAAGATTACCGAAGTTGGGATGTTTGCATTGTATTATATGTTTTCTGAAGTTTACTTGCAGCTCACAGCCAAAACGATGTGGAGTAACATCTGCGTTATCTTGCAGCTGTAACGCGTGAGTCAGCATTACCATAAGACCCCATCTGCGTTACAGCTTACAAGCTCTGGTTTGAAATATCCACGCCTAGGTTGTTATGACTATAAACGCGGTGACTTTTTTGATATAGGAAAGTACAGACGGTACGCTCTTACACACGAGAAAATTGCTGCTTCCTTACTGCTTATTTAGGCTGTTAGGGGCTTACCCTTAGCGTAGATTTAGTCGCTAGTCTATCTGTACTACTTATATAATTTGCTTTTTCCTTATTTCTCAGTATGCCACTTGCCTAGTAAAATATAACATAGTATAACTGCGAAGCGGACCTTCTTCATGACTACTAAGTGACGTTTATCTCCCGTATTCAGTTTTATGTCGATTTTAATCTCTGAAATCGAAACAGATTTATATAGACATTACTTTATCCAGAGACAAGTATATGTACATGTTACTCCTAGTTGGGGGACAAAGAAAGTGCACACAGGCAGATACGCCCATGTTTCGTATCAAAACCTAAAAATATATATAGAATATTGATTATGCTTCTTGGTTCAAGCAAGCTTAAGTATTGCTCAAGGTTACGCGTCAACTTAACTCCAGGATGTCAGGCTGAGGCCGAGAATGTGTTGTCAGAAAAATGGCACACGGGCACATACTGATAAAAACGATGGTTGGATACAGTCTTGAAATCCAAGCGTTAGTTTCTGATATAGATTTTGACACAAAGCAGAATAATGTAAAATTTCGTAACCTCGATTTGAGAAAAGATAGACCGTATAGTCCGTCTTTATGGCAGGAAAAAGTTACGAACGTAAAGACAATTCTGCATGAAAGGTAATGTCTGAACCAAGAGGTAGCCTTAGTTCTTATAAGTTATATTGTATCGTTCGATGAGATTCTTTGTCGTTTTCGACCTCCAAACATGGGAAGAATAGCTGTGATCGCTTTACCTGCACTGTGCTCATCTAGGCCAAAAAGGTCCGCATCGCAATGGCAACTCACACTTAGATAAATTCAAGAATAACGTATTTGCCCTTTATCAGTGCTAATTACTGCGCTGAGAGCCAGCCAGCTGATGGAATACCTAACAGCGGTATAGACGTCAAATCGGTAACACTGGGGCATAATTCAGAAATTTACTTTAAGATTATATGTCAGTAAAAAATGTACAATACTTTGTAGCGAATTTTAGCTTACTTCAGAAAGTTCTACGTGTATATGTCAGTCGCATACGAGGGGTGTCTTGCGCCAGTGCGAAGTTTCGTCAGTTTAGGGACAACGAAGTGGGCAACTAAGACATAATTAAGCTTAGGCGCACGAATAACTCTTAGCTTTGAAATTTGCATTTTCAATTATTACGTTAATATTAATTATTATTATAAAGCTTTCTTGCTATTCTAAGACAAAACTCGAGAGACTTCTAAAGGTTCCTTCCATTGTACTGACCCTAAGAGCCGGCTCCGATGGGTGAAGGGACCCTCTCTTGATTCATATTAGGAGCTCTGTGACATAAAGCTTCCTTCCTGACAGGTGAACGACAATTCAAGAGATAACTGCTTCATCAAAAAGCAGCGCAAAATTCGTTCCATAGAGTAAGCAGAGTAGGTTGCCCACGCAGTCCGCCGTCTGCGGATCTAAAACTCGGAACACGAATTTATGCTCTTAGTAGTTAGCTTTTTGCACTGCGCCTGTATGGCCGATAGGGTCATCAAATGTTTAATAAGTGAAATGGAACAAGACGATATTTCAAGCGTAGACGGCTGTTTGGCCGGGTCAGACGAATACATTCCTTTACATAGATCTGTGTTTATCTTTTCCTATTCAATTCTAAAGAAAATTGTCTTTATCAGTGTAACTTATTCCAAACTGGAATTAACTACTAAAAGAAAAACTGCATGCAAGCCCAAAGTGCGGGTGAGAATGTCGCACCTTATAGCAAACTAGGCATTGCATAAGAGTAAATTGTGTTTGTTAGTAAATGCAACGCTCTGTCTGGCGTTAAAAAAACTTCCTTTCTCTCTTTTGCTTACTTAACTTAATAACCCTTAACGAAGCACTTAGATTCGCATCGCTATACCCAAAATTAAACCCTTTAGGTCCTATGGTGCAAACTCAGATCCTCTTAATAATTATTATAGCGCAGCCTGACTAATCGAGGCTTTTGTTCTATTAAGATTTTATCTAATAATTTGTTTCTGTTTTATTTTTATCTGTGTGAACCTGTCTGTAACCTTTAGTCTCTAGAAAAAGCTAAACTTTCAAATC
Source organism: Varroa destructor (assembly GCF_002443255.2). Taxonomy (NCBI): domain Eukaryota; kingdom Metazoa; phylum Arthropoda; class Arachnida; order Mesostigmata; family Varroidae; genus Varroa; species Varroa destructor. The sequence continues at coordinate 53,200,125 of NW_019211454.1, read as the reverse complement.
GATAATTATAGATAAGCTAGATAGATCCGAGCTTGGTTCAAAACAGATACATTTTTAAGATTCGAACTGCTCGGTCATTTTACATGGCAGGCTAAACCTAGAGATCCTTTCGCGCTAAAAAAAATTCAAACTAATCGCTTTAGGCGACGTACACATATTTGACTCGTATACGATAGCAATATATATTATCCGTACCTCGTGACCATACGCAGATATTTAGTGCTGGATAACCTTTCCAGCCTTCTGAACAACACGACTGAGAGGAAAAAAGACAAAAAAAAAAATGCAAAGGGGTAACCGTTTGGCAATACGCTGATATGAGCATCGTGAATTATATGACGCGGAACTTCATGGAAGGCTGAAAACCTCGAAACATTCTTGCATATGGGAAAGAAGGCGTTTATGCATTGTATTTGATCCAAGTACTTAATGGAAATCATTGATCAAACCAATACTTCTATAATCGACTGCGTCCACGAACATTATTTCGCTTAGTCTCCATTTATTTATGTATTATTAAAAATTGTGTTATATATATATATAGTTTCAATAGATCTCCTCTCAAGAATTGCCATTTATGCGGCTCACATTTGTTTTTTGCTGCACTGTAATAGTTTGCCATATTGTCTCTATACAAAACAAATTGCATACGCTTCTCTGTCGTAGTTTGCTGGCCATGTAGGCATACATTTCAGTCGTGCGCTGCGTGCTAATCAGGAGTATGACAAGATAAGGAAAACAACTAGCCGCGCTGCGTCAATTTAAGCAGGATTAAGCGCTCTAGTAAATATTGACCTCATTAGGGATCCGGGCGAAACTAATATTTTAAATCAAAATTTATGAAGCATCCGATATTTGGGCCATATGTATATACGATATGGTTAAGGCTACAGATTTCTCTATATTAGCCAATCGCAGCGACTGTACATTGCGTTATTAAGTTTTTATTGTAGTCTTTTATTCGACATGGCCTATCATCATTCAGGGAGTAATAAATGGCCGAGTGCGAAGTATGTATAGAAGACACGTTGATTCCACTTCGTAAAAACTCCGATATTGTGCTATTACTTTGTAAGAGTTTGCTGTAAGCATATTTGCACTGTAAGCAAATCTGGTCCTGAAGAAGTTACATGATCTCCAACTTAATTTGATTTATTTCCTAATTCACAACCGCTTTTGTGGTGTCGTGGGGGCCCTAGCGTTCAATAGGTAGATCCGACCAGTAAACAATATTCGATATTAGCAGTTACACTCATGCATAGCAAATCACTTATTCAAGTTGAAAGCTAGAAATATTGCGCAATTTTTAAAATATGGAAGATCTCTCTTTATGGCCAAATCCCTTTATGGCTTCCTTTGTGTCAATTGGAAGTTTTTGTCAAGCTGAGCTGGAAATCAACGTTTGTATTTTCTTTTTGGATTCTTCCAAATAACTTTGTTTGAGTTTGAACCTTGTGCAGCTAGACATTGAATTATTTCTAAGTAATGGTCATAACTGCAAACGGCATTTAACGTCATATTCTACTTTCCTTCATCATTAGCAGATTAGGTATAGCGCCAGCTAGCATTTTTGTGGCTTAGACCCGATTGTTGAGATCCTTTTGTTAGTTCTTCATCGATCCAATTTACGGACCGATGGGACATTTCTCTACTTCGGTTGTCAAATAGTATTAAAAGTTTCAGAGAGCGTTTTCAAATTGAGCTACAATATTCTTTTGTATTCGAGTCACATCTGGTCTGTGCAAAAGATTAGTGATACGGATTTACGCGTGACGTAAACAGGATCGGGAAAGATTAATATGTGCCTTGATCGATTTTAGCACATTGCTGCCATGACGGTATACGCAAGATAGTTAAAAAATGAAGCGTTGCTAAACTTTAATGGTTACTCTTGATAGGCTCTTTTAATCAACAAGGTTTAGGCGGTCATCGTTCCTTACCTAGAAGCTCAAAATTCTCGGCCCAAATTCTAGGCTCAATTCTGGACGCAAAATTTCTGTACTCAACCTAATTTTTCGTTTGACTAGCGCTCCATTTGCAAATTACTTTAACTTAAAAGCGTATTATTTCTGTAAGACTCCACAAATGGTTTTCGTAACCGAAACTTACTGAAGTAACTTTAAATATCGATAGGCTGTTCGTTGTTGCACGTAACGTACCTGCTAGAATAGCCAGCTTAAACCTTGTATTATTAGTAAGATAGGTCGCGCGCAAATAGTAACACATAATTAATATCTTCATTCAATATTGATTCCTGTCAAGATCCACATAGACCACATACACTGCGCATACTGAAAGTAGGGGTTTATTACAAAGCAGATCTTCTTTAACAACTTTCTGTCGTTGCAAAGGAAGAGCCAACAACCTGTCGACGAGAATGAAGGCATCGCTGCTTACTTGAGACTGTTTGCACCTTTTTTTCGGCACGAAGCTCACCATTAAGTACACTAATTCACCGGGACGTTCCTGTATATAGACGAGATAAAACTGCTCCATCGAGTTGTCCTGAATACATGATCTATAGACTACACGAAAACTGATGGATCTTAGCGAGCATTAATGGGTGTGCTTTTGCCGTTAGGTTCATTAACACAAATCGGATGATTTGAGACAAAAAACTTTTCTATAAATACCCTCTGTCCGTTACGTTAACAGCTTTTGCTGCTCCTTCTGCTGTCCGTAGGGCTTGTTATATTTATATCAATTTTTATCTAGCGCAGCTGATATCGTAAAATGACAGTACGTTCCGTTTCGTATTTTTAGATTCTAGAGATCTGTGATACTACGAACTCACGGGTCAAGACGCATGAGTTTCTAAAAAGCTTTCTTCGGACTCTCTGCTTTTCCGGACACCAAACTGATCTCCTGTAAAAGTAGAAGCTTATTTAATTCATATCTGCTGAAAATCTATAGACAATGTATATATATATATAGCAGAACACGCTGCATCTGAGTGACGTCTATCTAAATTAGCATAAAGTATGAGAATTTTTTCCCGATGGCGAACAACTATCCGGACAGTCACAAGGTATCTGATAGTCATTTTGGGTACATACAGCTTATGGAATGACTTTGACGTAATGTTTGCTAATTCCCGAAGACTCGCATGGCTCGTTACGGAAGATCTTTGCGAAAAAAATTAAAAACTCGATTAGGGACGACGAATAGCCGTTTAAATCCGTTTCTTAAACATTAAACACAGTTACTTTTTATGCACTCTTTCTTAAAAACCTCTCAGACAGAATATTCTCCGCTTACCCGGCATTCACGTATTCAATTTCTAGAGAAAATTTGTTTCCATATTGAATATATATGCTATGACTACGGCTTGGGGATCTAAAAGAATTACACCAATTCCGGAGTGAAGAGCAGGAGATAAAACACAACATTTATTCTTGATTTTATATAAAAGGAGCCATGTTCACTTACTATGAGAGTCTGCGCTAATCAGTAACTATGAATTTTATATAAAACATATCGTGGATTGTATATGAATAAAAATTCATTTATATCAATTGATCACTGCGTTATTCTAACAGACAGAGACCAAACGTATATATTGAATAAAAAATTTACATCACGTCCATCACAGAGAGTTAGACTGAGAGGATTAATTGGTTCCCCTCTACGTAAAACAGGTGTCATTAGTAAATTGACAAATAGCACCGATAATCAGCGATGTTTGTGAGCGGCTCTCGGTAAAATCAGTTACAAATAAACCTATGATGTAGAGATCTGTAAAAACCGCACTAAAATTGCGCTTCATTCAAATGGTAGAGATTCATCCCTGGCCAATTATCAGTTTGGACACATTTGTACTATCTATTTCAGGGATTATTATCCCCTCATGACCATTCTCTGTATAATTTCATCTTATACGTCGAATGAATATGACTAAACACAGAAGTGTGTTTTCGTGCGCTCGTGTCGTCTTCATATCTCATACAGCTCGATGGGTTTTGCCGGCACCTGCACAACGGTAGTAGCAAAAACGGCAGCGAAGACAAACCTCCACGGGGCGACAATCAACTGCGACCAGGGGCAGCTAAACAGGGAGCTCCACAGACTTCACTAACTGTATGAAATCACCAGCGCGCATTGACTGAGCTGAGAGCTAATGAACGACGAGACTCCTGCGCAGAGACCGGGAGGAGCCACGACTAAAGTTCGTCGTCTTCAAAAAGACTCCGAAAGGGAAAACCAACATCATCACCCTTGAGGATGAAAAACGTCTCTAAAGGGAACGAACCACTTGGGGCAGGGATCGAAGCAGAAAAGAAGCCAGGTTCGGGTGAAACGGGATAGTTGAGGATGTGAGCTAAGAACTCGTGCGGGAACATGTGTGTTCGATTATACAACGGCGGTACGGTCGATGTCGGCTGGCGTCGCTTGCTGAGGAACTGCAGCAGCGAACGTGAATATCCTCGTCTGTCGCTGGACTGAATAGGGAGGAATGAGGGTATATCCAGGAATGAATGGCCGTTCTCTTTGAACATACATACCTAAACACAGTTACTTACTGAAAAAAAAAAATTGCGGGCTTCGTCACTGGTTCTCTGACTGACTGTACTATGTTTGGCACTGTAGAGTTCAATCGAGCCGACAAGCCAGTGTCTTCAAATGCGTTTGTGGACAGACCACACAACGCGAACATCGTCGCCTGCTGTCACACGGCAAATAGTACCTCGGTAATGCCTGCGGCCGTGATCCTAGCAGGCTGTTTAAAAAATTCTAACCTAGGCCTTCGTTTAGGTGCGTCAAGGGGGAGGGGAAAGTGTAGTACTAAGATTGGTTGAGGGCTGGAGGTGATGGGGACCGCTGAAAAAGGATCCTTTATTTTCGATCCAAACGGACGGACGACTCGTATGGGATCAAGCAGGTAGTGAAAAACAGTGAGTGCCGAACGAATACCAACCCACCCCAGCGCACGTCCTTTCTCTCCCTAGGCCATTCCTTTGTTTTTTGGCGACGGCTGCTGGTGTCAGTAGAGCCTCCGTTGCTGCCGGTACAGCCGCTCGAGCCATCGATCATGGCGGCGAAGGATGTGCAAGCCGCGACGCGCATGGAAGACGCTATCGTGCACAATATTATTATCCATATATGTATATTAAAGTCAATTGCATCATAACACGCAGGTACACACGGTGGTAAATGTGTGCCGCTTTAGGCTTTTCATATTATGGATATTACTGAACTTTATTAGCCCCGTGATCTGAAGTCATTTTCAAGGTAAATATACACATCTGTATAGTTTATATTCGCAGAAGAAGTTACATCCATTAATTCACACAGAAGCCAGGAGTTCACAGATATTTTTCTAAATATAATCAAATTTACACTTCATAATAATAGCACTGAATGCTTCTATAGTTAAATTTATTACTTTAATTTATGGTCTCGATAACTTGTCTTTGTTAACTTTATTTATAATTATAGTTTACTGTTGATTAGTGTCATAATTAAAACGAGCGACTTCTGCTATTATAGCCTGAAACATATGCTTCATGCGTCGATTTCCCGTTCAGATAACACCTTTAGTGGGAAGGATTTGCAAACAGCACAAGTGGCGTTACGTAAAAACGAATTAATTAATATACTTTTTTTTTGTTATAGCAGTCGCATACTTTTTGTACGCTGTGACGGCGAACAAAAAACCGTACTAAATAGATATTTTCTTATAAATTTGAAATTAAAACAGACGCGATGATGTATAGCGCGACAAAAATCAATGTCATATTTTAAGATAGCGCTATTTTTAGTTGTAGAGAGCCATGGAAAACTAGCGAATTTCAGTCCTTCACAAATATGGGTTTTATCCTGGAATTAGAATGGCGGAGTTAGTTTTTTAGTTAGATTTTAAGTTGGGTAAAAGTCCTCTTACTAAAAATTACATAAACCATTGGTGTAAGAATGTCGGAAAGAAAATTTTAAACTCTGAAACTGAGTATCATGAATGATGTGCTGCAAAGGTTAATTACGAAAAGTTGACAGCAATCATGGAGTCGATTTATCCCAAAATGCACCAGTATTAGTACCCATGTTGGCTACATAGAAAAATGCTATATTTGGTCAGCTCGGTCAAAATAAAGTAAAAAAAAAATGGACAAAGGTCAATAATCGCAAACGGCCATATTAATGGGCCAACCTAACTGAAACGGCAGGACATCACCCGAAAACAAATGCGCGGCTGCAAATGCTTACTGTGTCTTCTCAGCAGCCTAATGAAAGTGTTACCTTTTGAAATTTTATGTCGATTACAGTTACGGTGAACTGTCAACCATTGAAGGAAATGCTGAAAAAAAAAACTGCACTACGCGACCAATATCAGATAACAGAGGTAAGCTATTGTTGTTACAGGAAAACCGTTGACCTTTCACCAAAAGGACTGCGCAGGCAAATAGGCAAAAAAGCAGAAGTTACACTCGCAACGCATTGCTTTCACAGATTACCATTTTTTTTAAGTCTTGACAGTTTCTTGATAGATCGTTCAAATTTTAACATGATGATGATAACTTTTGACATTTCATAGACTCTCGTACCGCAGACGTCCACAGCGGCAAAATATATAAGTTCTCATCCACACGCCAGAAGGTCATGGGTAATAAAAAAAATTAGAGATAAGGAGCTAGGTCTGTGAAAAAAGTTCTTAGAGTTCACTGTGTAACCTTTGACCCAATATATATATATATATATATGGGGACACTAAATTTTGAAGACATCATGGGCAGTTTTGGCCTGACAAACAACAGGAATATCAGAAAAACATTGTAGTTATCTACCAAACCAATACTAGTTCAATGATAGATATATAGAACAAGCTCGCACTATGCCTTTAAGTCTGTTTGGTATTTCAGATGTATCTATGATAGGTTATGAAGTAGAAACGGCGAGGGTCCCTGCTGCCATCCAGCAAATACTATAAAAATTATCATTCTCAACCATAGCTTTATTCAAATTGTTTTGAGCTGACGAATAGCTTTGATCTTTTTCTCAGACAGGCTGATTTGCATTGCAGATATTGACAAGAAATTGGTACACGATCCGCTTTCAGGCCCGATCATCGCAGTTGAAAAACATACAACGCTAACTTGAACCTTGTAAATTTTGTTTGGTTTCTTTAAGGTTGTACCTTCAAATATACCGCAAAAAAATTTCAAAAAATAGGAAAGATATTATCTGCAACAAGCAATGAGCTGGGATCAATAAATTCTTCAGAATGTAACAAGAAGCTGACACAACATATTATATTTTGTATTCTTTTGTCAGGTGTTATTCCTGCCGCAACACAGCTGGCACGGTTCAGTTTGCCATCGAAGAGTGCGACATCATAAAAAGAACGGCGAAAAGCTGTATAGACGGGTACAAGGAATCGCGGTACCTTTTTAGACTCTCTTTAGCGGTTGAATCCATCGTGCGTTATTTTTTTTTTCTAACACGGTGTCGCATAACCAGGTAATACGTTCATGAAAAGTTCCTGTCTACGTCCCTAAAGGCCGACTAGAAAATAGAATTTTTATATTTTAAGGTAAGAACCACCATTTGCTTCACAAGAGGTCACATTGAATAGGCTCAGGTGGTGAAAATGATTATGCAAGAGCTTTGGAAATTGCACGGTTCTTGATCTATGCGTCTATTTTTGTTTTATTTAAATACCCGTATTCATCGTTAATCCAGACTTTAATGATCTTCCGAAGCACCCCTTATTCACACGTCGAATCTGATACTGTAATTTTTGTGTTAACACCGCTTGTTTATAATTAGTCTATTAATACTTTGAGAAGACAATTAGTTTTTAGCTCTGACGACGCCTTATACGATGCAAAGGTTTCCGAGATGTTATTAGCAACAGTCTTTCTATCTATATTTCGTGTTGTTGGTAGCAAAAAATTTTGGGCAAATAATGCCGTTAACCCATTTTATGACTCAATAGCGTAATTAATTCGTGCTTTGTGGCAGAAAATCCACTATCTAATTTATTAACGTTATTTACGAGATATGTTTATGAAATATAAGCAAATTTTCGCTAAAACTCTAAGGTAAATCCCTGAAGCAGTAATGAAACATAAGCGAGTGGGCACTACAGTAACGATCTTCTGCTAAACTTCTACATAAGGGAATCTATTTTTTAATTTAATATGCTTGGGACCATATACATTTTTTAAAAATATCGTATTCTAGAGTATAATCACCCTTCAGTGTGACCAAATACAAGAATTACACTTTACTTTCTGTAATATAGAGTTAATAATCTCATAGTTTCTTCCTCCTGCGATGAGAAGAACATGTGGTCGTTCACCTTCATTTTCCTCCTTGGCGTAGCGTCAAATTTTCAAAGCATATATCGGATCCTCATTAAATCGGCGAGGTGGGCATCTGATATGGTAGCTTCGAAAGACCTGCAGCTTCAAAGGCATAGATTTATGCATCGATATTACACTATTTCTGCAGGAAACCCTCGGACGCCATCGCTGGCACCACCGGAATCCGCACACTCATCCTCCCAACGTCGCCGGGATACACGCGCAGCACGGCCCCATACATTGGATACTGGACCTCGCATATTCAATTCGATTCCTCGTTGAAATGCCCTGGAGCTGGGGGCAGCTGCAGTGATATTCAACGGCAGCGTCACCGCAAAATGCGACGAGCCAAGTGGCGCACTGACACAAATGTCGGATCGATGCAGTCTGAGGTGGATACATATCTCGGTCCAGCAGTTAGTAGTGTACAGACGTTCCGGTTTTTGAATAAGGTGGGAATGAGGAAATAGAAATAAGGTGCGGCGAAGAGCAGCCACCTAGCAAAAACTAGACTGACCTTTAAGATTCTACACAATTTACTAGCATCGTATCAAGCGGTTTTTTGTATAATACCATACATGATATATAAATGCAAAGATGACAAAAGATGACAAAAAAAAAAAAGAAAAATCAATTCATCCGCAGATGAAGTTAGCATATCAAAAGCAGCATGAGAGATGGGAATGACCTCTGGTGAGATTCGTTACATCTACATTAGCCCTACACTCTTCAATGTTACATCGTAGGCTAATACTGATTTTCATTCGGTTTTGGAGGTAGACAAGCATTATGCATAATTTTATCTGCTAAACTTTGCTAGATATATATTTTTGGAAAATTGGACGTTTAAATTAAACTCGAAAATTCGATTGCTTGTCTCATTACAGCTTGCCCTGCGGCCAGGAATATAGGCAAATTAAAGCCAGATCGACTTGCTGTAGACCGTTTTTCTCGTAATAGCTACCTGTTTCCTGCATACAATAACATCAAATCATCATGGGAAACTATCTTTCAGTATTACCACCAACGTATTGTTCCGTATAAGTATCGTCATTCGTCTACGTTTCTAGGAAAAGTCACCCTAGCTCATTGCCTATTAGCTGGTTATTTCGCGTCGCTGAGAGGCAAACGTTCCTGTATTGTTTGTGGTCCACGTTGAGCCTTGTTTCGTCCGGTTGCCTCAAAGGCTTGTCGCCAGTCCATTCTGCAAAAGCTTAAGATTGCTTGCAAGCTCAACTCAACTGCCGAACGTAGAAACTTTGTTCAAGGAATGCTGGAGACGCGGCTTGCTGCGAGACTCGCTCGTTCACGCAATCGTTCTGCGATTGACGTCATATCCGCTAGGTGTTTTCGGGCGGATATCCTACGGAAAAGTCGGTCAGCGTACTCAGTCACCCATCACCTGAGTGCTCTGAACTCAGTAGATTGCTTTGCAAGCTATGGTCTATAAAGCATTGCTAACAGGCCTATGCCATGCCCTTGTTTGAGCGGCGTATTAAGCGTAAAACGATGCTTTCATCTCATTCCCAACTGGAGGACAGATTCATATTAAACGATAGGTAGACGGAATGCCAACCACGTTTCTTTGGTTATAAAATTCAGGAGTTCTATGTTCAGGTGCTTGTGTCACCTGTCACCATCAATCTCAGACTGAATTATTTTCCCGAATGTTCAAACCTTGCTAATTCAAGAATACACAATTCACATTATATAGTAATCCCGGCCACCCTAAAATCTGGAGCGACGTTGAATTTCGCAATTTTCGCCCGACAAAAGTTTAGCTTACGTGAACTTTAACCTCTTGGTTAATGCTAGTTTACAGGCCTATGCCTAAGAAATCCCGCATATAAACATGAAGTATGTGCAATAAGTCTGCGTGGAATTTTAAACAAACTTCAAGTGGTTCGGCAGACTAGCCGATCCGAGACGGATGCAACTGGACACAGATTTTGCTTGTTCACACTTGTCTTTCCGTAGAGGTCATCCGTCAAAGATTGGCGTTTTCGCGAGGGCATACCATCACAGCGAAGCGTATTGTCGGCTGCTTGTTCTAACAAGCAGACGCCGCCCTCAGCAAATATTTGCTGCTTAGTTTTCGCGGCGGCTTAACGAACCCAGTTAAGTCTCCACCTAGGAGCGACTGGGAGTAAAGCGTAATACGGAAAAGGGGACAGTCTGCAGTATCTTCTTACCACTGACGTAGTAGGCTGCGGCCCCATCAGCCTGCACCATAAGAAGCTGCATCGGAAAAGCGGAAGCTTTTGGTCCTGTTCTGAGTCGACGTTGCCCATTTGGCGCGGGTCCAATGGCGATGAACGCTTTGTATGACCCTTTAGAGAAGACTAAACCAGAAACGACTTTTCCTAAACCAGTCCAAGTAATGCTCATCTAGACCTAAACGTAGTGATGCTTGTCGTTCCTCTATCGCTTTGCAGCTCTATCACTGGTGCTTTCTCGTTTCTCTCGCCTGTTTTTAGATGTTTGTAAGGGCAGATCAAACGGGACTTCGACTTGGCCTTCCCGCATGGATAACGGTGCCTAGTAGATGGTTCGCAGAACAACTTCGAATGATGAAAAATATGTCTCATTGTCCCCTTGTAGCTATCAAATCAGTGCAATACCACGCATAAGTAATACCCTTGAAGATATTGCATTGACAGTTTGGCTGCTTGTCACTTCAGCCAAACGGTTCATTCCGAACGGTGGGGTGCCAAGCAAAATCCTGAGAAATGAGTCGCAAACATTCAACGAACTAAATTAATCAAAAATAAACTAATAAATTTTTACGAAGAACCCTTTAATATAACTATTAAAAATATCAGTATGATTGCTTTTGAAAACGAAATATACTTATATTCAAAAAAAAACAGGTTACTTTAATACATTTTTACGATAGCAAAAATGCATAGAAGTTGCAGATAAACAATAGATTTCCACAATGATGCCTCAGATTTCTTACGATTGATATTGAACAAAAGTATATGTAGAAATAATCATATTATAATGCTACCTTGGACCTTTAAAGCAAACTAGTGTCTTATCCTCGACTGAACGTTTGCTCCAACTGTGAATGCTCTGCAATGAACATGCTACAATGCAGTGCAGATCTTCAACTGACTGGGAATACTTAATTATTGCGAACAATTATAGATCATTTTGGTATTTTTTTTTGTGTTATGTAAGTTCTTATTCATTGGAGCATGAATAGTACGAAAGTGTGTTATATACAATGACGTTATTTTTCCAAATGGCCGTCATTCAGGCGCTGCCATTTTAGTCTATTATAGTTTACCCGATCTTTAGCACTCGCGCCTGCTCAGAGTCGAGTTCTTCGAAAAATGGATAGGCCGCTAACCTTAAAGCCCGTTGCCAATGTACAAATCAAGCAGTAATATATGGAGTAGTTCAAAGAGTTGGAAAGTTCCAAACTTCGTGACCCTTACGCTACCAATCCAGTCCTGTAGCCTCTCTCTCTCTAAGTTTTGCTTCTACCAGGGGCTTTGACCTGCTTGGCAAAATAGAAACGAATTATTGTGATGAACTGAGAACAGAATTTTGGTTGGCTGAAGAACACACCATGTGAGTTTATAATAATTCTGTGGACACGGAGGTGCGCTCTGATGGAACGTACCAGCAGAACGAGCGCTACTGTCGAGTCCCTACTCCATTTAGGCCTTAGCCTTCTCTTGGTCGATGAAATCGAGGCATAAGACTACGACGACAAGGATGACGATAACAGCATTGATAATGACGACACGCACGACAATAACGCGAAGAGCCTGCTCGTAAAAGTGAAAAATTGCCATTTTTGTATAAGCATAACACCATTTCGCCCACCGCCATTCCTGCCACCCAGAGAAAGTCGGGTGAACGCCCGTCTTGAGAGACTCACTGTGTCCGGTCCTCCATTGCCTTATATCGAAGCGCATACCCGTCGCCGGTATTTGTCTTCTGGAGCTGCTGTGTGAACCCAGCGCAGCCGAAATCGGGAGCAGTAATCCTGGTGCCTACATAGACAAAGCGCTCTCAGCGAGCTAGAAGAACGGCAAGATCTAATGGAAAGTGTGAAGGAAAAACAAGAAAAGTGTCGCTAAGCGGCCTATAAAAGTTCTCGAACCTAGGAATCTTCATGCAATGTTAATGGCAAAACCTACTTCTAGCCTCTCCTTGATGTGGTCTCTCAGGGGTAGCGCATGACTGCTACGACTCCCCCCCATCACCCACCGCTCCTTTCAGTAAACGAGCAAAAGAAGTGAGACGAGCTGATTGAAACATATGAGTTCTTCTCTTGCATACTCGCCATATATCCATCGGACATCAAGCAGTCTACTACTAACGTAATATTTCGACGTGCGTTGATGCTCTGCCTTCTCCTTCTGCGTCTTCTCCGCAGCTATATATGGATGTACATGTATCTACACATACAACCATACGCTCTTATTATATATATACATACATACTATGGGGGCGGAAGGCGGCTTGGCCAATATCGGTTCTCTCGCAAAGAGCCAGGTAGCTACCTGTCTAGATGCCTCTCTACGCTGTGCTGAAGGAGGACGCGTTGCTGCAAGGGCAAATGTGCACTATGAGTGCATGTGCTGTTACGGGCCTAGATATGGGCACGAATGTATTTTTCGGTCTATGCATCTGTGCGTTCAGACATAAGCATTAGAAGTCTGATGATAACAACAACGATGTGGTCCTTGGTTGTGAATTCTTGTAGCGTCGAGGCATGCCCGAGTGCGAAAAAAAGAGGGAACGGCGATGGCAGCAGCAAGTACTAGCTAGCCTACAGCCAGAAGGCCAAAAAGAGCACAGACGAGGATGATCTCATCCATCACGACAGAAAGCCACATCAACGCGTACTGTACACTAGAGGATTGAGGGATAACATGCAACAAGCTAGTTTTAGGTGAGTGACCGGCCTAGAGTTATGCCTTATTTCTTCTTCGTATTCAACATAGACAGGATAGTACGGAACGGAACAGATGCGACGGTCCCATAAAACAATCGAACACTTTTGTTGCTATACAATGTGTACCGTAATAATTTTTCTACTGATCGATAGTACTACTAACTATTTCTAGTATAATCAATTTTTTCAATTTAGTGAAAGGCTAAAAATTAACTCGAGGACCACGTGGAAAAGTTGTAACATGACCGTTTATACTTTGACAGACCCAACCCAAAACGTTGTCAACTGTGAAATAAAAAAAAAATGCCAGATGTGAAAATCTCTGAAGATAGGTTGCTCGCATTTAGATTACTTCCTAGAATTCGCTCGAATTTGCTTCTATCATTTTGTGTTTTATATATATCTAAATAAAGATGTCCTGAAATTTATGGAACGAAATGTATAAACAACTGATTTATTCCCAAAATCCACACCAAATTTTTCATCATAGAGCTTTCAGTCTTAATATCCCACGAATCTTATCAGTCTCTACGTCGTCGTTGGTAGGGTAAAGTTTGTAGCCTAATGAACTACGTTAATTTGTTTTATTACTGAATGTTCACACGGATATAACTTAAATGTAGTTAGCTCTAGTAGCTCATGGTAAATGTAATCCCAATTTCCATACAGGCTTGTCTGGCTTAACCACAGGCTGTGGTAAAGTGCGGTTGCCGTTTTGTGAAAAATCTGGCTTCTGGCTGAACTACCCATTAGGTAGCTTGCACTTGGCACGAAAAGAAATGCTGACCAAAGAAGGAAAAGCAATATAGTCTTACAGAGTGGGCAAAGTTATCGAGCTACGAAGAGCAGGGGCCGACGCAAAAGCAGTAACTCGCTGCTGGGTCAATGCAAACCCCCTAACAGATGCCGTTATGCCACTATTAGTGAGCATAGCGGAATGAAGTTTTATGTGTGCTTTGCCGCCTTCGAGTTGAGCTGGATCGAGCGGATGGCGCCATTTTAAAAGGGAAAGAATACACAGTCATAATGGCTGCTTCCGTCGAGGCCGCAGCAGTACGAAATTCTCCAATGTCCAGATTCCAGCGTGCACGTAAACGGAGATTAGTGATTATACAGGGACTAATGTGCTGCGTGGAAAGGTGAACGTAACTTTATCAGCAAGCGCCGCTTTCCGCTTGTACCTTAATTTCTCCAATCGCAAGCAGCATTCACAGTCAACATGCGTATGACATAGGTACGTACAGAACGTGGACTCTTTTCTGTTCGGGCGTTGATTGAAAAGGCGACGCGAGTTATTTAAAGGATTCTAGCATGAAAGCATCTCACGGGAAGTGTAGAAGAGGATCGTTGTTGCGGTTTATATGAACGGACGCTCAATGTTCACTATTGAAAGTTTGATCGGTGCGTAAGAGTTCTCGTAACCTTAGTTTATGGAAATAATGGTCAATGGCAGTGACGTGCCAGTAAGGCCATATGGCTTATTAATCCGCGATCAGCTAATTAGTAATTTCGCTAATCAAATATAAATTATCTCCGTCAAAATACTTTGCGATGACGTTGCATTTTTCATAACGTTTGTGCTGCAGTTTAGTCAACTGTGCTCTGAATTTTTTTGGCCTCTCTTGATCGCTCAAAACACAATGTAAAAGTTGCTTGCCCAATGAGCACGTTTTTCCCTCTCAGAACCTTAGCTCGGCAGTCCGAATATGTGTGCTAGACTTACAGGCTCATTTATATGCGTTTTCAGATTCATAAACGGGTCACTCTGTTTTAGTACAGATTCCCCTAGCTAGAACCTTCGCTTACCTCAACCAAAAGGGAGACAAAGCTTTTCCTGCCAATAAACTCGACAGAATACTCTCTACGGCTTTGTATGGTCTATTTTTTCTTCTTTGGCAGTAGTTCTTTAAAGGAAATGTTTTCGTTGTCAAGTTAACGAGGTGAAAAGTTCATCTCGAATATGCGTATAATTAAGGTACCAGCCAACCATACTCATAAACAAGCGTTTGAATAAACTAAGCTTAAAGCGATAAATCGTTACTTAGATAGGAAGATCATACATTTGGATTGAATTCAATTAAAACCACCAGCCTTTACTAAAAGGATTGTACAGAGTGAGAGATACTAAAGTTGTATGTTTCAAAAGTTGTTTGGCACGAGAATCAACATAACTAGAAGAGGCTGAATCACCACAACATGAGCTGTTTTTACTGAATACGTTGTGCCCACTCTCGCTTGATGATCATCACTGCACGCTGAACCTCATTCAATAGCATTGGGATGAATAGGGTGACAACTCATGATCTCAAAAGAAAAGCAAAGAATATTCGAGCTAATGGCAAATGGCCATATTTGATATGGGCTTTAAAAACAGGTTTTAGCCACTAATATCTGAGGTCGTTTCGTCGACAATATGTTCAGTATATATACACACACTATGTTTAATAAAAGTCTGTTTGGTGCGCACTGTCGGTTTATTAAGTTTAACTATTGAATAGTAGCTATGTGAGTGCCCAGCCACTAGCTTCATGTGGATATTTTTTCTCTTTTACCATTATACCGGCTTTCCATGATATGATAAATAATTGGGCATGAACTTCCCATTCTAGAATTTGATCACTCGCTTCAAGAACGAGCCAATAAGTAAATGGTCACGCTTCAGTGCCGATATAGGAACTACGCCTTGCCGTTTTACTTATTCGAAATTATGCTCAGACTATTTTATAATAAAAAAAATACTAGATACTTTTTTGAGCGGCGAACGGAGTTATATACTAAACACCATCTTTCTATTGTCAGCAATATGTCTGCGTTGCTACATTTGGAAACAGCATTAAACTTCACTTGGCTTTCTTGGACCTGTAAGCGCTCGACTCTAAGACTTTTTATTTGACAAATGAACAGTGCCCAGTTGTCAACTTGCTATAAATAAATACCATATATTCGATAGCTTAGCTCAAAGTTATGTTTCATATACCATGAATTATTTCTTAGGAATCGTATTCTCAATTGTCTAAATCTAAATAAGTTGAGAATAAGTTCAAATAAGTAAATCCATAATTGGCAACAATTATGATCACATAAAATTAAATAAAGAAGCTATTAGCTTTGCTGTGACCTTTGAAAAATCGTCCTTTTTAAGACCACGAAGTGGTCGGATTTAGAGAGATAACGGGCCATCTGGAGTAAGAACTAATCAGGGTAAAGAACGTCCTGCTATATACCGGACTGATACCGATATCGATGTATACTTTTCTTAAAGGCACCCTTTCAACAAGCCAGGATTGTAGAAACAGCTTGATAGGACTTTTTGATGTGTTCCTGCTGGCTGCGAATATGAAATTAAGCGATGTCCTGGTCAGCATTGCCTGAGGTGAGATATTTATTGAAAGGCTCCCTATTGCTTCACAAGAATTCGTTCGTGGATATTCTTTAACGTATTTAATGAGCTCATCTTGCCGCAGCGAAGAAAAAAACGATTATTAAATTAAGTAGAACATTAATCTACTTAAACTCTATAGTTCGTTTGCACTGAGTTTTGCAGTCATGGTCTAGCGACATACTTGTCAAACGTTCCAGTGCCGTATAAAATCTACTCTTCTAGGCACTTGGTGAAGGCTTATAATTTTTGAGCGATGTAAGGTGCTTGTCCTCGAAACATCTCGAACCCTGATGAACGACTGAACGAAGACTGAAGCAAGAGGGTTTTTACGCAAAAATTAAGGAGGATCTTATGTGGTAGATAGCTTCCTTGGTGTTGTATCGTCTTTTACAGTTCGACTACAGAAGAAGTCAAAAAGAGTGGCCTTCTCACCTCGCTTAACTTCTTGCGCTCGGACATGAACAACACTATTAAATGCACATATTTCGATATCTTATTTATAAACATATTTATTACAGTGGATGGTCCAACGTTTAGTGGCCTATTCGTACGCTAAATTAGTTTTTTGGCTTGACCACGAAGGCTTAAAAGCTGACATCACAGAAGAAGATTTGGATGTAAAATTTGAGCTTCTTGAGTGCTTTCCGTTTTTGGTTACTGTACAGTGCCCCTAGTATCATACTTTTACATTTACATGCAGCAGGTTCGTAGCTTCGCTTCCTTGATCGTACATTAACCTTATGAATCTAAATCAAACTGACGTTACCATCAGAGAATGTGCGGGATCTGTGCCCAGTCTCAGAGCAGCATGAACTGACATACATAATTAGCATTTTGAAAAACCTGAAGTAGACTAGTCTGATCCACGTTATGTTCGGGTTTATTTTGACATGTTAAGATGAGGAATGAATCATATGGTAGAAATGTTTTGGAAAGGTATAGTTATCCGCGTGAATTGCCAAAGCGATCCTTGAGAGCGATTATTGAGTCGTTGTTCAGTAAATCAGTCCAGGAAGAATACATCCAATTTACCGACTATTATTTTCTTTTTGACGAATGAGCATCGTGAAATTCCTGCTTAGCCCTTCAGTTTCAGAGCCACATTTGGTAATGATGTCCCTGTACCCCACCAACTGTTTTATTTGAATTCGTTTCTCTGTATCTGGTTGTACGTTGGTGAAATTCTTTGAACATCGTTTTGCGCAATCTTATCGGTATGAAGACTCGACTATTCATAAACATATGTTGATTATGTTCCGACCGCAAAATTTCCTTTTCAGATTGGTATGTTAGGTGGTAAAAAACAATATGTTCTATGCGTGTTTGTTGTTTGTTCATTATTTAGGTGAAAAAAAAAAGAAACTAAAACAACGCGGAATAGGTGGATCGTGTACGGCAAGAGGTCTATGGCGAAGTAGCTGTTAGATGAGGTTATGTGTCTTAACTCCAGAATCTCACCGTAGGCAGAACAAAGTTACTGCTTCTTCTGTAGTTTTGATATCGGCAAAAGGTCGGTACTAATGTCATTCTCGTCAAGGACATATATGATAAAAGCGGTCAAATGAATGGCTAACAAACAGGTCGACATCAGGACAACATACTAGCAGAGCTTTTTAATGTTATATAACGCTTGACCACTGGTAAACAAAGCAACGAATATCCAAATGATTCATAGAATATGGAAACAATCGGATATCGAAAGCGCGTACGATTAACGAAGAACTTCTTCATCGCAAAACTTACCTCAGTCTTGTTGGCTGCGTATCTTTTATATATAGAGGCATTTAAGATATTCTTAAAGATGGTGTAATTTAAATTTTTTTATAGACTGCTGAGTGTTCAGTAGGTTTCAGTTGTTCCTCACACTCCGTCTTGAGGAGAAAGCAAATAGATGAAAGAAAATATTTTCGCACGCAGAACATTACGTGCTGCCCATGCAATAACGTAAATATTGAAATTAACCTGTGTATAATAGGGGATTTGTGTATGGTACTAGATAAACAAGGCCGCTTGCACTGGCACCAGTTGCAAAAGATAATATCTTCGATACTTTCACTGCTGTTTTTCCCCCGCATATCCAAATAGTCAGCACAGAACGGTGCACTCTCAGCCAGCCACTTCGATCTGTAGTCATATTCTAAATCGGGGCTGCTTGCAAGTTCAACTTACACGAACTTAGTCGAATAGCGTCGTGTCGCTTTTTATAGTTGGGTCAATTAATCTTGTCGAATAAAAGACATCACTCAATACATTTTGCGTCTTTTATTTTTTGGTTCGATCCGTAGGCAGCTGATTTTGGATTATCCTAGGTTTTACTGTTAGATAGAGGGCATGCATAGTTATTAGATGAAGTTCTTGTCGGTATAAATTGCTGTTTCTAACAAAAGTGACGGCTTTTTAATAAAATTTAATTTTTTCATTCTCTTCTCATTATTTGTATGCTTGTAATAAATAAGCCTCAACTAGAATATAATTCTACGGATGGTCAAACTGTTGTACTGCTCCAATAAGCCTTCTCAGCCCTCTGGGTGGTGCATTCAGAACCGCACTACCACAAACATAAAGTAGAATTTCAGGTAAGTCAGAACCTTATGTATACCGCAAATCAAGTAGCGGTGCCATTGTCTTATTTGATCAAGGCGCATTGACCCGTTTTATTAAAACGATGTCAGCGCCATAATTATGATACACACTCGGAAATGGAATTTTTCCTGTATTGAAGTTACTTGGTGGATACAGTTAATCAATTAAAAGCTAGGAAAATAATTAAATATTAGATTTAAACTAATAACTTGAGAAATTGGCATGTGTTACCATTGCTTTATCGAAGTACCTGTTCTGGGTGTCCTACTACCCAACTTTCCTACGCTAAATACATGATATATGATTTCTATTTTACTAGTTCGAATCGGCCACTTAATGTCGGTTGGCACGTTGCTCAGATTAGGGTTATGATCACTGAGTAAGTTCACATTTACGAAGTAAGATACCTTACCCTAAACGAAAGAAATCTGTTATATTCATCGAAAAGTGTATAACTCATTGCTCAGATATGAGTAGGAAATGTTTTCCATAGTTTTAAGCATCGGTGGTTCTTCCGTACCTCAGCCAGGGTTAGTGTTTTCCTTTCAGTTTTCACTTGGCAAATGTTTTAACTGGTTCGTTTAAGTAAGTTTTTTGTAAGTAAGCTGAGATTAGACACTTCGGTGCGTGACCCTTCACGAAGTCACGCATGCGGCTTCGTCGCGATCTTATTCTCTACTGTCTGTTAGTCTGCTATAAATTGTTCGATTTAGACGTCTTTAAACTGCTGTAGAAAAGAAGATACAGCTGAAACGTTTACAATCGCTTGCCTCAAATAGAGAGAGCGTTCGTATCATACATTTCTATTCTAGATAGAATACCCATTTTAATGTCCCTGTAAGCTGGACGAATCGGTAAGAAAGAATGAAAAAAGCCAGTTGTGCAGTGAACAGGGTGCATTTACTTCTGTTATGGATACGCAGAATGGATTGAAGTGATGCATTGAATTCTGTGAGACTAAGTTCGAAAGTTACTGTTACCAGATGATACCTTCCGCACAGTTGTCGGCATAATGAAATCCACGCCTAAAAATGTTTGAGAGGTATCTAATTATAGGGAAAAACAAGACTTCTTAGGAAGTCCACAATAATATATACGCTATGATAGGTTCCATCTCATATTGTTTCTTGATCAGATAAAATTATGTCAATTTACTCTACAATAAAAAGCAAATGGCAACGACACTAACTGGATTCATTCGGTGAGATGAAGTAAAAATTTTAGGTAGACCAAATGGAAATGCGTTTGCATACTTTGATTAACCGAAACGCTTTTATATCCTTCTATTGCCTTTTGTTCCGCATTTTCGTGCACATGTATAAGAAATTCATATATTTTTCTTTAAGAAATAGGAATAAAGGAGTCTATAATTAATCATTTAAAAACCCGTTTAAGAGCTTGAAACATTTACGTTGCACAAAAACATCCCTTACGTTCAAAACCGTTATTTTTATTATTACTATCTTTATCAGCGTATGAATTTGAAGAAACGTATGGAGTTGATTTGCACACATGTACGTTTTTAAATACATCTCTTTAGTTATGGGATGACAGGAAAATTATGAAACGACGAAATCAAACCGTTAGAAACAAAGCTACTCTTGTAAAATTACAGTAGCGGACTCTCTTGAGAGTTAGAGTCGGGTTTGCTAAAAGAGAAAACGCTTCTTTTAGGGAAGTCACTCTGGCATTTGCCCTTTTCACCAGTCGACTCCTAATCCACACTGTCGCTTCTACTCTGAGACGTCTTTCACTGTCTTCCCTAACTCAACGAAAACTCGCAAATCTTTGATCCCATCCCGAAGGAATTCGCTAAACGCCCCGTGAAACTTCTCCGTTTATTTCACATCTTATCTTTTTTTAGGTCAACTGAGAGCGAAAAATCTTGAAATTACGATGATGATTGATCTTACTTTTCCTTAATTTTGCGTTTAAGGTTTTAGTCTCTTCTTTGAGTTTAGCACCCATTGGGTGAATCTGTTCTGGAATTCTGACGCTTCAGAAGTCTCTGACAAAAAACCTTGCGCTGTCATCTGCCTTTAAAAGCTGACTCGTCGCTCGGCTGAAGTGATCCATCCTAGTCGTTATCTGAAATTGTTTCTGGCAACTTTTTTATGAGTTTAAAAGTTCAGTATATATACTTCTTATTTCACATCTTTAGTACGGCGCTGAATACCGAATAGTGCCTGACTGGAATGGTTAAGGCTTCCTCGTGGGTCCTGCGCAGCGCGAGAATTCTATAGGAATCAAGCGAAATAAAATCGCTCAAGTACATTTTTGTTTATATAATGTATGTATCATCATAATCTTTAAATACGTATATAGGGCTTTATAATTTTTCCGAAGTAACTTTATGCACAGCTAAACAATGAGATCGCAATAGAAATACTTGCTAATGACCTCTCAACCCTTTGTTTACTATAAATATGAACTGAAGGAATTAGGAACAATGAGTTAAATGTATAAAAATCTTGGTCTCTAATCTAACGAGCCAAGCAGGAAGTATTTATTGTCATAGGTGAGATTTCAAAGCTCATTAATACTTGTTTGCACCGGTTGGCAACGATAAGTATATATATTAGGTATATTCCTGCTAATTTTTTATTTTTATATTAACAGGAAGGGCAGGATCACGACGAATAATTGAACAAATTACATCTGGTAATGATACATAGATTTCAAGGTAACAAATATAGGATGCGTAAATTTCAGAATTAAGAAATGTTCTAAATACTTGGAACATCTAAACACCCACCGCTGACGCGAACAGTTCGAACTAGAATACGGAACCTCGGAAGAAAAGCTATGTCGTGAAGAGAGCTCGCACGACTCATCAAGCGATCTGAAACGAGCGAGGAAGTAAGATTAAAGACCCTATTGGGGAGTTAACAAAAATAAAAAGTCTCGAATGGTAAAAAACGCACCGTATACGTTACGCAAACGTAATATTTACTGTACGCGGCGCAATTTCTCATGAAAATATGAAATGTTTGTAACGCATTGACTTGAGTGTTAGCTAAGTGATGATACTTTGCCATTAGAGTTACGATCGTATGTCCGTATGATCGTATGGGAAATTTTCTAACTAACTTATGGCACCTAGCGTAAGCTTACAATAAGGTAACGAAACCGTAATTTTATTGTTTGGTAATCAAGTAGTACTTTATTCTCAAATGTAGCAACGCAGATCCAAGTAGTGACACTTCGATGATGTCTCAATACAAATAAATCGGCGTACCAACGCTAAAAGCAGCATCGGTTCAAGACATATGTTTCACGAAACGTATTTGAAATACCAGTTGCCACCTTAATACCATGTGATGAGAAGGTTATCTATGTTAGTGACCTGATCTTGGCAAATCAACAGCTATCCACTTATTTGGGTAATACGTATGCGTGTGACCAGGGGGCCATATCCCCAAGTACTTTTTCGCGTACACTGTCGATCGCTGGACCAATTCACTTCCGTTCCACAATGAAGTTCTTCATAACAAACTGTTTTAGTAGTTGCTGTACACCCCACCCAGTAGATATTAGCGAGGCTTGCTCTTTAGCGAAACCCACATGATAAGATGGGCAGTTTTAACATATACCTAGTACGCGCGTACACCGTATTCTGAAAACATACCTTCTGTACACAAGTATTATAACATATTCGACGGAATAGTTCAATAAGACAATAGCATTGTTATTCTTGCCCTTGTGAAAAATAAGGCGTGTGCATGGGACGCATCACATGGTCAGGAGAACAAAGGAAACTTCAAAAAAGCTAATTCTTCTGGTTTTAAAAAAAAAATACTCTCAGAAGATAATCATGTACACTCTGTGAATGCGGCTTGCGAGAAATCACAAGTTAGGATTCCAGCGAGGTATCGAGTCTGAGCGAACAAACGTGGCTAAATGAAGTACAACATGCGGCCACTTAAACAAATGGAAATAAATTTAGTTAATTAAACGTTTGCCAATATTTGGATAACTAAGGCAGCGTTCGGGCTTCAGCTTCGGCTAGAGACTAGCTGAATTGAACGCAATGTCCAATGCGTATCCTACAGTGCACAGATCGATCAATTAAATGAATGTTTTTATAACCACAATGGTAATTTTAGCAGACTAAAATTCGTTTTTTCTACTCTAGTCAATTTTTGTCACCTAATGCATACATAACGCCTCTTATCGCTAAACAGGAATTCATTACGTCAACGATATCTGCTTCGACGTGTCGTTAGGGGTCGTTGATCTTTTCATAGTACAGCGGCAACCGGAAATGTACGATAAGAAACCATTTTTCTACTTAGGGGAAAATAAAGTAAAATGTTTTATCGGGGCTCTACGGCCACAAAGCAAATAAAGGTAACTGAGATTATCTTATCAGACATCCGCTGCTGTCTTTCCGTTGCTTTGGAGGAAGGCGTCATTATCTGCAAATCTATTTCTCAATTCTGCCGGCTACGAAGAACTTATCGGCGTATCCAAAATTCGCCACAAAGGTGGCACACCAACGAAAGATGGCACCGTTTTTAACACGATGCCGCTTTTAACAATAGAACGTTGACACCTTGTAGATGTCGGAAAATTGATAGGGGATTAGTGCAACGTATTGTGATGTCTCATGTCTATGAAACACAATCAAATGATGCACTCTATGTTTCTAAAGATATTTAGCTTCGAAGTAACTGAGTCACCAACAGCTTCGATCATTCTCAAGGCAGTAAATGCTCCATCAGGAGCAAAACTTTAACAATCAACGCTGGCAGCTTCTATACTAGTAAGCTTCTTAACACTATCAATTTTTTTGGTTCTATAAGACTTGAATCGCTGCACTAAAGCATCACGCTCGTAGTTCTTCTAGAAAATCCTAGCGGTACCTCCGTATTTGAGAATTAAGGAGTAGACTATGACTGCTTTTTTTTATTTTTATTAAAAAAAACTATGTACTTACGTAGGTAACTCGAACGCATAGTCTCTCGCCAGGGATGTACTGTCCTAGTTCAACAATGCTCACTACGCCTGATTAATATAAATAACTGATTCGGCAAATATTTGGGTCTAATTGCGCAGTACCACGTTTCCGAAAAGATATAAGCCATGATGTCGATGGAGAATTGTGGAATTTTATACCCTTTACTTAGTGATGGAATTTTTGACAAAAAAAAAATGCCAGCTGATGAGCTGGCACTTGACATAACGAATAGACGAAAACTAGAAGGAAGATCAGCTGGGCATTTTAATTAGTATTATGCAAACTGCTGTCTGCACAGCAGTACAAGGACAGAAAATGTACTTCGGTTGTTTGCAAACCTGAAAAAGGCGTTGAAAATGTACCATTTAAAGATCTGATAAATTATACATGTTCACGGTATTTTAATATCCATGAATCGGTCTATGTTACCATAAAGGTCGACATCTGAAGCAGTATTTCTCACCGTTTTTTTATCGAATCTCTGAATTATACGGTATAAGCTCAATTTTCAGCAGAAGTTGCAGAATGCAGATAGTATTATGTGAAATGCACAACCAACGCAGATAGCTTGTGATTATTTTTTTTGAAAGTTTGTAATCAGTTGTCATATTTTATGATTCTGTCCCTTGGATGAATGAACTTCAATGCATTGAATTTCAAGGATGTTATTGCTAAACCTGCAGCTTCGAGTTGTTACGTGAAAATATGTAAAGAGGAAGGCATACTGTTCGCGTCAAAGGGGAATCTCGAATAACACATTTATCCTATTGCTAATAATATTGAATTGTGTCTCCCCAAAACTTAAACATGGATCTTCGCTCAGTCTATTGAACAACGGAAGCATAGCTTCCGATTATTCGATACTAGTCGTTCTTAAAAGCTCACAATGAAGTACACCAACCAGCATTGTTACCGTATTATTACCAATGCTATACATTCAGAGGTTTCAGCATGTATTTTGCAACCACAAAAACTCTATTTCAATACGGTTGATCTAAGTGCAGAAGAACATCGACTAAATGTATGTAGATTACAAAAAAAGCTACGAAAAGGATTTATATTACTCTATAGACATTATGTAATCAATACTATAATATAATTGCTTTACGTGACGTATGAACGAATACATGTATCTATATATATATATATATATATATGTATTAGGTTGTAGCGTGCTTTTAGCTTCTATGACTACCAGTATATTGTGTCGTCTCTTTAACATCTTTTTTTATTTTATATAGAGTATACAGTCATCAGCCTTTTTTTACTCATCCCCTTGCTGTCATTTAAAAAGCCGTGCCATCAATACTGCGACATTGAGATTGTAAAGTGCAGTGGTGGCAACAGCCAAGCATGCAGGGGTATACAACAATATCCTCGACCAGCCGTCACGTTGGCCCGGCTCTTCTCGTAGGGTCTGCTTTTTCTAGCATCGGTACTTGGCGGTGGCCTGCGTCAGTGAATGGAGAGGAGGGACTAAAAGAAGAAAGGCAGAGATACCTCCCTCTGTCAAATCAAACATAATTACTGTCTTTTTTAACTATCCCCACTCTAGTCGTCTCTCGGCTGGTTCATCGGAAGGGGCCGCAAGTGACGGGAGACAGAGGGTTGGGCTTAATGCTGGCCTGCTTCCGTTGCCCAGTCGGCCAAGCTAGCCTGCCATGGAATCAGGGTGAGGTGTATTGCTGTACACATGTACCGCACATTAAGGCTTGCTTTAGTAGTACCGTTATTACGGTCACATGTAGCGTATAGAGAGGACTGTGCAACATGCACGCTGCAGAGGAGAGACAGAAAAAAATACATACATAGTGAAAGAGCCGTGCAATTCAGTTGGTTGTCGACTGGAACGTAGACACGCACACGCTCTTCTTCTACTACTTTTGTTGCTAAATTACGAAGGACTGAAAAAACAGAAATTGGTAAGCTTGAGAATAGAAGCACAGGCACACCGGGAAAGTGAAACGGAGAAAAAGAGATCGGGATATATATAGAGAGAGAGAGAAAAAAAGATGGGTCATCCACGACGAGAAGACTGAGAGGCAGAAACATTGAATCTGCGAATTCTTCGTTGGCCGTTTACGGTTCTGCTGACGACGGCGTTTGCGGTACTGCCAGCAGTAACAGCGACGGTAGTTATTCTCTCCTTTCCACTCTTGCCATATCCTTATATCCTAAGTCCTTGAAGGGAGCGCTGCAGAGTAAGAGGTCCTCCTTAGACCCCTCCCTTTTTTTTTTTTTGTTATATCTCTCTCGTCGTAGTCGCAGGCGGAACCGTCGCATGGCTGTATTGGCTGTAGGACAGTAATAATACTACTGAATGAAAATTCTTTCTTTTTGCGCCTGAAACTCCTCTTCACTCCAAACTGCTACTTTGTCCTTGCCCTCCTTCAGCTTTTCTCGGCCAGCTCTGTCATACTCGTTAGTACGGCTGGCTACATTTATTGGCACCAATGTGTTCCTAGAAGGGACTCGGGTCCTTCGAGGGATGCAATAGCCGCCCGACTAACGGAACATGGCGATCCGCCTCAGAACACCGTGTCACGAGCTCACTCGTACGCTCGCTGTGTCTTGCGTACTTCTTTTCGCCATTGTCATTTCTTGGGTAAGGACGCCAGCGCTGCGACCGGAGACGCCGAACGGTACGGAGACGGTGCTCATGAACTTGAGTCGTGCTCAGAACACAGGTTAGTGTTAATAATGGTTGAATAAACTAAGATGGAAACTCGAAATTTACTTGATAGAAAGAGAAAGTCATTTCTGCGACAATTACTATTAGCGCCGTCTTGCTACAACGTTATTACCTGGCACAGTAATGGTAACGCTGATGATGGTTATGAGGATTATGGTCATGTCTCTTTACTTTGGTTCTTCTGCTTGTTAGTGAAAATCAGGGTGAACAAAAAACGTTAGGGCTAAAATGAATGCTCTAATATTCATCTGCGTTTTATATTGGCCCACCACAGACAGTAATTAGTGGCATCTATATTAGGAATAAGTTCAACTTAAGCTAGCTTTCTCTACTGATATGGCAGCTCCTGTTAAATTCCTACCCTTATGCAACAACAACAATGCCTTCTTCGTCATGAAGCTGTTGGGTGTTAATATTCCACGTTTTATTAAGTACTTCTAAATGTATGCTAGTATATTTATGCAAAATGATGTACATGGAATTTAGCGGGTGACATTTTGCTAAGGGCACAACTACGGTACTTGTTATATACACAAGAGCCTGACATTAAAATTAACACTAAGACAAAAGCTCTGACTAGACTGTTGAGGCTATGAATAGATTCATAGTTATGGGCCTTACAGGACACGTATTTTAACAGGGCACAGCAAATATTGACGATTCAATTCGCATAAGTATGGAACGTATAGCGAAGTTTCTCCTAAAGCTTTCAGTAAAGTCGAGCAAGTGATCGGTACCGTAACTCGATGAGTGCACATTAGCCCTAAAGTCATGCATTCCCACTTCAAGAGTTACGAGGGTATACCGAAAATTGGCGCGAAATTCAAATCGTAATTCACGTTCGATTGCGACATCAATGTGCATTAAATATTTTTAAAGTTATGACGTTGACTTTCGTCTCGATTTGTTATTAATTATCCGAATCGAACTAGCGGTCAGTTGCTTTTGCCTATGCTCTTGAAGGTGACATTAGCTCAGACGGAAGCGTTTTTGGCCCTTTTACTCTTACTTCTACATCGTCTTTTTCATCCTGCTCTGCCGCGGGGAATACTTAGCCGCGAGATACAATTGGGCCATACGAATCCGGGTCTAACCTTCAATTGGTCGATGATGTGGCCCTTCTTTTTGCAGCTCTGCAGCTGTGGATGCAACGGCATCGGAGCAGTATAGGCAAAGCTGCGTTTAATGATGCTGACAGCATTGAGGCACGTGTTTACTTTCGTTATGGTGAAGACGAGTGTTACTTTTGAAAAGAGCGCAACAACGGTGGCCCAATGGCAGATGCCGTGTATTGTAAAGCTAACTTTTGATCACTCCACACAATACCTCAGGGCAAATAATATCGCAGCGAGCATCCCCTACAGTTTATGTAGACCAAGCTGCATACTTACTAAGTGTACACATGCAGCCACATGTGCACGACTAGTATGCTGTACGATGCGATAAAACAGCACAATAATAAAAAAAGAACTGTTAACGGTCCGGAGTGTAACTTTTTTATGGTCTTCGATAGAGTCGATAATAGCAAGTTTATTCTTGCATCTGACGCCTCTCATCATTAAATCAGTTAAGAATCAAATCTTGCCTGTAACATTTGGACCGCCTTCCTTGAGACAAAATTTGATTCAACTATTTAGAAGTAATCCAAAGTCACATAATCCATAAAGAAATATGCATTGCCCTTAAGCGTATTTCACGGATTTGCTGAAGGAGATTCGGTGCACCTCGCATGCGTGAAACAGATCTATAAAACCTTTGATTTTCTGTAATATATTGAGGAATGGCATTAGGCTTTCGATTATCGTTTTAAATAGCACTCGGGCTTTGTTGAGGTTGTAAAATGTTCCATTTTTCAAAAATTTAGTAATTATAACAGTAAAAGGAAGTACGTCCTGTTACAGTGCCAAAGCAAGCTCATGGTATTGCACGTGCAAGCAGTGCAGGAATCTTAAGGGCTCTATCTGATGAGCTGGCGCAACTGTGTTTTTGATCGTGCTCATTTCTAAGAGCGACATATAGTATAATGCATGCAAGAATTTGTTATATTTGTGGGACAAGCGTGCGGAATATTAATCAGACGGTACCCTTTCTATACTAAATACTATCGTTTTTTGTTATTGTCAGCATTATGCTATTGTGTTTGTTCGTAGTTGCGGCACGAGCAAATATTACTATCAACAACACGCTTCACGACTTCATGTAAATTTGCTGCACACTATGAATATGTAGACAGACTTAACATTACACATCTGATGACATATCAATAGCTAGGGGCACGGATATAGCTGAAATTTACGTACAGGCCTGTATTGCCTTATGTACAGCAAAGGACCCCACCCCGCGACAGGGAAAGGCGAAAAATGTTGACAAGAAATTTTAGCATATGTTACTATTTTTTGAGTAGTATTCAACTAAACAACGAGCCAATCACAGCTATAGCTATAGTATGAAATTAAAAAGACAAAAACAGACATCGTACGTGGACGAAATGTTTATAAAGAACAGAAATGGTAAACGTCGCCAAAAAGCAAATGATTGTTCCACCGAGGGTGTTAAAAAATGACTTCATTGTGCTTATAATAGAGACACGGCTAACTCTTGTTGTAACTAATAAGAACAATTAAGTAACCATTGTTAGATTGGAATTAGATAAGCAAAGTTTCCTAATAGCCTTAGCGTCGACAGGTGTCTACACTCGGGCCGGCTAACCTGTAGAGGTTAAATGTTGGAGCCAGGAGTAGGACAGCTTTTTTTTTTTCGAACATTTTATTAAATTTTCTTTTTTACAATTATAACTCACTAAGATTGTTCGCGTTGTTGCAGCTTGCGTGACCATTTTTTATTCACCCATTCTGTCGAGAGCTTTATTTAAACATACACACACTCTGCATACATAGGAACACTTAACTGTCGTCCACCGTTTGGCCTTTGCCCCTCATAGCTTCATGCTTCTTGTGAGAACAGACAAATTCCGCTTCCAGGATACGTGGGTCAGTCAGTTGCTTCTTGGAAAAACCCACATAATCGTCCGGTGGGCTGCTAGGCCTTTGTCTGAAGATCGCCAACAATGAAGCAATAACACGCTTATATACGGAAGATGGACCGAAGAGTTTGTTTATGTCCTATCCGGCTCCACCCTCACACGCTGAGTGTCTAGATTCCCCGGCCTGCTCCCCGCCGGCGACTCCACCCGCTACCGTGTCCGTTTTTTGTGTTCATCTGACAATGAAAACGACGATTCTGTTTATCCGACTGCGATCTCGCTGATTCTAGTGACAAAGCAAACAATATTTACGGTCGGGGTCCGACGAACAGTTGCCCACCCAAATAACATAGAGTGACTACTAAGGCGTTCACACTGCACGGCCGTACGTTGTTACGGTTGGTTACGGCCGTAAGCGAGGGCACTGACTTGCCTATGGCGACATCTTAAGACAGCGTATCATTACGCTAGTTCGCTGAATAGTCAATCACGCTGTTTACTTAGGAACAGCGTCTGCCGTACACATATAGGAGTATACATATATGTCGAGAAGTGAATTATCGCTTTCGGATAGATATTAAAACGTTGTCCGAGAAGTGGGAAAACATGAGTCGCAATTTATTTTTCTGTTCAAAAAAACTCCCCTTGGTCGTCTAGCGGATAGCTAACAAATTTTAAAAGAAACCGCTATTACGTGGCAGCTGCCCGTCATGTTATATAATTTGTTTGGAATCATAGATACGTCAGCTTAGAGTGTGACAGTTCTTGTACGATATTCTCAATTTGAAAAGCTGTACTCAACTGTAAAACTGTGTAAAACACTTAACTAGCTTAAATTGGAGACCAATGCTTGTCAAGCTAGTGCACACAAGGTTTCTTCCAGGGCACGAACGTATTTGAAGCGACGGTGTGACATGGATAATAAAAAAAAAATGGCTCCACTTGACCGGAGACATACGCAAGTTAAAAGAACGCTATGTTTTTAACATATCCTGAATGAATCCAGTGCCCAATTAATACGCTGTATCCGTAAAGATTTCAGCAATGTTGCTGGCATGTGACATTGCTGATAATGCTAATACTGTTCATTTTCACTTATAAGGTCTTCTAGCCAAGCTTCCATATACGCTTATATTTTACGGGCGTGCTGTAAAGAGGTGAATATATCGTACTTACCAAAACGAGAAATGTTTGCTAGTATAAAAGTGAGACGTGACGAGGGCCTCTTGCAGACGCACACGATCGAAGCAGACAACCAATGAGACGAAGGCGAGTCCAGGGTCCTTCGGCACACTCCCCGTTCTGTTATTATGTTGCAATAAAGCTGCTGTCTACGGCAGCATAGTACAAACGTTATTTTGCTAACTTTCTTTCTTTTCTTTCCACATTGTGGGGGTATTCGTGTAGCGGCCGCTATCAGTCTACCGGAGTGAGTCTAAAAAGACATTTATTTCGAGAATGCTTCTCCTTTGGGCTTCCTCGTTTCTCGCTTTCTCTGCTCTTTTTCCTCGGCTGCCGTCGCCTGCCATCGCTGCTCAGAAGACACACAGCTGTTTGGCATCGCCCAGTTAGCATCTAGCGCCCTGTGTCCGGCGTCCATCGCCCAACCTGAATATCCTGAAACGGAAACTTAGATTGGGCACGTCCCTAACAACGGTTCGGTGGCCTATTCGCTCAGTTTTTGCTTAGAGCTATAAGAAGAGGGTGTAAAAAAGAGTAGACTGTGCGAGGTGCGCTGCTTTCGCCGTTCATTGGCCTTTTAACGCTTTTTCGTCCGATGCAAACGGTTACCTTTGGGGAGTCAGGCGACAATCTTTTTTCCTCTACACCTAGCTCACTGGAATTAGTCGTAACGGCCAGGTCAACTTTTCCTAAAGTTTAGGCGCACTTTTTAGACAATTTACAGATTATATACGATACGAGTCTTTGTTGTCGTAGCAGCTGTTTCTACTTCTATTGCAACAGCCGTTCCGAGTACTAAAAAAAGATCTAACAACAATTATTATTTACACTTTACTTGCCGTTTTTACCGCGTCAATTCCAGGTTAATTTTATATGTCGTTCAGGCGCTTCTCGGCGGATTTTCTTACTCGATTTGAAAATAAACTAATATACAACTCAGCTCGTGTAAATTCAACTGGATAGATGTACCGACTGAAGCTAGTTACCTAAAAAAGGATCTATTATATTTTAGTATTCGCAAAACATTTCATTACGCGCAGGTAACTATTTCAATAAGTATTGTCTATTGCTGGGAATCAATCGCGCGCAGAAACTATCAATCTGCGAGAAAAGAATTGTTGCTAAAAAAACTAATTTATTTAAACACTTATTTTTTCATTGTTTATAGTGCATAAAAGCTTGTCGAACGTTTCGTATAACGTAATACCGATATACATGGTGTTCCTAACTTCATTCAGTGCTTATACATTAAAAGCGGACTTGCTAGAATACCTTGTTTCGCGGCAGTTACCAATACAGCCATATCCAATTCAGATTCCCTTCTCAATTGTCGTCGTAGTTACGCATATCCATACCGGCGTACGTCCAAACCTAATTAATCTGTCAGGTTCGACGTGAATCGTTACTGGTCGAGCTCGCAACTTCGCATCTCCTATCACACACGATTCCTGGGGACGAGTCCTCATCGTAGGACCAGCGTGGGTAAGCAGCAGAAAGCGTCGGTGTTGGATGTTAAGGCTCAGATGGTCTGCGCAGCGTAGCTCCAGAAACATTTGTTCGTTAGCAAGTGTTTCAAGGAACACCGAACTCTGTTAGTGCCCTCACGGGGCGTCGTGCGAACAACGACAACAAGCGTGGGCTATTATAAATTCCATAGGAGAAGAGGTATGCGATATATTACGAATGACTCTAAACAATTATAAGTAAAGAGTAATTTCGTGTAAGGTGAGTTGCAGTGTTCGTGACATCGACTAATGAGGACTACGATTTACTTCGTGAAAAAGTAGCTTCACGAATTAAGAGTCTGTCTATATGTGCGTACATACAGTGGTATCGATTGTCATCAGTTGATTCCATCCGCCGATTAGGTACTCGATAAAAATTCACTTTTTAATATCAGCTCACGAAAGCAGTGGTGTAATGTTAAAGGAGTTTTTCCAGCTAAAATGAACCTGATTTTCGAAATTGTGCCTACCTGTTGGGCAACAAACATATGTCAATTCAAACGTTGACTTCTTGGACAAAAACGCATAACGTATTATAGAATTGAATCGTCATATCGGCTTGCCTTTAAATGTATCCCTAAACTGTTGAATTTAAACTGGGCAAAAAGGTAAACTGAACTGGTTCACCACGCCGTCTTTGTTTACATGCTCCATTTTACGTACCTGTATGTTTTCCGTCTCTGGACATGAATTGAGGCATCTTACGGAAAGTCATGTTAACAATTATGCCTAACTTAAAGTGGTCGATATAAACTGTAAAATATTCCAAATTTTCGAGGACTGTAGTGGAGCGCACTTTCTGAAGAAAACGTCCTTGACTGCAATCTTTCACTGTGAATGGCCGTCGTAATTTGAGGTGATTGACGTGGTCACGTAAACAATATGATTGACTGCCTACAATATTGCATGTGAGAGAATACTAGATCTTATAGGACTGAAGCAGAGATCAGGGAAGCCACTTCTGATGAAAGTTACAGTTGCAGGTTTACTTCGGCCATTTTGGTTGTCGAACATGATCTCTGTGAAGCTCGTCAAATGATCTGTGCACGGCCGATGTCTTATATTAAACCACATCAATGAACCTGTGGGCTTTACGAACTGTATATGCAGTATTTGAATTAAACATGTCATCTATTGTTTCTAACTCTAGAAGGGTGCATTTTGTTGTACAAACAATCTTACGCTGTGTGTAACAATAGCGTTTCTTTATCGTGGTACATTTCATTCGTTACTGGAAAGAACACTAGCTCTAGTTATAACGCAAAAGTCATTTACCAAAATTGATCCTCTACGCGAAGTTCCTGAATAACCTATAGAACTGAGCTTACAAGTGTCGAACTATGGGCAAAAATGACTACTTTTCACTTCCTCTTTTGAAACGACTTCATATTTAACCGCAACGTTCTCGCATTCGTTCACCCATCCTCTATAGTTTACCCCTTCACATTAAGGACATAACGCAAAGCTTTAGCCCGTTTTATATTGTTGAATTGAGGCCCATCTTTCACTAGATATTCCATTTACCACTAGAATACTGAAATCGACATAATGCTAATTCATGAGATTTGTATGGCTAGGCATTGTAAGTAGATAACAAAAGCTCCCTTTGGCTTGAAATATCGATTTTGCACGTGTATTCTCCAGCTTTCACAAAGTATAACGGCTTTATTTTTTTAATTATTCTTGCGAAATGCCACAGTCTTTGTTCCTGGCGCCCTAATCTTTAACGATAATTGAGATGCATTAGCGTCAAAGCAGACAGCGCTCACTGCCTTTCGAAAACGAGTGTAGGCAGACAGGTAAACGGAAAAAATGCTAATGATCCACCTAAGTTTTTCGTTTCCTGCTTTAAGCATGGTTGGCTGTGAGAATAGAAAGGTAGTTGATGAACTAGACGAAATAACTTAAACGGGTAAAGGTTTCGCTAATATAATAAATATAGGTATTAGAAGCATCTGCTTACTCAGTACCTTGTTATTCTTTCATTTGCGGCTAGCAGATACAGCGTAGTATGACTGGTAGTCCAAAATCCATTGGCAAAAGGATTGCCGAAAGAATCTTTACAAACTTAACCACCTGCCTATCGCCAAACTTTCGTTCCTTATTAGTTTTTCTCCAATGCAACATGTTTATTAGCAAAACAGAAATTGAATAACGAGGCTCCATCTATATAAAAACTTTCATAGTCAAGGATAATAATGATGAATCCATAGAAAAGGACAGTTTAAGATTTCTCCTAGTGATTTTTTTACATTTGTCATGTAGTTATCTAATTTAGCAGACAAATATATGGTAATCACTAATTAGTCTGACATGCTACTCAAAAAGTATCAAATATATCATGGATAAAAGCTGCTGGCGATTCTGTCTGTAATAGTCCGGGAAGCAACTGGAAGCTTACCTTGTAATTTTGCTAAAACTACCGGCCAACTAAAAAAATAAAAAGCATAATTTTAGACGCAACAACACAACTCAAACGTTTTATTGATTTTCAAATAATAGTACTTTTACTAAATCGCACACTTTTCACTGCACAAGGGATCGATCACCTTGCTGTTTGCTACCGAATACACATAATTCATTTATTCCGTGTTGCGGTTCTGTTTGACGACAGCCATATATAAAGACTATAATGGTTTGAATACTCATCTTGCCGCACTCTGAACTCTGGAAACGCTAGCAACAAACATTTTCTTACATGTTCCAACAACAGGCCTGTTTCTTCGAGTGTGATTGTGCTCTCTGTTACCCCCCACCAACTCGGGTCAGCGCATTTCAATTCACTGAATTTTACTGTTTTTTTTTTAATCCTTTCCTCTCACAATTTGCGCTAACAATGAACTACTTCACGGTGTTCTTTCTATACCAGTGCACAAAGAACGTTTTCGTCGCTAGCTTTCTCCACACTGTATCTGTTTCAGTTCTAGTGCATGTGGGTATCATTGGATTGAACAAATACGGCAAATAAGGTTGATTGGCGCGGGCGAGGGAGCGGGTGTACCGTCGTACCCATCGTAACGTTCGTTCTCTCTCCGCCTCGTGTCCGTCGCGTCGTTGATGTTGGTCTTCTGGGCAGCGCCGTATTCTGTCCTTCTTCCAGCCTACGCCCTCCTTTTTTGTAGGACTCACTATCGCATGATCATCATTCACCATCAGGAATGCGCCATTACTGCTATCAGTTACCCTTAATGCGACTCGCAAACGGCCTGGAAATGGCCAATGACAAGTCTCAGTTGTGGCTGCTGGGCTGATCCGAGGTTCATGGGCATCGTAGACCGTAGACGTTGGTTCTGACCTTAGCTTTAGCAAGCTGCCGCCACCGCCTTCCTATTGGCCACCAGCGAGTACGGTAGGCTATGGGACTTTGGTGAGCTTGTGCTAGGAGGGATCAAGATAGCTGTTTGCCTTTCTGCTAACAGGCCTGAAACAGACCTGGATAGCCTGCTGGGCATGCGTGTATGAACATTGCCCTCGTTAGGGCCCCCTTGAGAGCTAGCGACCCTGGACGGATGGTCTTGACAAGAAAGAAGAAACTATCTATTACATTTTACCCAACAAACCTTACTGCCCTCAAGCTGGTTGTTCCACCTTACCAAGGGTTCACGCTTTTACAGTTCAAGTGAGAAATGCTAGTGAGCCACACCACAAAACGAAGACGACCATGCATGGTTCTAAGAGAACAAACCTGTGGGGCGTGAGTTTACGGAAGGGAAGGAGTGCTAATTTCTCAGCTTTACTGCCTTAACGAAGAGTATGATTGGAAGATAGCGAAAATCGTCCTAGTAGATCACATTCATAGTAAGGACAGTCTTGATTTTTGCACATAAAATTGTAGATAGAACTTGAAGTTATTACCAAAAAATAGTTGCCTTCACGTACTAACCGTTGGTTACGGAGCAACTTGGCTAAATAAATATTGACTCGTTACATTGCAAAAACAACATGGAACTTTTTAAATAAATAATAAATTTGTTGATTGATTCTTGATTGAACTGTGCACCCATACCATCAATAGATCTCTACTATTTTAGAGTCCATTTATCCATTACGCTCGTATAAAACACATTATGGTATGCGATTCGGTTAATTAAACACAAGTGGGCCCCTTGCTTCTAGAATATGTCTGCTTTTAAAAAGTTGTAGAAATTAAGAATCCGCAATTGACAAGTTGAGCTTGATAAAGGCATCGTCAAACTTTTACACAGAATAAAAATGAACTTCAACTCCCTACATTCTTGTAGCATGCTTCTTGTAAAACGCACCCCTTGAATGAATTCTATAGTTTCAACACCTTTTCATTTTGATCTAGTCTTCGGAAATTGTAGTTGAGGGTATGTTTATACAGTCTGTGCTAGCTTGGGAACACTGAGACGGCTTGGCTTTCCCACAGGCGTTCACCTGGTCATATGCCAGCCTTTCCAAAAGGCTCATTTTAAAACTCAATAAATACATGTATCAATTTCCTACAGAGCAAACGCTTGCAGCAAACAGATCCTCAATAACAGAAATCCTCTGAATTTTCCCTCTTCATAAATCACGGAAAAACACTAGGCAATACCCACAAATAAAAGTACTTATGAAAGATTGCACCAATTCAAGTATCAAAAAAAGGTATTTTTTCGGTAAACCGAAAATGGCAGGAATGGAACTTGCCATAATAAAGCGCGTTTGAAGTTCACGTAGACATTTTCTGAACTTTCACACTTGGCAAGCTGTTATCACTTCCTCTATCTTATCGTAACTTAGTGTATCACACATCGCTGGCGGATATGGTATGATACAGTGACTACTAGCAGGACGGCTTCATTTATTAATTGAGCTGTTGTA
Organism: Varroa destructor; assembly: GCF_002443255.2. Lineage (NCBI taxonomy): Eukaryota > Metazoa > Arthropoda > Arachnida > Mesostigmata > Varroidae > Varroa > Varroa destructor. The sequence goes on along the minus strand of NW_019211454.1, from coordinate 53,162,796 downwards.
AAAAGCTTTTAGAAAAATAAAAACCACCGACGAATGATATTACAGAAAAAAAAAAAAGTAATGCCAGCTTGTCAATCGTGCACGGATCGAACATTAAGCATCCTTTGTTTATCACTCACCTTCATCGATTTGTCTGAAAGATCGAACGAGTCTGAATGAAACATAATTCCCATACCAAGCACAAAGCAAAAAATAGCTATTTGAAAGCCCTTCTTTCATCCTTGGAAGTATTTTTTATTCGAGCAAAAACGCCGTTGTTATACTGCCCTTAGTTTAACGTATGTCCTTTGGAGATAACTAAATAAGGTCCTCAGAAAGGACAGCAATTTCGAGAAAGCTTGATGTTCGCCCTTTCAAGGCATCGTATAACCGCGTAATATGAAACGAAAATATCTGTCTCAAGCCGACGTATTTTCGGGTGGAATCCTGCTTAATCTCTGATGGTTTTACGATGCCGTTCCCTGGACGTTGTATAAAGTTTTACACACTATCGAACGGACCACCTGAAATACACAGGAATAGGAAAACACAGAATCTCGCTATTTTTAAAAGATTCCAAGTCAAAAAATAAGCAAGCGTAAGCAATAGTCCATTATACCTTTCTTGCCGGCACAGTTCCCTAGTAATTAGCTTACTGGTAAACAACGTTAGATTTATATGATCAAATTTGAAATATAAATTGAGTTGATAGCCTTGTGGCTAGAGGATGCGCCATGAAATAAACAAATTTTAGGTTCGATTTGGAGTCAATATCATTGACATATAGTTTTTATATGTTCTTACGTCTCATATCTCAGTAAATCGATTTTCGAACTTCAATTTGTGTTTATCGCGCACAAGATGAACAATAGCAAAGATGTTTTATTTCATTATTATTGTTACCAATGTACTTATGGCAATGATGAATACATTTGTTGATTTTATTTCTGTCGAAATCAATACGTTGTATAAACTTAAAAAAAGAAAATAGAAAAAAGACGCGCATAGTATGTATTTTACGTTGTAGCAAAATCAATGAACGCCCATTCATACTTTCTCTTGTCTTGAAGAAATACTGTCACACATACTGGAGTAATCATTGATATATATATATATATATATATATATATATATATATTAAACAACTTTACAACACCTACAATATTAATGGTAAGGGTAAATACAACGAGAGCAAAATTATTAATTGTTTGACTTTGTCGGTTCAAAGGTATAGCCCCTAACCATAGCTGGTAGCGGTTATTATGGCTGTCTGCCGATAGGTGGCGTTACTACTTTTGATGGCGTCCGCTTATTTCGTTCGTATCGACATATAACTGAATTTGTCAATTGGAACATGTATTCGTGTTCGCCCTTCCAAGTATTCATAACCAACGTATTACCCGCTATGTTTCCCGTACGCTCCGAAGAAGTTAGCGCCATCGTCATCATGTGTTTATACAACAAAGTGGGCAAAACTGCGTAAGTCGTCTGCTTGAAAGGAAGATAGCGTGCTACATAACAGTAGCGAATACCTTCCGGTCCGCTCCGACAACTCGTAGAGGAGCAAATTTTCGTGCTGTTTTTTTCGGACCATTACGGCAGAACCAGTGACGCAACGATACAGGATAGACGCCTCGTGTACAGACAGCAGAGAGCATAGTTCTATGTCGAGGACGCTATCCATTGAGATTGGAGGCCGCGCTATCCTTTCTGCCCAACAAGTTTTGAATTAAATTATGTCTTGCACAAGGCAAATAGGACCTGTCGACTTGTGGATGTTTCACTGAACACAGATCGTATAGTTATGTGAATTAATATAGTGCCATCGAATTGATCACTACCTTCAGATAAACTTTAAATCCCAAAGAGCTGTTGAAACCATAATAATGTTGCTAAATTAATTATTAAACACAATTTAGATATTTCATTATGTAGTCCTATCACCATGTACACTCGGACAAATGCACATCTTTCTTGTATTGCACCGCCACCAAACGGGGGTTACGAGCGACGGGGCTCTGCACAGACCCCTTAGCTTTGTATTCCTCCGCGTAAATTGTTTTACCAAGATTAACACGCCGTCTACGAATCATCATTGGTCTGCATTGACTATTGCTGTTCTTTCAAAATATTAGTTCACGACAGGAGGGTTGGCGTTTTGTGTTCTTACTAAATTAACCAAGGCTTTTCCTGCTAATACGTCGTTACGGTCCTTGTATTAACTACTTACTTGTAATATATGCTGGTTCATTAGAACTTAATTGTAAGATTTAATTGAAAATCGTTTTGAACGTTTCACAAAGGTATACAGAAACGATCTATGTCATTCCTGTAACTCCAAATGTCATGATATAGGATAATGCATAACGGTTACATATACATTCGTATGTTAATTCCTTGATAACAATTCCTAATTATCTGAAGAAGGCACTTCTAAATTGACAACGACAGCCTTACCTTCTTCTTAGCCTACCTGCTTCTGTTTGTGAAGAACTTACCGATTCATTGTCGTTTTCTAACCGAAATCAAGTTTTCAAGATAGTTCTCTCTGAAACAAAGTTACCCACATTATATATTATGTTTGCCCATTTATATATTTTTTTTTGTTAATCTTTGTAGAACTATTTCACTTTCAATATTCAGATATCCATATTTAATTCGCAAAGTTCGCCAGGTAAAATATTTGGCAAATCTACGGGATCAAAGCATACAAAGTTCTATTCTTGTAGATTTTTGGGTATGATGTTTGCTCTAAGGAATTCGTGTCGCGGGATTCATTTAAATAATTTAAAATGTCACAGGAGATGGTCTAAATGTTCATCGTAGGTTTGCGACAGTCGTCTAGTACCTCATACATGCATGACAAATATAATCCGTTTCTCTTTTTGGTTTTTCGTGATAGATTTTTTTTGTATAGACCCTTTGTAGATGGTGAGCTATGTGATGTGTTTATAAGGTGATGTTAAGACAATTTTTGGGTTCTCCATAAAGTACAGGGTACCTCCATATTGTTTTTTATTAGTACTAATACACCTCAAGAAAGTAACCTAATTTTACTACGGGTTTCGTATGTGCAATTTCCTTCCACTGGAAGTACGAGCTAACCGTCATTATAAATTAAATAGAAAAATTCATAACGGTCGTTTGTCTCAACATACATTGACTTGCGTGGAACGTGCATTGAACGTAGCCATTCATTTGTGTATTATTTTATATAATTATTTGCTGTATAATGATTGAGCCAATAATATGTAGCGCTTGTTAAGAACTTAAAAAGAGTACAAAAGTGAGAGACGCTAGATAGAAGTGTAAATAGACTTGGTTATTTATGTGTTTAGTGTCTCGTTCTTGCTGTTCGTTACAGAGAAATTCGCTGTCTGGGACAAACAGAAAAAGCCTCGAACTCGCAACATAGTTCAAGTTATACTTGACTGCCTGCCGATCCGTTTGGCAACGTCACCTCACTGCAGATATTCGTAACGTTTCCCATCACATAGCCATGTCTTTTTCGTTTGCCTCCCCTCTCCCGGTGCGTCGGTTAGCGGGACATTTGAAAATGGCCCCGGATTACTTGTTCACGACCGACAGCGCACGAACTGACATTGGGAGAAACAGATTCGATTTACAGCTCGAACAACACAAAGCAACTGTTTGATGAAGCACTATATACGTTTACAATTATGAATCGATATTCAGTGACTTTGTTATATCTTACACCTAGACATAGTTTGCGTCCCCAACTGAGTACCGAGGGGTAGCAACGGCAGCTACAATAACGACACGCATGTATAGGAGGAAAGTTCGTGCAGACCAGAAGTGACTCTTGGCGAGGCGTACTAGGTCAGTCTGTAGCAAAAAACAAACGTTATGGCGATCGTATTGCAATAAAAGTTCGTTGTTTACTTGGCTACTATAGAAAACATTTGTATTCTTTTAAAAACACTTAGTGATTGGCTTTGTTAGTATTTCTTCAGTGTGTTATCATTTGTGCTGAATGTGCTTAGATCCCGTCTTGCGAAACCGGTCCGTTGGGTGGCGAGTTCTGCAGACAGACTCACAAGGCTTCGTGATCGTGCAAAAGTTCAATCATATCTCCCAGTTTCGAAATGTTCTCATCTGCAAATAGCGATAGAAAAAATAAAACTATAATATGTCCGTTCCACAAGAAAATGGCCGTTTACCCTTCGAAGAAGCGGTCACGAAACTAGCCAGTTTGAAAACTTTGTCCGTGCGGAACAACAATGCAGCTAAAGCTACGCTACAATATGTTCTTACTAATTTACTAAATGTTTTGCGGGAAATCTTCATAATATCGCATAATAAACGATCATCTGATGTGAGATCGAAGTCGTCCACTCGATTAAGCTCTGTTAGAAACGCCATTGACTCTTTGTTGTAATGATACAATTCCCCAGCCAGAAAGAGTGACGATAAGGGTGATGATAAATTATCCTGTCGAATTTCTTCCGATAAGTATATGCACAGACATGGACAGCTAAACGTGCACTGTCACCCCCAACGACTTGCACCAGTTTATGACTTATGCTTGGCCGACTTTATCTCCAAGCCATTGATTTCAGGATCGAAGCTGTTTACTTCACTGCGTGAACAGTTTTATTAAGAGCAATACATTATAGGCCCATAATAAACCGTTTGTCCTATTCTACAGTGTGTAGTGTTAGGCATGCTAGACAGTAAAAGTTCTCTAAAAGACATGGGTCCTATAACCTTTACCGAAGTTCTCTGTTTCACCGTTCACCTTTCTTTGAACGTGTGTGTTTAATGGCAAGCAGCCGACTCAAGCTCACTAGCCTGTGATGTTCCCCAGAATAATGTTTGTAATTTGTTATTTTCACATTGGCTGCCACATTAACTTCTGAGAAGAAACGGTTCTGTCTTGTTAACAAAACCGACTTACTGGTTCTTGTTCAAGTGTAAGTTCAACTAAAAAACGATTCGATATATTCGACTGACAAAGTTGATTAAGAGAATTTAATTGGTTTGGCGTTGACAGGCTTTAAAACAGCGACGGGAATAGTTAAAAAGGCCAATGGCGGCTAGCTGGGCTCGACCTTCTTCAAATAGTACCTAGAAGGTCTTAATAAAGACTTTTCTTCCTATGTGGCTAGTGATAGCGAGTGAATTGTAGCCTCCCTTAGCTCGTTTGAAGGCGTGTCCTTTTGCTTCGAGTGATTCCTTTAGCTCGGTGAAGATTAAAGCCATAAATATAGGCATCTTATTGCCGATTGTAGCCCGCTTTTGATAGCACCAGTATGTAACAATGAACGAGAAAAATCATTGACAGAGTTTAGCGGTACACATAACAGTTTTATTTACTAGAACAAGTATACGTTTCCACAAAACAAAAAGTAAGTGGGTTCCTAATGTGAATATGATATTTCGTCTAATGCATGACGTCTGTTGTATTATCTTAGAGTTACCAGTCGCTTAATGCGAGCTGAAATGGAAGGCGTTAGTTCTGCGTTTGTTTTATCGTACACCACTCAGAATCACTTCGGTAATACTTTCCGATCAGTAAAGTTTCGGCTACGCTAAATATAGGATGTTTGTAGTAGCTGTTCTTAGTCAGATTACTGTTTATGCTTGATCTGTCTACTTCAGATATGTTGGGCTATACGTTATTCCTGCACAAGCATAGGTCATTGTCATGATATTTGCTACATACGTATATAATAATATAACTATAAATGCACCTACGGCCAAGTTGGGGCTAATGCCTTAGGGTTTGGTGGTATTCCCTCGAGCCCAGGCAATTCACCGAAGCCGTAAGGTATGATTAGAACTCGCCTCAAAGTATTCATGTGTTCTCTATGAACCTCATAAAGTAGAAATACTTAAAAATGCCTCGCGAAGCTCATAAAAAAATTTACGTATGGACATACTGGATGTGTAAGTGTTCTTTGCTGACGTTGTACCTGAACTCACCACGCAGGCACATCACTCTCAATTGCTAGTAAGAGATCACGTTATATATCATAACTGTTGTCCGCCTAATTAATTTTATAACATGTAAAATAAATGTATCGATTAGGATCTATTTAAATGCCACTAGAGGATAGCAGAATAAAAAGGACGCAATCGGCCTTATCCAAACTGCAGCCTGCAGGCTAGGAAAGTGTACTGATCATACAGGAAAATATTTTGCATACTTGGCAAAAAAAAGCTCGTTCATATATCATATTTTTACATCGTCTTTCGGTTTGCTCTTCTATGGAGAGTAGTCTACATGTCCACTTTCAGTACCATTTAGCTATTGTATTTCCACCGAGCAGAGGAAGGTTATCGAAATTCACTGCTATAACTAAAAAAAAAACGTAACCTATCATAAAGGAGAGGCGGTTTAATTTTCTAAACTTCACTATATAACAACTTGCACTTTTCAATCTAAATATTAAATAGTACTTTATGAAATGAAAAAGATCTATTGGAGTTTTGGAAAAAGATCTAGCAGACTTTTGAAGGTCTTAGTTATGATTTCGTGTCTTATTGCATATGCATGTACACACCGACGGTAGAGGAAAAGTATATTTTTTGTACACTTATGCATATTATTTCAACTGACAAAATCCCCTTCATGAATGCTGAAGGCCTCAGTTACGAATCTTTGCTCGAATTGTGCACTACGCCTTCTAGATATTTCAGTCAAGGTCAGCGTTTTCCTTGCACGCTTCTCGCAATAGGAAACGAAAAATCAGTTTTTTTTTGCAATTACGATATATCAGGCAACTAGGGTGTGTGTAGCTGATAAATACATAGACAACGTACCACATTAAGATTGGTGCGAGGCAATTGTGCTATGAACGTACTACGCAAAAACGTAGCCAAGCGATACGGCAAGGCTATATAATTCGTGATTTTATGGCAATGGATAATTAGTTCGAGTGGCTATCTGTGAGCACCTGCCGCCAGTCCGCAGTGCTTGACTGTAAAAATTAGGCCATTATTTACTCTTGACATCTATTAGCGTAATCCTAGTGGAAACTGTGTCATACGATATTATATTTCTTAACACTATACTAAAGCGTTTAACATAACCATTATGGTAACACAAAATTAATGACGAAACAGACTGCAGCATAATTTCCATACGTTACCGCTAAAATATATCTCTTGTATACAACGTCGCATAATCGACCTTGATCCTATTTTATAAAGTATATTCTAATGATAATAGTAGAAACAATGGACTCAATGGAGTTAGCCACATCCTCTTACTGCGAAGATAACGAGACTGCCCACTGACTGACTACGGAAGCGCCGGGGGGTCCGTTGGTTTGCGAAATCGTATGAGGTACAGAACTTGGTTTGCCTTCGCCAGTTCAGTCGTGATTGCTCCTTTTTCGCATTTGGAAAAATATAGCGAAGTCATTCTTTTTCTTCAAGACCGAAACGGAACGGCCTTGAAAGAGACGAGAGTAAAGAATGGAGCTTCGTTTGGCCCTTTTTCCTTCGTTTTCTTTGCGGCCGTCCGTGGTGCCGCTTCCGGCCTGATGGGTGATAACCCATCTGGGTCCGAGCACCTCCTTTGTCAGCGGAGGTAGTCTCCGCGAGAAATGCATTGGAGCGAAAGAAGGAACATCGATGATTCTGGTGAACTAGTCCAGCTAAGCCGACGCACCGAGCCATACTGCACCACTTAGACTTTCCCTGACCACCTAGCGAGAGTCAGAACTTGTGAGAGTGGATGCCGGTGGCGACAAGTGCTTTTTTGCAGCGTTAACAGCTGTGGAAGAAGCGGGATCGCCAACGATAGGGAAAATCAAAGGAAAACCAGGTTACCTTATGAATTGAAGCTAAAGCTCCTTTCGTATGCTGATACTGCTAGTATTGCTGCGCAGTATCTTACAGCATATCCTAACGTTCTATTCATTACGCATATAAAGAAATCGCGGAGAGAGTAGGTGCCAAGTAATTGGATCGAATCTGACCCTGTTACCATGTTAGGCCTTTTTCTCTGCTAAAATGTGGCCCTAATTTAAACATGGAGATAGACGAACGTGGCGATGAAGTGTTTTGTAGATTGTGTTATCGTATCTTCTGAGTTGCCGTTCATTGCGCTGTCACGGTAACGCATTTGCGGAACGCCAGAACCGGGGACTGGGTAAGGTAGCGGTAGTTGCTTGGCAGCTCGACCAAGGATGTAGAAAACAGGCCTACTTTGGTTGGCGATTCTTCACGTGTAGGAATTTCGTCAATAGTGGTATCTGGACAGTCCATCCACTGGCTATCACCTGAACATGCTGTAAAAAAAGACGACTTATGTTGGTAAGGGCAACTTGTGCGTTAAGATTTGCCTGTGTAATGGTTACAGGGACGTATTTGATTAAATTTACTTTGCAAACATGTACAGATTCGTGATTTGTGGACAAGAGGCAACCGAGAAGCTACCAAAGGCGAGTGGGAGACGATCTAGATCAGCACCGTTCTGAGGATCCTTTGAAGTGGAATAAGGTTCTCGCATTGCTTTAGTAAATTGTCTTTTTCACGCACGGACTGAATACCTGCGTGAATAAGCATGACTCGATGAAAATGCGCCCAATTCTTGTGCTAGAACTACTTGCCCTTGGATACCAACGACCTTTTTTGCGACGATGCATTAGCATACCATCCATACACTGCTTGAAGTAGTTCTGACGGCCATGTGAAGCCGCGTAACAGGCAAATGTTCAGAAAGTAGGTAAAAGGAACTCATATTGTATTGGTCCAATAATGTTGCCCCAAGCGTTACTAAACTCTCACGTAACGGCTATACGCGAGCGCTTAATAGTCCTATTTGAAATGCTAAACTTGGCGGCAGCTTTTAGTACGGACATAGCGTAAGGGTAAGGCCAGCCCAACTGTATCATATCTCTCCCGAAATGGAGGAATTTTTTTGTATTACGTTGTAACGTAGCCATAACGAGAAGAGGAAAAACACAACATTTGGGCCAAGCAGAAAAACCAACAGGACTATTTGCTTGCCTATACAACAGTGTATCCGCTCAAAGATGAGTTGTCCTATCTTGTTTTGCCCACGCTAATAATAGCAAATATTTTGCATAGACCCTATTAACTATTAATTCGGTTAAAATTAATATATTGATTACTCCTCGGGTAAAACAACCGTAAATTATTAAGGTATGCATGTCTAGATCGAGAAGAACGAAAGATGACCCGAATCATCTCTTCTAGAAGCTTTTTAATATTATTAGTTATTGAGCTGCGAAACGGCTGAGTACTGTCTTTAGACAGCGTTACCTGGGTAATACGTCAATTGTATTGTAACATATTTATATTCCCCTAGAGGCTTATTATTCACCAGTTCCAGCTTTAATAGAAATTGCCGAGTTTTACGGCTAAGATCGATGCATGCATCGACATCAAACGCAACGGTTCTGAAGCGTTACATACCTTTAAGTGCGGTTTGTGAATTTCCCCCACCGAACTGCAAATCTACTTTGTTTTCCTTGTTTATACACGAACGGGACCCATTAGGTAATATATAGATTTTGTTTCGTGAGTTTAGCAGACGCGCAACTTCATTCTACTTAACCCAACAATCATTCTTTCCAATTAAAGTCCAACAGGCTCATATAGGAGCTTTCGTTGATGTATATTCACCGAGCAACATCGACGGATTCTTAAGTTAATTTAAGTAAGTTAAATAAGTAAGAACTTTTGTTTTCAATACGGCTGTCGTAAATTATCTGACACGAAAGGCAGACTTATGAACGTCTTTTCAGGATCACCTATTGTTATAGACAATGCCTATGATATGACAACATTAATGTGTTTTTGCAGTCATTACATATAATAATGTGTGTGTGTGTATTATATATAATATGGAAATACCAGACAAATATATACGTTTGTTGTCGACAGTATCATAAAGTTTTAAGCAAATTAACGGAGAAGAAGACTCCTTTAGGCATAAATATTTTTAAAAAAATATTTATGCCTAAAGGAGTATTAATATTGTCTACGATAAACTGGAGCCCCACGATGCGCTATGAACCAAGCAATACCACAGCCACGAGAAAATTCCCGCGGCATATCTGATATGATTCACACATACTATGCACTGTTTGCTATGTTTTCTTATAGGAACTTGAATATAATTGGTATAATAGAATACAGAAGTAGCTCAATCAATTGGCAAGTCTTGAATTAGACATTACGGCAAAACTTTTCGCAGGTAATTGGAGGCAATGACTGACCGGTGAATCCGCAATTACTTTCGGAAAAGCATTATTTTCAAAACCCTTGAGATCTAATAGATCATGTTCTACGGAATATGGAACATTGTACATTTAAGATAAGAAGCACAACTACAACTTACGTGGCCTGTTTAAACTGTATGTTTCTAAGATGATCAACCTCAACAGCGTTAAAAAATCCATTCACCAATACTTAAGTGATTTGTTACAATGATTTAAACACAAGAATATAGCAGACAATTGCACCTTTAAATGAGGTGAGTGAAATGGGCATTACACAGGTGCACCTCTATATCCACCAACATTCGTCAGCGCAGAATAAATCAATTTATTTTGTTGTAAAGGATCCTTTAGATTTAGGGATGATGTGGCGGGGATTGCTTACAGGAACTTCTTAGATTTGAAACTGCGCAGTTAGCGCACAAACGGCAACACCCGGGTTTTTATCTCAAAGCAATTTATTTTGCGATCTTGATTAACCTTATAAGCCACTTCTGAAATTACTCGCTAATATATACCCGTTCACAATTACATTAACCGAACGTTTCCCGTCCGCTGAATCGCTTCCTGTCTCAAATCAGGTCTGCACTTCTAGCAGACGATTTTCAATGATGGGTATATGTCTACTTTCAAAGCCGGTCCCGATTTGTCGTAATTTTGTGGTATATGTGATGTACGTTAACTGACACTTTTAGTAAATGATACATATTCTTTTTTTGTTCCATGTTCTAGAAAATACAACATGGTTATATCTCGGTTCATCAGCATTTGCAACGACGCTAGCGAAATATAGCTTATATCTACACATTTTTTTTACACACCATAAAATGTTTCGTGCATATCAAATATACAAACTTACGCAAACACTTAAATCATTATCGATGCAACTTCAGATTAGTTCCACACCTCGTTGGTTCGTTCACCTCAACAATGCGTCCTGTAATAAGGTTGAATTAATTTTCAACCATTGGCCAAAATGTCATTTGTAGATTAGAGAAGAAAAACGAAATCACTGAAGTTGTCGATCGGATATTTGTTATCCCGAACCCAACGTCAAGGAAGCTCGGTGCTTTCGATCCTGTGTTACTCAAAAATGATGAATGTTTTTCGTAAGTTTTTTCAATTATCATAACTACAGCTGCCTTTACTGCTGAATAGAACAAACACTCAGAAATGTTTCTATTACCAGCAAAGCGAAGGCTTGCAGCTAAAAAAGAGCTACGACACACGTTGTTGCAATGAGGTCTTCGTCCAAGAAACTCGGGTCAGTATCAACACGTTCTGCTACCATGTAGATGATTATTCGGTATTTACTAATCAATCTAGCTTGAGCGCATTAGTATGTCTAATGGATAGGGAATAATAACAGCTTTATTATATAAATTAGTTCGATCACTTATTTTTACCTGTACTTAGTCCTCATTATATTATTCTTTGCACATAAAAACTGCTATTTTCGATCTCTGAATCAAATCATGCAGCCATGAATTCCAAGCAACGCAATTTATTTTACCTTATGTTTTGGCCTTAGCAACGCCAGTCCTTTTTCGTGTTCGAATGGTAAGCCTCTAGCCGTCACTTCAAATGAGCCTTGTTAACAGCAATCATCCAGAAAGTCTCCTTTTGGCAATATACTAAGGTGGTAGTTTACTAAACTATTACAACTTCACTACTTATAACAAAGTAGCCAGCAGCCCGATAGTGAGTCGTTGTCCTTTGAGTACACAGATCTCATCGAAAAATTTCGGGTTTCGAGACGGACAGAATATCCTAAGGATTCGAACACTTCTTTGAGAAAACATATTTGAGGATTGGTTTTTCGCTGAACGCCGTTACTGGCATCGAATGGCGAGCAGTTCCCAGCTCCAGCAACCGATTAGACCTGACCCAACGGCCGTGGGTTCCATTCGGCCCAAGCATTTTTGTTGTTTGCCGAACCTTCTCCCCGACCATTCCTGGCTCCGATCGCCGCCCGTGGATTCGTCATTGGTCGCATAGGTATATAGTCTGAGGCTTTACGTGACACACGCGGACGAAGCCATTCGAAATTTTGATGGAAAACATTGCAAATCGATAAAGAGTATTGAAAAAGCTAGCAGTGAGTGCCTACGATAAGCGGTAGATCGTGAAGCGACTAAAAGCGCATTGGCTTCGTTGACGCGCTCATACTTCTCGAGCGGCAGGAGAGTGCGTAATAGCAGTTTACGAATAACTACAATATGAGCGCCTGGCGTCTAATGCGCTTGTGAGACGTGAGATGTCAAGCACGTTTTGATCTAATGTTAAATCCCTGAGCTAGAAATCAGTGCGTTTGCCTCTGCAAAGCCATCCTTCACCGATCATCGCACTCTGTGGTCCGATAGATCAGGGTATTATTCAGGTATCTGGGAGTGCGTTGTCACGTACCGACGCAGTCTTCTTGGGATACGTTAAAAAACATACACTCAATAACGAGTGCGAGACGAAATGTTCTATTTCTCAAAATTGAAACAGAGAGATCACTTTAATTAATGATGCTATATGTATCTGTGATGAACGTTTTGAATATAATAGGTTTTAAAAGATCAATACAGTGGCTAGCTTGGTCTACACAGTTCGGCTTATAAATACAATGATTTAACAAAAAACTTTGTTTTGATCGTTTTTGTTTTTTTTGAATTACTTTGACGTCTTTGCGAGTATGAGTACTTCACGAGCAACGTGCTTGTATAGTATAACTCTTCCAATATTATGAGTTAAGTTATAGACGTTACATCGATTTCCACTAAAAGAAAAACAAAGCTTTTACACGTTAATCTAATATGACGTATTGTGATTACCACCAGAGTAAAAATCAATAAGTTCAGCGAAGTTAACCGCATTGGCTATTATGGTTAGTTAATAGTTGATCAAGACTTAATTTTCAATTTATGGCCCAGCTATTTATTAAAATGAAAGACACCACGTCCCTTTTCCAGATTAGGTGTTTTGCCTAGGGAAAACTAATGTATACTAACGTGTATTACCATTGATTTTGATCACTTGTCAGGCGTTTATAAACAATTCTTGTTCGCTGTCTGACCCCTCCATCTTGCATCCACTTTCGATTAAGTTCTCCATCTTTACGTCTATGACCATATCCTTTTCTGTCACCGTCTCTACGTCGCTACGTCTACCTCTCAACGTCCCTAGCTATAAAACTAGCTTCTCGTTTTTTTCTTTCGAACGCGCATAGACAACCTTCTGCGGCTTCCGGTTGTTCTCTTCCCCCGCTTTCTCCGAACCACAGTATGCGTCTCGTTTACTTTCACGTTTCAGGACACAAGCACAAAGCTAGAAAAACGCAACTGTATTCATGAACACGATAGCCGGGAGCGCTATAGTCAGGGCCACTGCTGCCACTAACATCTACGTATATTTACCTCGCCCCGGAAGCCGTTGAAACATTCGACCGATAAAGTCGCACAACTCGTTACCGTTACTACAGCTGTTACTGCAGACAGAAGGAATGATGCTTTGATTGAAACGGTACGGACCGCAGCCGCCGCCGTTACCGGAAATGCATGCGGGCCTTGTTATGTAGCGCTTCCGCTTTTGCGACGCAGCATAAACCACAGAGAAAGTTTGTAGGGAGAAGGCTAATAGCAAGACGGCCACGAGAGATGTGGAGGTGGCAGGGAAACTCTGGCAGGCTCAGCCCGGCAAACCTATCTTCCCAGCAATGGCTATTTGCAATGGTAAGCATCTTTCTCTTACTATTATTATACATCTAGCCGAATTGTCTGGCTGGCTTGATGCCCGGCGTGTGCTTGTCAATGTCCCGTAGCACCCTAATACTACCCAGCTGCAGTACAGCAGTGAGTGTACAAGAATTATCATAGTGATTTATTATATTATATATAACCGTTGCAGTGTTATCTATTAGTTCGACTAACATCAGAATGCATCCTACCTACCGAAATGATGATATATAGGTGTGGTTGTATCTATGTGTTGCAGCCTTCAAAATATTTTACAATAAACTTTCGCTACTTTCATACAATAACTGATCCAAATGGTTTGACATCTTTTACCATAAAACGTGTTCAAATTGTAGGCAAAAAAAATCCAAATCAAAAGCCCTTTGCTCTGTTTAGAAGCATCAGCAAAGGTCAATATTGTTTAGTTGCAACCTCTTGCGTTGTTTGTCCCTAATTCTTTTCCATTGGAGAGGAATAATTATAAATAATGCGTAACGCTTATAGTACTATAGTGCTCATAGAACCAGACATGCTGTTTGAGTGCTTAAGAGCCAAAATATGGAAAAAAGTGGCAAACACAAAAGCTCTTTTTACTCTTTCTACGTGAAACAAATGTTCATACGTACGTTTGTATTGGAGTAATTATAGGGTCTAATAGTGAAGTGCCTTTCTCTCGACGATGAATGTGCCCATTCATTGACCGCATCAGTGGAGCCACGTAGAGACCCTGTTCTAAGATCCTGCATTGCCTCATAGTCAGAAGAGTAGTGGCGTTTGAAGATTTTCTTTCTGGTCATATATAATTAACTTCTTTATTTGCCGGCGTACCGAACTCACTAAAACTTTTCTTTCTCGTTCGCACACGGAGCACTCTTAACCGTGCTTGCTAACAAACTTCTATAGATTTTCCCTTTTATCTATGAAGATAGGGTCATAAGCACGAGCTGCCCTCGGTCACTGCCAGTCAAAGATGGCCAGCGAAAACCAAACTAGTCAGGATGACTCGATGATACATTACACACATCGAATGATCGGGCTCTATCGTAATAAAATGTGTGTGTTGTGCGTACAGAATAAATAAAAACACACTAGGCTAGCTTTTCATGATTTTCAATATTGAATAGGCATTGTGCTCATTAGGCGAAATGTGGGAAACACGGAAAACTAGGAGTTGATCCCGGACTATTAGAACATTGAGTTTCTTACATGTGTCGTAATTTTTGAAGAAGAGATTTGTGTAGTTAGGAACAGTTAACTATAGCGGCTTGGGCCGCAATTGTCTAACGCTTGTTGATTTCGTTGTCATACGGTTATGCTTTGTTAGCAAAGGACAGCATAACGATTTAGACTTTAAGAGATGAACTTACTCATCATATGAAAAAGAGACAAGGAACAGAAGGCCAAGCTAATGAAAATAGTACCTAGAGTTTAACGTTCACCAGGATCTCGAACGTATACCTGTATCTGACAAACGTGAACGGCATCTTGGCTTTCCTTGTTTATCCTAACGGCAAAAAGGCAAACGATCTAAACGAAATAGAAATTTCTAAGTCTATGAATCCGGTAATTATTTCAGTAGTGGAAACAATCTCGCTTTACTGTTGACTTCATCTTTCAATATAATATTGTGATCTTATTGTGTTTCTCATTGTGAGTATAAGAAGATTGTTTCATCGATCAGAACTGCGCTAACAAACACCTACAACATGTGTCTATCGGATATGGCTCTATTTATTTGCCCCCCATTACCTACCGTGGACAGAGATCACGGTTTTTCCTTGTTATAAACCTTCGTTATCACTTTCGACAGCTCATCAGGAGCAAGCACACTTCGCGTCTCACTCCACCAGCGTACGAATTTTTTCATTTATATAAAGTTGGATAATGCGGCTTTTTGTGAGTCTCTAAGTTGTTTGCTCCAGGGATTAAGTTGAGCTTAAAGTTACGCTAAACTTCGCGTAGTTCCTTAGTTAGCGACTAATGTAAAGCCATCAGCTTCATCATTATCCATCCATGGGCCACTTCCCTCAGGCACTGTCACAACTCAATGTAGTATAGCTTCAGAAAGAGGCCAGTGTGCGCGATCGAATTGAGCCCGTCAGAAGTCCGTCTATCCACCCGCCGAGGGCAGATCAACCTCGCCAGACCTATTATAAGAGGGTGAACCATTTGGTTTAATCTATCCCCAACAGGCCAATCCAGGTTTTCATCAGGGCCCTGACGAAGGCTAGCTGGCCCTCAATAAACTTCACATACACGACAACTGGTTAAAAGTGCTCTTGTCTATTGAAGTTACACACATACATGAATTGAAAGCCTCGAATACGGTAATGCCTACTACTGCCCGTATGTCGCATTAAATTTGCTGAAGGACATGCTGAAGTTGATGCTGCAGATCGCATACGATCGTACGATGTTATTACTGTAACAACGTACTCCTTTGCACGCTTCTCAGAGTCCGCAGACTCCTTGTTGATTTTTAAGCCGATTTATGCAGCTGCATCGTTTTTACGATACGAACAAAAATCCTTAAAAAATAAATCTATGTTGGGTAGTATATCTATTTAGAGGGTTCGATCTTACGGGTTACATTGTCTATTCATATTGGACTTATATAGACTTAACAGTTCAGCTACTTTAACTCTATTTTCGTTGGGGTAATAGCTGTTGTTTTGTTGTGCGAATCTCCGCTGAAGCGTAATTCTCGAAAAATCTATCTATATATCTATTATATGTTATAGCTAATGCCGTTAAAACCCGTCAGGTATAATCAAGTTCTAATGATTTGCTAGGGGAAACTTGTGTCAATGTGTAATTGGTGTAAATAGCTGATTTTCTAAGCAGTTAAAAGCAACAGATGTGAGAAATCGATAAGCATCAGCTTTTAATGAATGCTATTGTTTAAATGTCTACTTATCTAGGCCAATATATTCTTGGAAAAACATTTCCTGTTGTAACGACATGACGAAACGAATGCCTAGCGATGAAAATATGAAACATGAAAAAATTGCCTACGCAGATATGTTGCCCCTTCTTCCTACTTCGCAGTGCCATCGTAGCTTGTTTGTCTCAGCTGTACATATCAAATCGCCTGTTTAACATACGTAGCAAAATTGGCGGGTTTATCTCTAATATACTCTAAAGAGAAACTACACTTTGCCCTTGTTATGTTTAACTTAAAAGCGAATGATGTCCAGTGATTAAAGTTTGCTGAAATTCTGATTATCCCGGAACGAAAATACCTAAATGCATGGTCGCAGACAATTATACGGAACGGTCCCATCTCAATTCGTTTTTCTAGTGAAAAGGGCCTTTAATAAGATCTCTGACTAAAGAGTACTCATTTTATATCTACTTTGCAAATGTTGGCTCAGATGTCGCTGCTTCCGAAACCGAGACATACAAATCCCACAAAAAGGACATTTGTACTTAGTCAGGCCGTCCACGTTCTAAATAGCTCGGTTTTACCTGCGAGCAGTTGTAAGAGGTTATACGAAGTAAATTATGATCGCAAGGTTAGAAAATGTCTGTGTTACAAGAACTGTTACTAGACATACGAAGGGGGACGCCGCGTCAATTATGGACATCATACCAGCTAAGGAGAACTTATCTTAAAGCATCCGTAATGACAAATCGATTACGTCATATTCTAGCCCATCCTAACCTGTGTAATTCTTAAGTAGCATACAAACTAGCTAATACTGCATTAAGACAAAAACACAAGTCTACTGTGATCGATCTCACCTCAAATGAACAATTCGACTATGTGATTGGTATCAGAAGACTTTCGTCACAGTCAAACGGCACAAGATTAAGAAACAGTGCAGAATCAAATTTTTAAGCCCAAGCGCTTTCTTAGAGTCTGTTTTTAATAATGTGTAAGATATTATCGGATATAAACAATGAACAGTATTAAGTTCCGTTATCACCGATATCTGACTTGATTCTATCTATACAATATAGTAATTAGCATTGTATTCCCTTAAATGCATACCAAATTCCACTCATAGTTCCTACGATGACCACGGGCACTTAGCCAGCTTGAGTTCAAGTTCTGACCATATTTACCATAATGATTCCCATCATTTCATCATAACGGTAGGCCTAATGGCTGCAAGGGTGCCTCGTCCGCATCGCCTCCACGTCCAGTAAAAGGATATGCATTGTTTCGAGCCGCCCGCACAGCCTGCAATCATATCCGTGTCGAAAGACAGCCATTGTCTTTGCTCTTCTTTACATTGCGTAGTCTTTCTTTACGCGGTCTGACCAGCAGCCGGACGACTGCTCGCATTGTGGTACCGTCTGCCGCCGCTACGCATCATGCTTTACCCTGTGTCATCCATCCTCTAAGCAGGCTTCGTCCGATAAGTACTAACATGAACCGCGGTACTTGTCAGCCACCAGCGATGCCGTACCGCTGATCTGTGTAACTGCTCGGCCAGCTTAGTCAGAGCAACCCGAATACCCAGTAAAGCAGAACAGAACAAGAGTTCCGCTATGCGTGGCGGCAGTGGGTCGTAGCCAGTAAGTTGGTACCAGCTGCCAGCAGATAGAAGGCAAATAGGAAGAAGAGACAGCATAGAGGACGAACGTAGAAAAAGAGTCGTATAGTAGCAACGGTAGCGGTATGCAAAGATGGATCTGGAGGCCATTGGAACTGAGACACCAGGAAAGCAGTGAGGGTTTCAGCGCTCCCGGGAGAAGCCATAGGAACTGTGAGGGGTGAAGACCATCGACACGGTGACTGATAGGGTTTTTTTGGGGTATCGGGTTAGACAAGCAAGAGGACTGACAGTTGTATTAGCACAAGGACGTTTTAAGTTTGAGTCTATGTCTACTCAGTCGAATGCCCGACCCAAGGCAGGTCCAGGCAGACAAGCCAAAAACAAGAGCTGCCGCGAGCCAAAGGGAGAGCAATCTGTGATGCAGCTCAAAATGGCCTTACCGAGCCAAGCTCTCAGGCGGGTTGAGCGCTGTTGAGAAACTGGTGCATGGCGTGTGGTTGCTACCAGATATACATGACGAAGCGATCAGCAATGCTAACCAAAGACCGCAGTCCGCCATCGCTAGCGTTCACCCCGTGCTAGTGTCGGTTGAAAAGCATTAGCCTCGGTCGTTGCTACTTCTACTACTGTTGCAGTCGCTGTTCTAACAGAGTCGTTCGATAGCCTTTTATCAGACCTCTGGGGACAACCTAGAGTTCTCAACTATGTGCTTCGTCCTGCTTCGGTTACTAATGGCGGACCGCTGCCAATGTCCTCTTTGCCATACTCGATCCAGTATAGCAATGTCTTTTTCACAAGCTCACCAGCGCGAGAAGTTCCCTCTGACTGAAGTAGCGGTCCAGCAGCCACCTCATATAGGACTCACCTGAAAACGCTCGTCCTCCAGCTCGAACCAAGCGAAAATTCTGCCACCAGAACCAACTGCCATTATTCCAGACATGAGCAGTGCATTCCCCGGAAGTCTCTAGGCTCCTGCCACCATCGTCTTCATAATGGCACCACAGGCCTGCGGCGCGGCACAGTACATATAGTTTGTGACTGTGCCACTTGAAATGATTATGGCGGGCGTCAGTGCAACCCGCTGTAATGATTTTCAGGGAGATTCAGGCAAAAAGACGGACGGAAGAACTCATGAACATGCAGGGAGTCCCAATATGGAGTGAGAACAGGGAGTGAACACGAAAACGAGCAGAAAAGTCGAGTGGTCAACCAATGAGACTAGGGGGGATGGGATCGAGAAACTCTTTTAGAAAGCTTTATGTGGACCACTCACATAATGGAGATAGGGACGGACAATCGAGGGAGGCGTTTACGACAGAACTTTACCGCAGGCGCCGCTAGCGCGCTGGATCCAGGTTCAAACAAAAGACGGAGCAAATAAGCAAACACTATAAAGAGTACTGTATGTGTATCCTCCCTAGGGTCTCATCTATCTGTATGTATTTGAATAGAGGTTAGTCAAATTGTTAAATTTGTATGTAACCTAGATGCAACCAAATGAACTTGCCAGTTATGTGAATTTGATGTCGTCTTTCAGCAAAATTGAAAAAAAAACAATGATTATATTACATTATTACATGGATTTTACTGACTGGCGTGTCTGCAAATCCAAGTCAAATCATAAATAATCAAGCAATTGGAACGGATACTCGGAAACGGATAGTGAGACTAAATTAGTGCATATTTATATACACAGGGCGCAGGAAATTATATATCACTCTGCGCAGGCGTGATGTGTCCAAAATTTAGCTCAAGCTGAAGCAAATTCAGTATAGCGGCTCCGACAGCGAAATCTCCGGCTGGAAAAGTCAGGCCGAGGTTTAAGCCTTACCAACGATATACACTAAACAGCAAGTATCATTTATTTGGCAAGCCTTCGACGACTGTACTATCGAGTGGACTATCTGCTGCACACCATGGTAAAAATTACGGAGTGTATCACTTCATTGACCTTCACTGGAATAGAAGAGACAAGTCCGAAAATGCTGTCACTTGCTTTCCTTGACACGAGCTTTCATGTTCAAGTAGCTTCAGATAGTTTACTGACGTCTAACTTAATGAATCGATAGAGCCAGAAGCACACTTCTTTTTTTATTGGATTTTATTAGTAATTGCTTACGAAGTAAAAATATTCGTTACATCAATGAATCTTTGCTAGATTATATAGCCTTCATCCAAATCTGTTCATCCTTTTCCTTTGAAGCATTGGCATAATCCACGCTGACAACTTAAGCCCACCATTATTACCGATGGTTATCAACAACTTGCAATTCAGGCATACCTGCAACACTTTCGTGCGCCTTGCTAATCTTAAAATTCACCGAAGATATTATATAAAAAATTGAGTATTAGCTAGTTACCGAAGTTTACTTCCAGCACCGTCTTATGGGCAATACCTAAGACAAGTAATGAACAAAAAGTGTCACTAAAGCTCTCGGTCTAAGTCACAGTCAGAAGAATTTTTACCATCAGTCTAGAATTTAAGCAATAATCTGATTTTGAGTACAACCTTATGTGAGGCCAAAAAAGAATGATTATTCCATTTACACTCAATTTACTGGCTGTAATGCGTCCTACAAGTATATAGGCTAAGTTACTGAACGGTTAAGCTAAGCCCTTTAGGCAACCGTATGGGTGGTCTGGCACATGAACAGCGCTGCAAGACATCTCAGTCAAGACATCAAAAACAGAGACCCACGATTAAAATAAGGGAATTTTGTTCGACCGTATCACTTGCTGAAACGTCATCTGCTGATACGTGGCATACGATTTCACTTCAAACGTATAAAAGCGTTGAAGAAAACATCTTCTACTTGGTAACTGAAGGCATCGTCGTAAATACCTATGTATTATACAGGTGTATGTGTGCGACGGTACATTAATAAATGCATAGATTACCTTTATTGATAGAGCTTCAGTAGGCAAGCACAGTGAGGCCTGCCTGAATCTATTCATTCTACTCTAATTTAAACCCTACTATCGATTCGAAATATGACTGATTCCATCCAAGATGTAAAATACATGTGTTTTTTTTTATAATACGGCCAGGCATTATTTTTACTTGCTCTAAATTTAAAAACAATCATATGTGAAATCGTTTAAAGATACATTCTTATAAAATTCAATAGACATAGGTTTAATGCAAACATTGCCTCATATAGAGTGGAACATATCTGTGTATGCAGGAAAGTGTAACCAGCTTCCTTTAACAAACATACTTCCAAGAGAAACAGAAAAACCGAAAAATACTTCTAGCCAAGTAAAACGATTCAGTTTCGCACTGGAAAATTAGATTTCCTGCTGAGCTTCATAGAAACTAAATTTAAATAGCATCAAGTCAAACATCGCTTTTGTACTGTTTGTTTATCCCAATTAACCAAGATATGTTCGTGTCCTACTGAATATTGTTTACGGTACCATTAATTACCTCTGATTTATTTAATGAATTAATAAAAAAGAGAATTTTTTATCTTACCACTTGAATTTCATGCAACAGTACAGATCATCACTCTGTATTCTAGGCTATTCAAAGATGTTGGAACAGCGCCTGTGAACGTGCCAGGAACAACTGTGAAATTGAAGAAGTTCTACCGGGTTTCGCCGCGCATGTTTTGTTAGATGTAATATCCAACAACGAACTCGCCCATCAAACCAAAAGGAGGACCGTCAACGGGGGTATTAGTGCTGAGAAATTTCGAGTCTGCAATACAGGAAAGGAGCGATAACCTAGAGCTTTCAGGACAATGTTCGCAATTAGAATAATTTTGACGTGTACAACAGAAGTGTTTATAAATATTGACTTCAGTATGTATTTAGATGGCTTTAGGTTTTTGGCTGTTTTTAACACTATGCATTCTTGAATTTTTCCTCCCGTTTCTATTTTTTTTTTCTTTTTTAATCCACCCAGGGGTCCTATGTAACCTCATCACATTAGCTGAGAGCCTACCCTAAAATCATGATGATCAGTACTGCCACGAGTCTGTGACTAACGTAAACATTAGCCCATGGGCCTTCTAAGCCAGAGATATAAGCTAGCTATGAGGTTTGTTATTTGTATTAGTCGTAAGTTCACTGTGAGGACAATTTATAGAACAGTAAAAAATCTATGACGGGCTACTCTATTCTGGCTGTTTGCTAATGCAGCCCTTTGCTATCTTCACAAAAATGCGTCACATATCTCCTAAATAATTTTCTTTTATCTCGATTAAAACCTGTCGTTAAAGCTGACAAGTCAGAGTTTTTTTCTTATTAGTATATCCGTGCAGAAATAAAAACATGACATCAATGTTTAAAACTAAAGTAAATGTTAAACGGTTTCTTTTTACGTTACAATTATAAGAAAAACGACGGCATTTGCCTAAACTCAACTATACATATCAAGATGGACCCGAAACCTACATATAAATCGTTCCACACATTTGTCTATCGCATTTTCATGAAATTTATAATAAAACATTTTTAAAAAACTCTTTTTATGTCTCTTTAATGTAGGGTTTCTTACCTAACATAATTGTGTGCTCTTGTTCCTTAAGGAACGCAGGAATAGGACAAATTTAGGGCGAATTTAAGGATCACACGGTGCTAGCAATACCCTATATTTATATATAGCAGTAATCAATAATATTTGTTGCTGAATAGAAATACGGGAACGGTACATCGGTACGATAGTAGGTGACGACAAATGCCTTATTTACTTGCAGAAGTAGGTTTTGCTTCTATCATGGATGGAGCAAGATAGACTATACGATCTTTTTAGTTCCCTTAGTGCACGTTTGATTTTTTGTTGTTAAATAAATTATTGTGAATGGTTGCTCAATACATGCTATATAGTATCTTTGCGGTTAGAAGTATTATTTTCAACTTTATTTGCGAATGAAACCCGGCTTGGTCCGAAACTTGCCGTTTTCATTTCATACGATACATACATATGTATTGTTATGTAGTTTTTTTTTTATATCTCCCAAAGGGTGCTTACATGCGATGGTATACAATTTGTCGCGTTCAGCCTAGGTAAATTCATCCGCTTTCCAACTATTGCAATTATTGTTTTTTCCTATTAAAGGTCTCTCTTTAGCCATTGAGAGGGCTTCAGGTTCAGCGTGTTTGAGTTATCGCTAGGCCCGTGATTATACCAATTGATTTTGCAGATCGTTTATTAGATTAGGTATACAGTTTGCGACATATGAAACAAAAAAGAATCGAGGGATATAGTTAATGAACTAAGATGGCAGTCGTGAAACGTTTCGCTGTTTATTTTAAGAGTAACGACGCATGTGAGCTAAACATTTTAGAAACCAGGGGGTCTTCTCTTAGACCAAAACGTAAGAGACAATCGTGATATTGCCCGTTTCAACCCTTTTTTTGCATTTCTGGGTATGGGTACACGCACAGTTTTTTTGTTTTTTTGTTTTTCGTTTATCCGAGTATCCCCTCCTACTGGGATTTTTGAGCATACAGCGTTTCTGGTTTGCTTCAAAAGATAACACAATTACTATGAAAGCCAAATCAACTATTATCCAAAGAGTCCAACATGTCTCTCTGTACTTTTTCCGACGACGAAGTCCGACAGAGCAAATAAACAACTACGTAGCGCGAAAGCGAAAAAGCCTTTGAAAATGTGTTGCTTGTACCTAGACCAAACTTTTTACCTATCTACTTAAACTTCCAAACCAATATTTGAAAGCAGTGCCGAACCTAAAACGTGGCGCATTTAGGTATTTGTTGAATCGATTAGAATCAGTTCGATACGCCCCAATCCTATTAATGTCCTATATTAGATGGAAGTCATTTCCAGCCTCAAAATCTGACTGGCTTCAGGAACATACACCGATTCCTCTTTTATCGTTGCTAAATTCGGTGAATTTCTACAGCAACATTGTTTTCCTTTCCGTCCTAGGCTCTCCTGTCGAATAGCAGCGCCAATTTCGAAGTCAGAATAACTGCTGAAACTATTATTGTTTTCGGCATAACGTACATAACAAACAGGCAAAAGTAGATAATTCTCCACTTTTATATTGTCGTTCAAGCATCCTTATGGTTAACAGTATTCGCATGAATATGCATTGACGGTAGTGAGAATCTGCATGGCGCTTGCCTCGCCGAAAGGAAGACACAACAGCCCTTTCCTGCGTTTGTTGCGTACAAAAGTTATGAGTGAACGTTACAGAAAGGTAGCAGACGAAGAAGAGAAAGGACTGCGTACTATAAGCCCTTCAAGGCCGGGCTGAAACCGCTTATAGCCCGCAAGCAGCTGTATGAGGGATGCCCGGATCTGTGGGTGCATAGGGGTGCAAGTGCAGTTGTTGACAGGCTGAGTAGCAGTGTTAACCTTTTTTTTGCGTTCGCTGCCAGTGGTGTTCAACGAGGGTTCGAATCGAATGCGTCAATAACGGTAAAGGCAGCATCGACTGCGGTTGCATAAGCAGAAATAGCAGCGGCAGCAGTAGCAGCTGATTCAAGAACCACCTGACTCCTCGCGTTACGCTGAGTTGTTATCCCCAGTTCTTCGGCCCCTATCAATTCCTGCTACCCTTCTCGTCGGAGTTTGCCTCTGAGCTCTTCCCTCTGAAGCAGCGCGATCCTGTTCAGTGCTCGTTCTCAACTCCGTTCTCCCATTGAATACGAGGAGGCGAACGTAGGCAACCGGCAACCGGTGTTTGGTAGAAGAACCCTGTCTGCCTCGTATCGTCCGTTCGCTATCGAAAGTCTGCAATTTTCGATGTAGCTACGGCAACAACAGACGCAGTAACGGCATGGCTAGTCGTACTGGTGCTAGCTGTAACGGTAACAGCATTTGAGCGTTCTAACTGGTACTTGCTGGGGCAGCAAAGTACGAAAAATTGAAACGAGGACGGGCGACGATGGCGAAACAGACGTCAGCGCCAGCAGAAATCGCCATAGTATTCAACACGAACGTCGCTGGTGGCTCGTTGCGTTTGCAATTGGCCGTTTTGCGGAAAGCAGTAGTAGAAGCGAGGAGCTCGTATATGCCTATGGCACTGCGTTTGCATTTGTAGGCAGGTAGCCTAACGAACAGGGGGCTGGTAGACGCATTTGGAGCCATATCAGAACAGCGTTAGGATTCATATGAGCCGCGCACGCTAGTCAGAGTCACACTAACAGAATTAATACAATATCCGACACCCGATGATGGCAGCCTTCGGAAGTAATACGCAGCGGTTTACTATTTCCTGTGGTCTAGCAACATTGTTTAAGGTTATATGCAGGTTCACCAGAAAAGTTTGCTTTGTATCCAAACAGGGTGTCTGCCTCTGACAGACCTTCTTTAAACTATATAAGCAATTAGTCTTGCTAAACAGATCTCTCGTTATGGCCTTAGAGTCATCAATATATTGCCATATAAAACCAATGTAAAACCACACAATTGTTAAATAAAGCGGCGACATGTCCGTTAGAACCTTTATCATTGAAGGTTGCAACATGTGACTATTGCACTGCTCTGTCATAGACACTTTTTGCCAAGACGCATTGTACGTCACTTTCATTGAAAGCTCCAGATTATTCATATACTAACTATAGCAATAATACAAGTTCTTAAGAATATAATTTATAATAATATAGTTTTTTGACTTAAGTTGACGGAAACTGTTCAGTCCACGATAATAGTAAGCTCCGCAACTAAAAAAATTACATTTAAACTTGTACTTGACTATACAATGTTAGATACAATGCTTCTTACAACCTATTGCGGTAGTTCCCTTAACAAACGTTGATGTCGCGTGTTTGAGGAAGTCAACTTTGCTCTTAGCGAGATGATCAATGGTCATCATGGCCATAAGTCTCTAAGCGTTTCAAATAAAACCTTCGTCCGTGTTGCTGTTTAGGCCTGATTGCGTGAAAAAAAATTCTACGCAGAGATTTACAGAATAACATTTCATCCTCACCCAATTAGGTATTACTTGTGATGTATACCGCATACCTTTGAAATCTTGCTATGGCTTCTGTACTAAGTAGAATCATATCTGAGCCGGCAATTTTCGATTACCTAAACGGATCACCTAGGCAATTTTCTTGAACATTATTTGTTCTGCACCGACCTGTCAAAAAGCGTCAACCATTACAATTATGCCAGTAATCTACGTTGGATCTCTTTGGGAGCGGCTCTGTACAAGCCAATGGCGCACTCATACGACAAAAGGACCCGTTAGCTTGTTTATTTCACGTCCAGCATAGGTCTTCCTATCCGGCAAGCTGAGCTAGTTGACACCTTAAATTATATGTTATTTGTTGATCATATAAGCTCACTGTAACAGAGGTTACAGTTAGTATCATTGTTGTTAAGCGGTTAGAATTATAGGTGAAATGGATCAACGCAGTGTTTCACAAAGCTCCAAAAAGACATTTGCCAACAAACTATTGACGATTTTCCGAATACTTTCAAGACACAAAAGAATCATCACGAAAGTTAACTTGCGCTCACGAACGCCCGAATAACACCAGCCAGACCCGACTACTCATCGAATGCTTCATCGCTCACCGTAGCAGTACGCGGATACGCTTTTCCGTATTCGAACCTGTATAAACTCCTGCACAACTAGCGCCGCTGCCATTTTAGTCACGGGAGTGTCCGTCAGGGATAAAGACCTTTTTGTTTGTCTACTCTAACTCTAATTGTTGTCTAGATGGATGTTGGCTCAACAAAACTGTTTTCAACACCGGCTCATAGACGTGACCCGACGGGTTAAAAAATGAGATGTTTCACTACAGTTTTCGTGAGGACGGTTATGCGCTGCTAGCGAAGTTATGTAGAGTGCACTCGGATTGAAAATGATGACTGCGTGGATATGTAGTATGCAGCAGGTAACATTCGAGTGGGCGAGTGTCAACACTATGTCCCTTGGGATACTGACGCGTTGAACGAGGCACTGCCTGCATTTGAAGAGGGCTTAATTGTGAGCTGGGTTGGGCACCATAACACCAGTCGACGGGTAATCGTGTACCTGTTTCTGTTGCAAGAGAAGCGATTTTGTGTTGAAGCTTCGATATGTACCGCGATAGTGATAGAATAGAACGCCGTTGATCGCGGTGACGCGGAAGAAGTGAGTTTTAGTCGAAGATGGGAATTAGTTCTAAATGCAACAACAGCAGAACGATGCAGCAAACTTGTCAAGCAATAGTCAGAATACCGACAGTAGAGATTAATATTATTCGTTCATAATACCTGTTATAATAATCTAGAAATACTATATACGTACTTTACGAATATATGTGGATAAACGATATTGGCTATAGAGATACTTGACGTTTCTCTATATTCAAATGTACACCGTCTGCCTCATTCCTGCGTTGTCTCCTTGCCTCCCACTGTTGGTTAGGGTATTGTACAGTTCAGCCCCTTACTGTAACCTGAATTCTAAGTATGTGCGTGGCATATATAATTGCTATATGTAGCCCATCATGCTCGACTGAGAAAAGACTACACCCTAAATTACTATTTACAGCGTCTCCCAGCGCTACTATATTTCCAAACGGAATAACCTTGGGCCTTCACAGCTAATGGAAACTAACTTAAATGCCTTTGATATAATGCATGTCTTTCGATGTACGTGTAAAAATAAGCCTTTTGCTTAATACGAGACTCTTCACCAACGACTCGTAAAAATATATAAAGTGCATCTAATGAGATGGCAGGGGTAAGTAGATACCTATAATCAGAACGTATCTCTACCTAACGGAAAGCAAAAGGGCAACACGCCTGTGCGTCGTAAACGGACGGCCCCATCTAAAAGACGGAAACGTCTTTATGCTTAAAAGGAGCCACGACGCTGAATATATGAAAAATTTCTACGTGTGCTGTGGTCACTCGAGCGATCATCTCGGAAAAGCCGAATAGAAACCTTCCCCTGTCGAATCACAGCTAGGAGTGAACTCCAGCCAGGACCATTCCGACAAGAAACGTTTCCAGCTCAGGCCCCGGTAAAGCCTCTGAGCCTTCTGAAGTTCAACTCGGCTGAACAAAGACGATAACTGGGTGTCGAGTTTCTTCTGAACAAACTTCTGCCGAGCGTATAAAAATGGCTACGACTATGAAAATAAAAAGCATTAGCCACTGGACAGTCTAGAAGGAGTACGAGCAGCACGTTTTAGATATTATTGTACCATTGTATTGTGATAAAGTATACTAAAGTAAAACTTTGAATTTGTATATGGTATGAGTAAATCAATAACGACAAGTGAATATCAAATAAAACAGCCCTAATGTTACGAATAATGTATTATCAACGAAATGCGAAAAGGTCACTTTGGTAAATTTACGTAAAACTTATGACAAAGACGCTTGGGCGCAATAGGCGATATTGAACTAGTGTATTATGTTCTTCTGTCATCGCTCTGATCGAAACACCCAAAGTGGACATAAGCTGTTCATGGTTTATGGCATTTCTCGGGACTTGTCAGACACATTGAAACGTTTAGGTAAAAAATATCCCCATAACTCGCCAAATAGAAGTCCTAACGCCTAACGGTAACCTAACAACGCCTAACGGTAACCTAACAACGCCTAATGGTAACGTCGGACACTTACATAGGTAAAAAGTGTATTTGTTATGTAATTTATTGTTTAATGGGATACTAAGGCTAACATGATTGGCTGGACACTGGGCCTTCGAGTGGCATTCTATTTGCTTTAAATGGGTCCAATGTACTGCGTAGTTAGCTATCGCCTATAGAATAAGCTATCTAAAAAAAAGTGGTGCTCGTGAGTTCAAAACAAGCGATGTTTACGATTTGCCATTGAGGTTAGATAATGTAAAACAGTCGCTATTGGTCGCTATCGGTCATAGCCTATACGAACCTAATTTCTGGTGACCTTCATCAACGCTTTGAACGATTCTGCTCTGGAACTGCACGATCAAGAAAAATCATCAGCAACTGTTATTACTTTCATCTGAAGCACCTAGTTCTTTTCACGTGTGAGTCAAAATAGATAGGGCAAACCCAGTCATTGACCTCACATCAAGCTGAAGCTTAACAGCTTAGACTGATCGAATATTTTCACATATAAACCTGGGACATATTTGTTTGTGCTATTTACCGCGTATAACTTCTAAACACACAATTTGAATTTCTGTACAACCAAAACCCGCTTCCTTCGAACATAAAAATATCCTCGAATGATCCGAGTGATTTTTTAATACTCGATCCAATATGTTCATGTTGCAATTCAAGAAGTGTTCTGTTATTCTATACTTTTTCTCATAACTCTACATTACCCATACACATTCAGTTGTCCTAAAATTAAGAGGATCGGTAAACGCCGAGCGTTTTCAACAGGTCATATATAGATCAAATATGTTATACTTAATTCAATTTTCTTCGATAACAGATGAGTCTTTTCCAGGTACTATGAAAATTTAGCGCCATTCATATACTTGATTTCTAATTCGATCTTTATTTTCGCACTCCTTTCTTCCTTGTTTTTCCACTTCTAGCATATTTTGACGAGGTAAATTATATCAGATGGCTGATCCTGAAGCATCTGCTTCAAGATTTATGCTGATACATATCTGAGAACGATCAGATAATCGAAGGCTATTTGAGTCGGGTAGGAAATTGCCATTAAAGAGCACAAAAAAAATGTTATAGTCATCAAATACTAACAAGGATACCTTACCCGCGATCTTTGATGTTGGTTTATTTTACATACTTTGTAGTTCAACGCTCGTGTTTGTTTAGAATCATTGCTGTAATGATACAAATATTATTATTTGCACTTCCTCAATATAAAAAAAGTGATCAGAGAATGCACAGTTTGTGTGATATTAACTTGCGGCATAATTTCTGCCGGTTTCTGCTGACTATTTCCGTTTCGCAGTGGTTCTTTTGCTGACAGTGTTACAAAGCTTTCGAAATCTTTCTATTCATCATTCAAAAAGTTTTTATTTTTTATATTATTTGACTGGATCTTCCATAAGTGGATAGCCATACCTTGGCTTGCGTTGATGCTCTTCGCTAATCTTATACTTCTAATAACCTAATTGTCCATTATCTCTCGGTTGATTACTTTAGTAGACAAGATATGCACTTACTTCACGGGACTGTTCTTATTAAATGGATTGTTTGATGACTTAATGTCTGCGCGTGATGTAGAATTGATTGACCCTGTAGATGATTACGAAGGAAGGAACGATCAAATTCAACAAAGTTTTATTTATTACCGATTGATCTTTCCTGTTTACGGCAAAGTTGACGTTAATTAACACTGCTATGATACACATTACAACTTAAACAAACCTCAGACAAGTTTTACTAACTTTCGCTAAAGTAATTTTTGCAAAATTATCAATGGAATGAATTTGTGCTGTA
Organism: Varroa destructor; assembly: GCF_002443255.2. NCBI lineage: Eukaryota > Metazoa > Arthropoda > Arachnida > Mesostigmata > Varroidae > Varroa > Varroa destructor. The sequence continues at coordinate 53,132,052 of NW_019211454.1, read as the reverse complement.
CATTGATACTTGCTCTGAGTAGCTGTCAACTACAACACGCCCATATGTATCCTTCATACTCCTTGTCATCCTCAAACAGAGTCATTTCATTTCCTTTCCTTCTCAGTTGATTTCGCTTTCAGCACGTCTCGTCGGACTTTTTGTTCGGCCATCATCGGGGAAGCGAACGCTGTGTGGCATGTTATGCTCTAGTGGCTGCCTACTGGGAATAATCTCGCAGTAGGCGAAATAATTATGCTCTAGCTGGTTGTTCGTTCGTCAATTGCTCGCGAGGATGTTTTGTTTGTCGCTGTTTGCTAGTAGAATTAACGTTGGAATCATTCTACTTGAGCGTTTTCGCGTTCAGTGTCCCCTCCTTATTCGCTTGCTTGTTTCGCCGTCCCACCTACTTTTGCTTCTTTTTCCTCGATCCACCTACAGCCTCGTCATGCTGAAGGCTGCTGTTATAGAGTTTATCCATCCATTTGCGACTGTGTTGCCAGTTCTACCATTGGACGCCTCTTCTGTCTCCCGATCTTCTCTTCTGCCATTTCTCCTCATTCGCCCCCTGACCAGGAGCTGCTCCTCCGCTCCTGGTGATTCCGTTTCCTGATAAGAAGTTTGCAGTTCTCGTTGGCTCTTCCCATTGGTCGGACTAACTCTGGGCATCGAATTGTAACATGACCCTACAGGCTTTAGGTTCTCCTAGGCTATGCTCGGCTGTGGCCGTCAAATGCCCGCCTGTGAGCTGCAGCACTAGTAATGGCGTAACGGTCGTATAGGGCATTACTGGCTGGTTTAAGGCAACTAGATGCTGTAGCGTTGCTAGGTTGGTTGGCTGATTTGTCGTACTTTTGGAGGTTCGCCGTCGGAGAATTATCCATAACACAGCCTGGTAGAGCGCGCTCACCCGCCTGTTCTTTCCACACAAACGCTCTACCGTTAGCCGCTTGCTTCTACTGCGCCGTTCGTCAGTGACAACGCAAATAGGTTCTCCTGCTGCTAGCGCTGCTGATGACGATTCATTCGTACCTCGTTCCCTTGTCCGCTGATTCCTGTTCTCACTTTCCCTCTCTTTTTTTCTCTCTTACACTTGCCCTTTCTCTCTACAAATATACTTTTTGCTGTTTGCTCTTTACTGCTACTCTAACTGCCGGCGGCGAAGGGGAGCAAAAGGAAACCCCCACTCTTGGTTTGGCCAGCTCCTCTGTTCGCAAAAAGACCCAGGGGTAGCGCCCGGCAGGATAAGCGGATAAGGAGGGCAATCAGTAATGGAAAGTACGAGGATCAACTACGAAGAAGAAAACTTGTACCCATCTGCCCCTTATGTTCTCCCCGGAACCTTCCCCGTACACCCGATTGCTGTGACTCTCAAAAGCTTCGTGCTTTGACTTCTCTATTTACCACCCACACGCCCACCCAGCAACGTCCTTTGCGTTCCCGGCTCTGTATGACCAAGCTGCTCGATGTGTCTCCTTCTCCTAGTGGAAGAGAAGGTTTCGTTGTGCAATAATGTTTCAGAATAAATAATGAGCATCTGAAGCTGATTTTTGCAGCAATGATGACGACTATGATGGCTGCAAAGGCCGAAAACGGTTCCAAAGCATTGTTCTGTGTATGCATATATAGATAGATAGATAATTACGGCAGACTGCTGCTAATAAGTTTGACGAGGCTGAAAAATTCAGTAAGATACCCTTGCAGTGTACTGTTCTTATTTAATATGTTTAATGATATTAATTATCATGGCAGCAATTAATTTGCGCCGCAACTGATGATTCGTTGGTGAATTCCATGAGTTACATTCGGCCGTTCTGTGAGTATATAATAGTATGACGGGTATGGGACGATTGGATGATTGGCATAACTTTTCAAAAAATTCAGTGACCCTTTCCAAATGACCGTAAAAAACATAGCTTCATTTTATAAGGTCGGTATGGCATACATAGAAAGCGCACAGGTACCTAGAAAATAACAAATTTAAAAACCACTTTCCGGCAGTTTTTTCAATATATAAAACAAAATAGCCTGGATTACGATATCTTTGTGCCTGTTCGTAATGGAAAACTAAGTAATTTCATCACTTAAGATTTTGCAATAGCGAGACACCTGCAGTTGCAGCATTTTGAGTCATTGATCGAGTAGTTGCTACTGAGCTTGACTTGGTTCGCGATGAATCATTGTTGCCATGTGTCAACTCGTTCTCCCCATCGATAGTATTGGCGTATATCAAGCATATATACGTACTTGTATTAACGTGGAAATGACCAGGGTTTTGCCCTGCGTCTTATGTTTGTTGTCAAAATATTCTTAGCGCTGCTCCCTAAGGCAAGATAGCTTCATATATAGTAATTATTTGCATTAACGCTTCGCTTACTTTGGTGTAGTTTACAGCCTTCGCTCGACACAATTGGTTTGTTGCGGATGATTGCAGCCTCCCACCTCGTTGACAAGATTTCGGTTGGGTAGGCTGACTGTACGTAGAGAAACGTCGATGGCCCCTACAAGACAGCCCGCCCTCGTGTGAATGTTAATAGGGCTACTCTGCATACAGTAGCATGTGTTGAAGCGTCTTAAGGCAAAAGGGCACTCGTTGGCAAGCAGAGATAAACGATATGTTGTTTTCCAGGGGCAAACTTCGCCCGGAAACGTATTTTTCAGAAGGTTCAGTTTACTACATGAATTTATATATTGTACGGTTAGTTGACAAGGCAAGGTAAATTTCCTTCTAGCAAAGATTGTGTCTTAATTTGCGTTCGTCATCAACAGTCGTTACTTCAGTTCACTTCATAGCATAACGTGGTAATTCCAATATTAGAATAAATAATAAATGTTTGTCAGTGAATTTCCCCAAAAACATTTTATGGCGCTGATCTCGGTATGTGTCTTCTCTTGATTGACGGAAAAATATGTATACACATATATATAGGTTTACCCAAAATATTCGAAGGCGCAAAGGGATATAAACAAACCTTTTTAATAGCTGTATGCGTCGAACATAATACATATCAGCAATACGAGAAATAGAAAATCCATTTACGGTTTGACGTATTCTGTTGCTACATACAGAATAATAGTATTTGTCAAGTCCCAAGTAGACCGATAAACATCGCTCACTTTCACTAAATCCATTAGGAAGGGGCCTTATCATGACTCGTAATTCAACTACATTGTGTTACACGGTTATAGTATATGAAACTGTTGTTTCATGTTCTTAAGCTGACTACAAACTCGAATACCGTGGTGAAAATTCAAACAAGAAAGTCAGGTGTCTGAAGCAATCGTTAACAGCAGCGATGGATGTAAAGCTCAGAAAGAAATCCTCAAATAGGATTTCCAGTTTGCGTCACTCCTTACCTGCAACATTTTTAGAGACTTTTTCATTACATTAAACATCCCCTTAATTAGTACATCACACACACACACACACACACACACACACACGCACACACACACACACACACACAGACGTAGCTAGGATGAATTTTTAGGATTAAATACGTTATATCTGTATGTAAAAGCCTTGAGCCGAACTGCATTGATTAGTTAGTTATTCTAGCTCATATGTATGACACTATGCGATACGTAAATGTTTTCCCTCGGCAGACCCTTAGCCAGAAGTGTCTCTTGAATTTTCTAGTAATGAAGTAATGAAATGTTCGCCTTATAGCGGATCCTCCAGACGTATTTTTCCAACTGGCAGTGATAGCATTTTGCTTTCATGAACGATCTCTCGTCTGGCCTCTAACAGCCTGATATCCCAAGCCGTGTGATAGCCGAATTGCTATTATAGGAGTTACTAAATTTGACGAAAATCGACAGGGTTCTTTGCAGGGTGAGCAAAGCGCTCCATCTGGGATTTAAAGTTGTTCAAAACTGATTCATCTGACATTCAAACGAACGCATCAGGGTCGATGATGGGCACTCGCACCCCTGTCAACACCATCATTGTTCTCGTCAACCTTGCCAACGGTATCAATATCTACAAGGAGAACTAACCAATAAAGAATCAAAGTAGAATTATCCTACGGCGGAGCATAACACCGCCAATGCAAACGAACACAATTTGTTCTCGTGTTTTTAAATATTGTTAAGACTGTGACGAAATTATTTCAAAGAAAGTGACTTCGTTGTTAGGGTTTTTCTATGCGATTCCTTGTTGTACTGTATTGTTACTAGCCATTCGTCCCTTTCTGCTATATCAGCAGCGCAAAATGAGGACACATGAACAGGTCCTCTGACGGGACGTCTCTGTCCGGGCGAAACATTTCGTTGAGTCTGCATATTCCATTGACCGTTAAGTAAGACCGTATACCATTCCCAAGTGGCGTTCAGTGTTTCCACAGACGTTCTGTGCCGTTAAGAAAAGCAGGAGTCGTATGCTTATGTTTCAAGCTGACGAATTCAACGAAGCTGCTTCATAGACCTCAAAATGAAAATGTTTGGTGCGTCGAGCAACTCTATAGAAACAAATTTAACACGTTGCCGCAGTAATAGATAACTAGCTCTGTTCGTGACGGAAGGAACTTATTTTTCTAATAGAACACGGATCACATCCCTCGATTATTGTTAAATCAATAATCAAAGCACACACGGTTAATTCTCCTAGTTGAGTACAGCACATGCGTTAAGTTGTCCCTTATATTTCTGAAAGTTTTAGTTAGAGATTCGAAAAATGCTTTTTAAGGTTTCTGAAAGCTTTAGAGAGACAGTCAACATATTTGCTGCAAGTCAAGTTAACGTTTCTAACAGTAATCTCCTAATAAAAAAAAGTAACTTTTTTTTTCACTCAGATATCTAATATTTATATATCATCATATCCTAATATGATGATCTACTAACATTTGTTTAGTTCGTTGTGATTATCTTCGTGGTCCTTAGGCATACTTTAGCGTATGGGAATGAAACTGCAGCCAACTATCCCGAAAAGCTTCACAATAATGTACGTTTGTCACATCTGTGAAGACTGTTTGGTAAATCTCTTACTTCATCATCACTTAGCCTTATTGTTACATCCTAATATTTCGATTAGGTAAAAAAGGACAGAACATAGCTGGAAAATGAAAAATTCGAAGTTTAAGACATCTCATGTTCAGCTCTCTTATTTTGGCGGTATTTTTTTGCTGACACAAACTGTGTTTAGATGCGAACTGGTAAACTCGAACCATCTACACCCTACATTTATAGATGTCGAAGTACTGTCTTTATATATATATATACATGTATATATCTGTCGAATCCAAACGGCTCTTTTTCTGTTTAGTATATTCTGTTATTGTATGACGGCTTGAGCAGAAGTTAGCATCCGTAAAGAGCAGCGCCTTTGACAAATAGTTCCTGATATATACTTGAATAAGAAATTTAATTATCATACTTTAGTGTCCAGTTAGAATATCTGGCTGTATCGAAATCCATTCCAGACTATCCTGTAAACGAGGAATATCAATACTTCGGTCCATTCGCTGTGTGGCGAGCGTTCTCTTGCGAAATTAATAACTATCCCTCTCTCTAACTAATTATTCTGCCGAGATCTCTGAACATCGGATCAAGGATTGGGCAGGATCTTGGCATTAACTAAACTGCATTTGTGAACGCCTAATCAAATTTGTTCTCCGCAGATGGCAACATTCGTGTACTTCATACAAATCACTACACAATCACAGTGTTACATTGAATTAGCATCGCAGAATGAGAACGCACGACCCACGATCCTCCGACGCGCGACGTTTCCGCCCAGATGAAAAATTTCGCTGATTCCATTGAATATCCGACCGTTAAGCTCACCGTTCCCAAGTGGCGTTCAAGGTTCTACCCAAGCATCCCGCAAAACACGTCGTATAGGTGCCCTATACGGCGTGTAAAGCGCTGATATTTACCATGTCAGCGGGATAAACTGCGTTTCCTAGCAATACGTATACATTTCGATGGCGTATTCTAGCGTGCGATCAGTCGTACGCTCATCAGTGAGTAAACGCGAAAACTCTGAGGACTAGATAAGCATGTTGAGCAGTGCGAGTAGGTAGAAAGGGTAGAAATGTTCAGGAGAATTTTCGAGTGTAGGAAGCTATGTGCAAAAATTTCAGTGAGATGGAAGGAAAAATAGAATACGCAAGATTTGGGAAAAACAGTTGAAAGAAATCTAGAATAATGATTTGGTGGACAAGTGGGATATGAAACAAGAAAAGAAACATGGCGGATACGTCGTTTAAAGTGGGGCTTTAGCAGGTAAGACATGTACATAAAGTTCGTTTGAATACATGCTTCTAGTTGGCGTCATTTTTACAAATGCGTGCTCGTTATTCTGCCATCTCTGCAGTCTTGACAAGCAGCACCCAACAGTAGAAGTTCTGGGAAGTTACCGCATGAAATTATTTAGAGTTCTATATCAAAATAACACAAATGTTAAAACGCAAACATAGTTCATTATATGTATCATTGCACAGAATGGTTGGCCGATCACCTCATGTGAAGCTAAGCATCGAATGCATTGAAGAGTTGCGAGGAATTGCGCACAATGGAAAAGCTACTTCGTAGTTGAAGTCATCGTGTTGTACTAAGTAGTATAAGACACTGTGAAATTGCAGCTCGGCTGATAATTGAACAAGAACGCAAACGACTAATTGAGATAGAACTTTACTTTTTATAGAGAAAAAGGCAGTAAAGAAGTTAAAAAGCTGTTCATAAGTAAAAGTTCTTTAAAACGCTATGTATACTTTAATTATACTTAATCGAAATTGATTAAATTTGGATTAGCTACAATAAAATGCTTATCTAAACAAGCTCTAAGTTGTACTCCTAGCACCGCCCATTTCAGCACAAAACAAATCAGTGCCCGATTTCAAACTTAGACCATCACGTGTTCTACCCCCTTGGCGGACATTAACACTACACTATCACGGGCATAGAAAACATTTTTAACTTGTTTTCAATACAGACTTTGTGATTCTTAATACGGATAGAATATTTTTTCTATCGCTTTTTTTCGTTACTTGTATTAGCTTTTTGGGAAAATGTTTTCTTTAGAGTTATAACAAAAAATTAGTACACTGAATAATAAGAAAAAAAAATCCAGTGTAAACAGTATGTAATAGACAATAGCTAACGTTTTGCTGTACCACATGGACCAGTAATCTTTCCAACGTGATAATTTCCTTTGTACGCAAAACTGTTAGACAAGCACAATCCGGTTCAATCAGGAGCAATTATGTCACGCGTGGAATCTTATCTTTTCATTTTTATCAAAGAAACTATAATATGTTATGCAATAGACAGAAGCGTGTTATAGCTAAGTTATATGGGGTCAGTAAAAAATCTCAAGAAACCCAGTAGAATGGATCAGCTTACACAGTTGACTTGCGTTTTCATAAGATCCCATTGGCAGTTTATTCGCTCTGGTACGATATCATCCATAAGGCGGTCTTCCTCAGTCGTATGTGCGTCTCTTACGCTGCCCATTTTGCCGAACCCGCTCTTTCATCAGTGTACCGTTAGGGTTCCTCACTTGGCTTATGCTGGCTTTAAAGTCACTAGATTTACTTATCTTTACCCGGAACGCACTCTACCATCCCTCTGGCTCGCGTAATGGTTTCTCGTACACTGGCCTTCGCGCACACTTTTGACAGTGCGCATACCACCGTTAAATGTTATTCAACGGTATCGGGGTGCTCAGCTTTCGTGGGCAGTACTTTGACGGCTTGCTAATGCTGTAGAGGATCTTATTTTTTTCTACTTTCACCAAATATGAGTTGATACTTTCGTAAGACTGTAGGGAATTGTAGGTGTTAAAAGTTTTATAACTATCAAATATTTTTCCTCACCACAAGCATAGCAGAGGCCTTCACTAAAGCACATAGATTACTTTTGTATGGTGTAACCATATCTTTTGCATATTCATTAGGTAAACGAAGCAACGCTTACCTCGGTACGCCATAGTCTTTTATGGCAAAAAAGCACATTGACAGAACATTTTTATTTTGTGTCTTCTTTATGTAGCACCTTCTCCTGACAGCGGGACGTGATACTTGCGTAGCTCTGACGCAAGCCCTCAGCAGGCCTTAACGCCTGCGGGTGTCCATATTCATAAACAACGTTACCCATCTTAACAATAAGATTTCCTGTGGCCAAACGTGAATGAACGAGATAAACAGACGAATAGGCACACATTCATCTTTTTACGTCCATCGTTCATACGTTCAGTCACAACTGTCGTTATCTGCAGAACTTATCTTGTGCAAAGGAGAACAACAGCGGCGACGGCTAGCAGCGGCTCCAGACAGTAAAACAAAGTGGGCGGGCGTTATTTAGCGCCGGTACAGCGGTGGCTGTGGCGGATGAATTTTGTCATCTTCCCTCTTTGCGGTAAGGTTAGGTTTTCTGGAGTAGCCATTAGCAACAGCAGTGCTAAGAACTCCAGGTCTATCATATACAGCTAACGGCACGACGGTGAGCCCGTAGTGGAACGCCCGAGTAAGACTTTGCTTTTCCCACGGGAACTCCGAGCATCAAATACATGTATGAGTCCCGGGGTACGTGTCCTCGGAGCAGTGTCGTCATGTCGACATACAGTAAGCAATCAGCTCGAACCTAAGCTGAACAAATAGAGGAAACGAAGCCACTACAGCAAGTATTTACTTAGACGCTCAAGAGTGTCTTTGCGATGGTCATCCTTGTTTTCGGCCTTTTCCGTTTGTGCGGCAACTTGTCGGTAACTTCTTCCTTCAATCAGTACTTTTGCTCGGCATGCTAGTTATTCAGATGGCACGAAAAGCGAAGCACAAGAAATACTGCAACTGGAATTGTCAGCACTAAAACGAGCCACCGGTAATGCCAACGCCGTGCATGATAGTAAAAGCTTTTGTGAACACATGTTGTTTCCACTGCTTAGCGAGATGATTTGAGGATACGTGTAATGTTAATCATGCGCCCGCGAAACACAGGCAAGGAGGAGGAGAATGGACGGTACTTGGTCAAGCTGAGTTGCTTGTAGCCCCTAGAGACGCGAGGTAAGCTACGTCAGGCAAGTTGGACAAGTAATCACAGCACCGCCCACCCATAGAAATGAAACCGCAAAACAATTTTTAGCCCTGAGATAGTTGGCGAGAGGGAGCCTCCGTTTTTTTTTATCCACGTGACATTACTCACTAACACTGCAGGTAGGCTCGGTAAATGCCATGCAAAGTCTGGAAAGCAATTTGTAAAATCAACGAGGGAATCCTCTGGCCGCGTGCTAGTATTGCTATAGCCTAAACAGAAAAGGTCGCTAAATGAACCTAAGCCTAGGCGAATCTAGTTGGTTTTTTGCCGTATCCCGGTAACGCGAAAAATATTTAGCAGAAGAAGCTTGTACCTGAAGTGGATACACCAGCTGTTATGTTCTGCAACACCTTTTTCTGTTGACTTTGTTTTCCCACTAGAACTCTGTTGGTTGAAATCGGCTGAAGTGGAATATGCTGACTCAGTACACAATATAAGTAGACAGGCAAATCTTTTCAGAGGGACAAAATACTGGAAAATTGAAGCTGACGTTGAAATCACAGGAGCAATAATAGATAGAACTTAAGGGCGGTAAATTACCCTGCTGACCGACAGACTTTGCCACCAGAGAATTCCGTCGTTTGGCAAATCGGACATGTATTCCTAATTCAACAAGGCTTCCATTTTAGGTGACCAGTTTAAGGACTTGTCGATGAAATAGTTAACTGTAGTAACAGATTTATTCATACTCGAATATCCACACCTGCTATTCGTGACTAGTTAGTTAACAAAAGCGAAAATACATATATTCATTTCCTTGGAATCTTCACCAAAGCCATCGTTAACATACATGCGAAATACTGGCAGGTAATTTTCAGCGATTGCTTTTTTTTTAGTGGAAAGTGTACCGTAACTGGTCAAATGAGGCGCAGCCGCGCTAAGTTAGCTTTATAACCATAGAACTTTGTTTACTTTTTCCGCTTTTTGGTCATCGTTGAGAGAAGCAGAAACTACGTTACAACCATGTCCAAGCCACTTGCTTCTAACTACCGCAAGAACAAGCTTGCGCCATAGACAAGGCTGACCATTCAATATCAAATCAGCAATGTTCAGTGTTCAGCAATTCAGTGTTTTGATTTTTGACGTTTTTCAACTTACGCCATCTCCTAGCTGTTTTACTCAGCTACTTATGCCTTATTCTTCGCGTACAACTGTCATCACGACCATCTGTACGGCATCAATGGTGCTATCCGCTTACGCGCGTAACCGACGCCCACGCGAACAACGACGGTGGTTCCACTCTATTTTTCTTCTGTCATCCGATGGCCCCTATAGCCTAAAAGAACTGAGACGTTACTATCGAAGACAGCTAACACTTCTGTTACTGGTGACTGGACAGGCACTATAAATGCGTGTGGTCCTATTTTCTCATCGTGTTCGTCATCTACAGGCTGCCATCGTCGTCCTTTTCTCTTTTTCATTGGTGCCCTCATATCCAACTTCTGTTTCGTCCTCTTCTGCCTTAGTCGTTCTCATTTCCCTCGACAGCCCCCAGCCTTTCATTTTCATACAATAAGAGGAGACGGTACAGAGAGACGAAATAGTGCACTGGCAGGGAACGAGGGAACCCGACATCCTCCCTTCCTCTCTATCGTCGACAAGCGCCCGTATTCTTGGCACCCATTATGCCGAAATGAGAAGGAACATCAAAATTCGGATTCGTTTGACCGGCTGGCGCAACGGAGGCGCACTGGAGAAGCGTCAATGGTGCACGGCATAACGGGCCCGTCATACCCTCCTGGTACTGCTGCTAGTACTATACGCAATGGCACAAAGTGCCCTTCAGCTTTACTCACAAACCCGTGCTCCTTCTCTGGATCTCACTACATAGGGGCTGTATTCGCTCTTTCCTCATTGCCGCCGCAGCCGTCGTCTAGCGGCAACAACTGAAACATCGATGAGTTGAGGGGGGGGGGGACCGTTCAAACGGCTTCTCACTCCACGACAAAGGAAAGCCGCTAGCGTATACGCGAGGTACACATATCCGAAAACACCAGTAGCAATAGCAGCGCCAGCCGCTTTTGGCACTTACTCGTTCGTCATCGTCGTTTTCTCTCTTTATTTCTTTCTGTTGTTCACTCTTTTGCATGCGCATACAACTACTAACACAACTGCCGCTACCGCGTAGTATCGAACGGATATTCTCAATCGCAATGGAGTGAGACGCACTGTTGGCCCTACGTTGCCTCGCTATCCATTCTCTGATGCCCTCGGCAAAAGCCTTGCTGAGCTGAAGCTCTACCAAAATTACCCAAAGGCCACTCTACCAAGAACTTCCTAATTTTACCCCTGATGCCGCTAGCAATCTCCTGCTTCGTCTTGCTCCTTTTTTCCACCACCCTAAAAAGGACAGCAGCGCCATTGGTTCAGGGAAGATCGCGTCAGCGGCACACAACCGCGTCGCTCCAATTTACTGCCATTCCCTAGGTTTTACTTACCCCATTACAATTCTGTTACTTCTCTTGCTAGCAAGAGAGCAGCATCGGCCACCAGTAGCGTATCTTGCTATTACAAACGCTCTCCTGCCCACTCTACAGCACAACGCCTTCTATTTCTATCCTTTCGTCGCACTGCTGTCGCCGCTTTCGCCACTAGCAGCACTGCCAACGTTATTGGCGTCTTTAACATCGCTTGCGGTACCACCACCAATGGAAAATAGGAAAGCCGACGACGCCTACAGCAATGCACCAGCAGAGGCAAAAACAGTCATAGCGCATGACGACGCTGGATATTAGAAAGGAAAAAACGAAAAAGGATCGTATGGATGGCAGTTAGGTAGTGCGGCGGTGGCAGTGTCGGCGGCAACCGCGGCGCGGCCGACAGGCCTAGTGACTAGGCCTGGCGCCTGCGTTTTGATGTCCTCATCGGGAGCCGTTTCGCTATGTATTGGATGCATTGAAGCGTTCGCTTCGAAGACGAAACGGGAAGGACTGAACGAGGGATGGAAACTGGCTTTAGGGGGTGCGCAGAAGAGTCCGTCGGAACGAGAATATAGCTATAGGAAAATGGAATAGAAAGAGAGAGATTTGTAAGGTTTAGGGCATAGCTTCTAGCTGCCCCTAGCCCCGGCTTTAACCGACTAAGAGTATTGTGAGAGTTCATGACAAGGATGTAAGCCGACTCGTTGTCTAACTGAAGGGCAGATTAGAGGAAAGAGTTGAAACAGTGAAACAATGCAAAAAAGAAACAGAGAGTGTGGTGCGCCGTTCGGGGAGACGGAATAACGCCAGCGCGCGGCGCTTAAGCCCTACGGCCACTCTAGTGCATGGAAGGGAAAAACCTCCAACGACCTCGTTATTCTCGAAGGCCACACGTCTTATCTCGTCATTGGTGGGCATTCCGCCTTCCTTTGTGGACGATGGCGCTTGCCCCGATGGGCGGTAGGAACGCGATGCCATGCGGGAATAGGCAGGCTTCGGGCAGTGGGTGCTAATTGGCGCCGCTACACGAACTCTGGATGACGAAAGTTGAGCGAACGACCGACCTGGACTGATTGTGGAAACTAACAGGGACACAACCGAAAATTATGAGCGTGTATAAAAGTCGAATGTTATGTCAGATCTCGGACTCGCCCCGAGGGCCGTTTAGAGTTGGTTGCGTACTTACTTGTCGTTTGCCCAGCCACGAAAAGATAATCGGGCGAGTCGGCTCGCATTGAACATCGGGAAGATTTGGGGCTAGTTAGCGACTGAGCAAATTAGAAACGTTCAGCCACCTAGTGGCTGTCATCCTCGAAGTTACTTTCAGCTAAAATTAAAGATATCTTATCGTTCGTGCATGTCAAGGGTAAACGTCCCATGATCCACTGCACATATTCAAAGAGACAAGCAACGTATTTGTTTTACTGTTGCCCAACGCAAGATTTCTATTCACTCTTCATTTATATATTTAAGCTTCAACTTCTGGACTGGAACTGAAGTGATGATTAGCGTTTTTTTACTGTTCATTAAAGCTAGAAGTGTATTAATTAGCTGACACAGATATGTTAGTTGATCGAGCCATTCAAGAGTGAACTAAAACACATCCACCGCACCTAATTAAAATATGAATGGTTATATTTCAACTGACCAAATGAAGTTTTTGTCTTTTTGTGTGATTTTTATTACCAGATTCAGTCAGTCGATAGTTCGTCATATTAAGAAAGAGTTTATAATTGTTGGAAAAAAGCTGACTTGCCATTTAAGCACATATGAATCCAACTGACGGCTGGTCTGGTTCTAATTGTGACCTCCAGTAATCATAGCTCTAAGCTAACTGTTGTCCTAACTATGGACCTACTTCTACCTACCCATATATTACTAAATGGTTGTAATTTCTTTCCAGACTGTGTCGTGTGTCCCTCTTATCTGCAAATGGACAACGCTTTTACGTTTAAGGACATTCCTTTACTCAGCCTCATTTTGCCATGTATTGTAGGCCATTTAGAGATACAGAGCGATTCCTGACACCTACATATGAAAAGGATTTACATGTTCTTCTTTAGTTTCACATGATTTCGCTATATTAGCCCAATATACCTATCAGATGCCAGTACTGTTACGATGTAACTTTTATTTCGTCTTCTATATTGTTATCTCACAATAGATGTAGGTAGTCCCTAAAAACATCGGAACATAGAGTAGCCTAGCACTAGGGAACTTGTAGTACGTCAAAACAAGATGGTGAATATCTGTGCTGATGACGTAAGACATTTTCGGTGTTTTCTCGAAGATAGGCTTTGTTGTCGTTGCTCTAATCTCATAGTAATAGGCCGGCACTTAGGGACGAAAGGCCTATATATTATCAGTGCGAGGCTTTTGTGCAACTTACGTCCCCCTGCTAAGCATGGCAAGGTAGACGCTTAAGACAGAAAACGAGATGTTCCCTGAAACAGTTACATTTCTTTAGCTAGAAACGTAAGGCTAACAACGGAACTGCAGGTATAAAGGACCCTTTTGTTATAATGCTTATTTGACAATTGCATTAAAACGCTTGACTACTGCAAGCGTCAACTAGGATAAATGCTTTTCAAAAAACATAGGGGAACAATAACGTAATGTGAGGTGTCCACAATTTAAGCTCGAGTGTGTTTATTACTAGTTCATACACGGCAGAACTGTGGTCGCAATTTTTAGTTACCATTCTTTGTAAGATTAAACGGTTGAGGCAGAAACTTCTGCTTTGGTCTAAACAAAGATAGTCTAGAAAAATTATTTAAATAGTAAAATAGAGTTGCTTTAATTATATTGCGGCTCGTAATAGCTCAGTAAGTTAAAAGCCTAAACATGTAAGTTTGCATACCTAACCCAGAAGTTTTTCTAATGGCCTTTTTTAAGAAGTGAATGACATTCGAAGGACGTAGAACGCTGTTAACGAAAAAGCACAACATCATTCAGTCTATCATTTCATGCCAGGTGTTTAGCCCCAGCTTTTATTAAACCATTCTTTATACAACGAATCAATTTGAGCGGAGCTTCTAACTGGATTTCAGTTTCTGTTCAGTATTCGCTTACTATATATATATATATATATATATATATATATATATATATATATATATAATTAACATTCAACTAATCATGTATAATGGTAGAAAGAAAGTACGTACTATTTCGTGTATTATTACTTGAAGCTAAACGCCAAAAGTGTTTCAGAGATTAATCTGTATGTTAGTGAAGGTGGCCTATGAAGATATTATCCTGCTGTGCCATTTGGTTTCACTAAATTTCACAGGAAATAGAATTATCATTAGAAGCACCATTATGTAGAAATGAGTTCTTTCCTCTAACACTCCGCTACATGAAAGGACAATCTATGTTTTGGATTTGAACTGATTAAACAAGTGTTTTATTAACATGAGGAGCAGTGTGTGGCATAGGACATCTTCTAAGTTAAGGTCTTCACAACGAAGTCGCTTTTTCTCCTGTTGATGCTGTGTACTCCGCGATTCGAAAACGTCTCTTCTTTATCTATTTTCAACAAAATCATACAGTTATAATATAAAGCGATTTGATTTCCAGCAAAACTACAACGTTGGTTTGTATTAACCAGGACGAAATGTAGATTCAAAACTATCTACAAAGTCGCGCGTATGTGCGCTATTGTCTTAGATTAGACAGGGTAATA
Organism: Varroa destructor; assembly: GCF_002443255.2. NCBI lineage: Eukaryota > Metazoa > Arthropoda > Arachnida > Mesostigmata > Varroidae > Varroa > Varroa destructor. Next base: position 53,116,935 of record NW_019211454.1, on the reverse strand, counting down.
GGAAGCTATATGGGCCAAAATATATAACGCCATTGTTAGGAATAACCGGTGCTACGATGAATAAAAGCATTATACCAGCATACTTTTTTACAGGGTAAGTTGAAGTTTTTCTACAGAGGTAAGTTCGAGACGGATGAGACTGTTCAGGATCTCTATACACAGCCTTCCAGAAAACCAAGCATCGAGAGCAAAACAAGACATCGACGACTTTAACCAGTCAAGAAGGCGTTCTTCGCTATGGTGACGCATTCTGAAAATCTGCAAAATAAACAGACAAGTGGGCTTGGTACTAGAAAATCAAGTGTTTATCTTCAGAAGATAGAGGTACACATTTAAAGATTTTATAAATAGAAAGATCACATTCTAATGATGATCCATGCTAGATACTACGAACCGAAGAGAATAATCTCATGAATAGTACCTACAAAAATGTGAGCTGAAAATCGACATATTACATGGAAACTTCACAGAAGTTTACTCGGCGCTACGATATGGTATGGCATTTGAAGCAAAAGATTAACTGGAAATTTCAGTAGAATGACTGGTGCCAATTACTGACATTCATTACAAGAATTTCTTTTACGACGCCTTTGGTGTAGAGGGTAAATTTGATTGTCAAGAGGCCGGACCACCTGCGTAGTAGCATCGTGGTATAAGAGCTCACTTCGATGAGAACCTTCCAAACAGATGGGGAATACCATAAAATCCATTATCCCTTGCCCGAACCGTCAAAGGCTTCTCCTTGCAGGAAGACCTTCGAAAAATCTACGCCAGAAAATTAACGGCACTCAATGATTTTCAAGCCGTAATCGAACAAGAATACTCGTCAACAACAGACAGAATGTTTGTTGAAATGTATAGATCAATAGCCCAAACTGACAAAAACAACAACAATTTTAAATATCTACGATAGGAGGAAGATTTACAAATTTTATATAGATTCTTTTGTAATTTAAATATCAATTGTACGTGACTAGCTATAATCAGTCAGACTGTGGTGCTTCCTGGAATAGTCTGTATTATGTAACCGAAATGGGCATTATTTTTCGAGAAACACACGCAACTTGTCCATATACTTTTACAAGGTGGATATGTGTCATATGGATCAGATGCAGGTTCATTCTATGTCAAGCCAGTCATTCGACTGAAAGGGATGAAAGGAAAATGTCCTTCACCATAGAAAGGATTGTGATGATTATGGCCAGGAAAACCGATGCTTTTTAATCGTTTGACATGCCAGCTTAGGCAGGTTAAAAGGTGATTTATCTAGCAGAAGCCCACGCGAAGCTCCGCTATGTAGCGTAAAGCTGGCGTATGAATAATTTACGTCCTTGCAAATATGCGAGTTGCGTTTCGTTCGAACGGTAAGAAAAAATAGTAACAACGTGTGCACCGTTCTCCGAAGTCAATTGAGCCGAGCCTAACTATCGTGCCCACCCATGAATCCGGTATCAGGAATTATTTACAGTGAATTCTGATCCATGGTTATGATTATGGTCCACAATGTTGTACACAGACAATACAAAGTTTATGTTATTCAAGTGGTAATTACAGTTCAATAGCATAGGGCGGGCTCTTTGTGGACTAATCCTGCCGCGTACCGTGAAAACAAATTGCCAATAATGTCACAAATACCTATTTCCGTAGTATTTATGGGTACACCACTATGCAGTCTATTTGTTTTTATTCCGAAGAGGCTACTAAATGAGTTGCTGTTACATAATTTGCGGAGCATCTGTGAATCAGTGTTTTTGTAGAGAGACGCAGTGTTTTGCAGCTAAATAGACTGGCAGGGGACATTACATTGTTGCGCTGCTCGTTTCAAACAATTGCCTTCAAAACTTTGTACAGCAGTATTTATACTTTTGCTGTGGAATGGAGGCTGTACTTATCAGCAATACAACCATTTGGAACAGTTGAAGCGTCCAAGATAATGTGAGAGTTCTTTTGTAAGTTAAAGGTTCATAATATAAGATTGCTTAGTTATAATGCTGCTATTGAGCATTCAACGCCATCGCCTCTGAACTTGAGATCCACACCAAAGTTTTTATATCTCTGTATACGCACGTCTAATTAACACCTAGAAGATAAATGGTATCAGCCGGGATAGCATTAATAGCGGTCCGTTTCACTGTAGATAATGTCGATCTATTTTCCCTCGCTCAGAATGCATCTAAGTCAATCGCCTCCGGGACGGTAAGTTCATTTTTGTCCTTGTTTATTACGGTATAAATTTTTACATCATCGACATATACTTCACCTCTGACATTTATTTCATATGTCGAATATATTGTTTTTTTTTAAGTGATATTTTTTATCAATAAAATTGCCAAGCTTTCTTTTAAAAGCATGTGGCATTTTACTGACAATAGCGGTATGTGTGGGAGAAAATACCATACGATACTTTAGCATTCCACGCATACATCTATATGCGTTGCGATTAAGCAAATATATACTCTGAGCCCACTTAGTTCCTTCATTTTCACCGTACAGTTAGCGTCGACGGCATCTGGGTTCAAATACACTGGAAATTGAGTAGCCCATAGAGCTCCATATTGCTCTAACCCACTCAGCGCTTAGAATGGTCATATAATATAACTCAACCTAGCAATTTTTAAAAAACGTAACTTACTTTCAGTTTTCCATCAAAATGTAGCATTGAATAGGCGAGACTATGTTAAAAAAAAAAGAGCTAGTTATTGTTGCGTTTTCATGCTTTAAGAAAAGTTCAATAAAATGTAAAGAAAAACATTTAGCTGTCTCATACAGCCTCACCTTTTCAAATTCGAGGAAAAATCTGGTAACACAATCTGCACTACATTTTTGACGCGTTTACGTCTAAAAAAGACTAGAAATTTGATAGTATTAAAATTATAAGCTAACGTTTTTTTGCGATGAAGAACACAATGGCCTATATAGACCCATCTTCTCCTATATATAGAAATTGGACGACCATCTGATCTAGCAGCAAAACGTGTAAACTGCCAATATTGTGTGTTCGCTTATGTTTAATAGATGCGGCATTCGGTTATGGCGCCCTCGTTGCCGCTCTCATCACCGCTGTGCCATTCAGGCCGATGGGGTCCAGGAGGCTTAGCGATAGTGATATTGATCTCTGCTGACAGCGCGGGGATTGCAAAAGAGACCGAGTGGAAATTGCGGGGCAGATCTGAGGGAGGAAACCGGGGTCCGAACTACCCCAGCGGCGTCCCTTTACTATAATAATGATGGATGACCGTGGGCTCTCAGAACGACTGCGGGACAAGTCAGCGGCTGATTGGGCTGCAATAGCTCGCCACCAGTAAGTCAACGGCGACATAAACAGCAAGGGGTACACCAGTCATAGAGTCGTATAAGCAGCACCGTTTGCGGCGGTGCCAGCGGCCAAGAACAGCAGCAGCAGCAGCGTCGACGGAAGCACACGAGATCCTTCGTTCGCTTTTATTAATCCAGCATGGGCATCTTGATGACCCCAGAAAGCAAGCAAACCGGGAAGTGAAGCCACGATCCAATAGGCAAGGAGTAAGAGGACATCGTAAATAGGTTACGCCTAGTCGTAGACCCCTTTATTCCCTTTCCTACCGTGCCCTCTACTTGCCTTTGTGCCCTTCTCTGTAAAACTGCATTGACCAAGATCAGCCGAAGCCGAGACACGAACCGGTTGAGGTACAGGATCAACATCAAAACATGACACAGTGACTGGTGACTGTAGGGCGTATCATCCTCTTCTTCTCGACCTAACCATCTACCTTCATCCCAGTTTCGAATAGATCGCGTTTCGTAAGTGCACTTGTAACCACTGTATTAACTTACTGATTACACGCTAATCTTATAGCATCCTCAGAGCTTCTGTAGTTGCCCACACGAAAAGCATATGACGTATTTTTCTGGCTATGATGACTTATAGCTGTCTTAGGAATTGTGTGATTTACGTCGGAAGACTTAAAAATGACCATAATCAATTCAAAGCTAACACTTTGTAGCTCCAAGCCACTGATGTATCACAGCGATAAAAATGTGTTACACAAAGACTTTGCTACGGTTAGATATTTGGCCGAGAACACAAAGAAAAATCGATGGTTGAAGCTCTGCTGATTTAGTATTATTTTTCGGTGACAAGCATATGCGATTTAGATAGAGAGCCCTTGCCGATAGCGTTTGTGCGATTTAGATAGAGAGCCCTTGCCGATGGCGTTTGTATAATAAACACTGAAAACAAGTATACAAGCACAGTATGCTTAATCGAAATGACGGATTACATAGTTCCGATCGCATTTACCATATTGATGGTTATTCCTCTTCGCCTAGCCATTCTGATTATCGCGCAACATGTAAACTAGTCTACCCTGTAAGTTTTAAATAGCGCATAGAGCCGAACTAAATAGGTAGCACGCTACATATGCGAGTATGAATGAAAAGACCGATAGCCAGCCACAGGCTACTTCCTCAACGCGAGTCGCCGGGTCGTCGGTCGAATATGAAAAAAAAGCCAGTCAGGTCTGTCACTTTACTTTCCAATGTACTTTTCTACTCTGTTTTGTTCTTTACGTCACCCTCCTATTCTGCAAGCCCTTCCTCAACACCGACTGCTTCTTCTACAAGAGCTATGCCTCCCGGTCGACTTCTCTTGCCTTTGGTGGTCAGTCGCTAGCCGGCAGGGTACAGGAAAAAGCAACGCCAGCACAGCAACTGCCCAACGGCCAGGCAGCTAGTTAGGCGGGACGGCCAAGCTTGGCGACGTAATGAAAAAGACCACTTTTGGCGGATGAGGCGCGCTGCCCTAATCGTGATGGTCCAATAGCGTGGCCCAACGCGATCCTGCTCCCGTGGCAGGGAGTCTAGCCCGTCCACTCAGCTTCTCGGCTGGGTGGCAGCAACAGGGCGCCCACCAAGCAAAGGGGCCCTGTTCGATCTGCTTCGCCGGCCAGGAAAAATGATGTGCCGTTGTCGTTTACACTACGACGCTGTATGCTGCTGCATCAGTAAGGAGCGGGTGAGGAAGAACATCCAGAAGGAGCACGAATGAAGACTGGCAGAACAGCCCAAAAACTCGGAGACTGCCCCCGTTGAAGTTGGTGCCTCTGTCGGGTGCCGCGACTGGCCTCTGCCGCTGCTGCACCAGCGACGCCCGATACGCTATATACGCTACTCTCGACCCGTAAGACAGGATCGATGTTTCTCTTTTTTCCGCCAACAAAATTGTTAATCGTCGTTTGAGCGTGAAGGTCATAGACAGACCGTGACCAAACTTTCGCCTGTAGGCTGGTGCTCACAACTATTCCTGCTTCCTTCAGCCATCATCGACCTTATATTTTCCTTGTGTTTCTTCACATTTTTCTGAGAAATGTTCGTTGAATGGGAGAAGCGTGCCACTATAGTTCCGTATAATAGGAAGGCAGAAAATCGAGACCGGAGCGACTCACTGAAAGTACACCTCTATACAGCTCCACAGCGGCTACTGCTACTGCCGCTGCCCCTGCAAAAGTGTTCTGGTGTTCAACATAGCTTCGAATTGTTCTGCAAAAGCTTTGTCATTCAAGTTGGTCCATACCATGGCCAATTATGATATGTGTTCATAGGTTTTGCCACAATTCTATAGGTTTTTGTCATGTCCTTAATCGACTCTGACGAATGATTCTATTTTATTCGAGTTAAACGATGGCAACGACGAAAACAAGGACGCTTTCTATGGCGACTTACAGTGCCATGGTTGAGATCACTAATAATTCAGGATTGTTTTTGTTTGCCTTTATACCGATAGACGTAGAGATAATCTAAGTTCAGTCAAAACTGGAATGATATTATCGCTAATTGTAACTTAAGAATGTTAGTTCACACTAAAGATATCCAGCTTCCGTGATCGCTTAGTAAGTAACGTATTTATCAGTTGATCTTAGCGACACGTTCTGGTCTGGGTTCTGACCCGGGCATAGACAGACCTCATTTCGTACTGGGAGGCAGCCATCTGTCTGATGAAATACCTAACGGGGATGCCGGACATAAAACTCGGAACAGAGAGGGATATCTAGCTTAGCCGCATATGTTTTTTTCGAATTTCAGAGTCGAATTAATTTTGGTTCTCGTTGAATTCGAAGTTAGTACTGTTATCTTCTTTTTCAGTAAATACTTTTCTTTTTTATAGCTTTTCACTAAATTATGCTTATCACGGGTAGAAAATAAATTCTATTTTATTTATTATATTTATTATATTTGGCTAGCCGAATAAGTGAGCACAACTCGACTGAATAAAAAAAAAATCAATTTGTCATACTATTTGTTGCCCATGTCTTTTTATCAATCGAGATTGACCAACGCATCCGAAGGCCGCATATCGACGTGAATCTTCATGTAACTACGCCTATCACCTGTAAGAGACCTGGTTATCTGTTGATTGTTTACTGTTAGTAATGTAATTCAATAAATATTATTTCATGGGACAAAAGAGAAAATGTACATTAATGAAGCATTATAGTCGTGGAGGTTTCAATTAAAGGTGTATAACGAACCAATGTTGGTCAGAAAAGTAATGGCCTCGTTCTCAGAGGAGAGAGTTTATTGTTTCTGCCCACGAAGGTGATCTATGGCTATAGCGTCGTTTACCACAGAGATCGTAAATGATAATATTGCCACCTTTTAATATCTCGTTTCCAGCCAGACAATTGCATGATACTTCAGCGGTCACCTGCGTCAGCTTCTAACAGTACGCTCTTAGTATGGCGCACCTAATTTTCGCTCGCAATTATTATAAGTGATAGACATTACGTTCAGCATTCGAGTATTTGAATAGCATTAGTAATAGCGATCATTAATCCCGACGTTAAGAAGCGAAACCGTGATATGACTTTGAACTGGAACCTGAGCTGATATGTTGCTAGCACACGGAAATAGTAGCCCGGGCGGAGGATTACCGGGCCTTTGAGAAAGAAAGACCCACAAAGAGCCCAAACTCCCTCCCTCTGCTCAAAGAGGTTTTGCCTACTTCGCGAAATACATGAATAGAAACGAATTAGAGTAGCAATAGTGGTAGTGTCATCTCTTTGGTCATTCCCAGCAGCACAATGGCACACAGCAGCGACAGTGGCCGCAGGAACAACTATAGAAGTACTAGGCATAGCAACAGTGAAAAATTGAAAATGTGTACGTTTCTCAATCCTTATTACATACCCCCTCTTGCACCCTATATCTGCTCGTCGCCTCTTGCGCTATTAGTGTGGACTGGCTTCGTCCGCAATAGCTGCACATGTAGCATCATGCTCGGCGTTGCCTGGAAAATCGTTAGCTGGAAAGTGCCATACCGCTGTTATCCATCCCTGCTGCGCCCATTGCGGCCATCATGACACATCCTCCTCTCCCTTAAAGCCGTCCGTTCTAGCTGGCCTAGGTTTGGCTTAAAACTTTCTCGGTTGTGCAGCCCCGCCGAGATAAATATATGGGCAAGCAAGCAACGCCTTGGAACAAAGTGTCGGGGGTATATGCGACCAAAAGCGTGCAAAAACGGGTGGTGCTAACTAACAGCAGTATCAATAACAGTAACAGCCAGTTGAATTTATGAACAGAACAGTGACTGCGATAACAGTCAGCCTCAGAATATCACTAAAAAGTTTCCTCCGTGGCTTTGGAATCCTACGCTGGTCTGGCTCAATCAGTGTCACCCGGCTAGCGTTGGGTGGCCGTTCTTTTAACGGCCTCAACCGGACCACCCCGCTCTCCCAGCCAGCGTCACACACCATTTCTAGATACGGCTTGCTGGCGTAAGTCTGACCTAAAAGCCCTCAGGCACTGAAACATAACTTACAAATTACCTCTCTCTTTTATATTGCTCCATTTTCTTCGAATGCTTAGACCTGTTCTGATCATAAATATTACTACGACTACTAGATTTCAATTTCCGGCTTCTGCAAGAAACCCATGAAACGAGTGCAATAAAAATGGACGAAGCAAATAGGCCATGCAGTGTCTTTTTTCTGCTTTGTAGCATTCGTATCGACGAATTAGCCTAATTATTCTGCTGCTCGAAGGTTTTCGTGAGTAGATATTTGGGCTACTATCTATATTGCAGTTAGCTTTTGTAGTTATATGAACTCGTATTCCTTATCCAAGCGTTATATTACCTAAATACGAAATAACATATACGAGCGCATAGTGGGCGTTAGTTTTATAAATTATTATTATTTCAATTGTTGTTCTTCATTTGGAGAGGAGTTGAATACCAGTCATCGAATTTAGGCGGGTTAATCTATGCCTATTTAAAGCTGTTTCCACTTTAGATTCAATTACTCCGACAAATGAAATTAGATAATTACAGCGTACACATTTATCATCTACAACACACGTGCATATTCGATGCGTGTATGCATCTTCTTCACGAGTCACATAATGAAGTTAACCTTACAAGATGTCCTGTGTGTTCTTACATAATGTAAAGAAAAGTGGGAAACAATAGATTCGTACTTCATTTATCGATTCTACGCTTTCCTGGATAAAAACAATAGCCCGAATATGCACCGTAGGCATCGTCTACAGCTACACGCGTACCCAGAGGAATTAAGAGAGGAAAGAATGAACGGAAATGTTATGTGCACTAGAGAGAGATGCAGTCGCGCTTAGGAGCCTACTTGGCCTGAATACCTGCATCCGCCTGCTCTATCCTTCCCATTTCCTAAAACCCGGTCCTTCTCTAACGGTTTGTCTACAGACCACCGCTACATCGAAAACTACGATGAGGTGCAAAGGCAGCAGCAGTTGCAACTGCAGTAGTCGTACGAGCTTTCATATGCCCGTGCGTCCAGTATAACGGAGTAGTGGATGAAGCGGAGGACGACGGCAATTGGCCTCGCTCGGCTAACAGTGGCAGCAGCAGCAGCAGGTGGAAACGGCGGAAGCTGTAGGGAGCTGCGTGGGGAGCACCGTTGGTTGGTTGGTGTACTTCCACACAACTACTATTACTGTTCGTATTTGCAGGCTGGTTCGGGTCCTTCGGCAGCTTCATCGGCACTGTTGCAAGCACCGTCGAACGGAAGTGAATGTAGCCCGACCATTTGCGACCGATCGGAAGAAAGTGTCGCTGATAATATGTCTCTCTTGGTTTTCCGCAACGCACCCTGTATACGTTTGTAAGGGCGTGTGTGTGTGTGTCGAAATAAGCTAGATCTCCGCTTCAACGGAAAAGCTAGGGAAACTAGTGGAAGAAACTCTAGCCTATGGGGTCTGAGGGTGTAGATTCCTTGCTGGAAATTCGGGGGAGAGTCGATAGGCGCAGTGGGTGAATAAGGAGAACTCGCTCGTTCGCTAGATTTCTCCCTTTCTCTCCTTTGGTTGGTTCCCTCTTGAGAAACCCGACCGTTATTCTCGTTTCTCACAACGCCGTGTTCGTTACGTACGCTTATATGTATGTGTGTGTGCACGATGGCTGATGTTCGGTGCGGTAATCGTCTATAATAGTGATGTAAGCGTACAATGTTTCGATACTGAATGTAGCATTAGCAATGTACAATTGAAATTTGTTTGCGCAATCAAAGATGTATGTTGTCAGAAAAATTGCGGTAAAAGTTGAAACTATGCTATGAAAAAACTATTGACGCGTAGAAAGCAAGGCGTCCCATTCTGTATGTATCACTTTTTTTTCTATGTATACAAATAATATACAATCTGATATACACAGGCCGTAGAGTAATATGGTGTATTAATAATAGAATAATATTTACGAAGCATATAAAAGTAGGCCACTTTCGTTTTGGTTGAAGCACTTAAATGTATAATTAAAACAGCCGTAAACAGATGATAAGCTCTGTGAAATTTACTGACTCTCTATGAAAATTCACAGCACTCAGTCGATCTATTCAGGACTAAAAAAAGTTCGCCCAGATAACGATATTTTTTGACTTCGCCCATTACCAATGTTAGCGTGTACAAAAAGGATGTTCAATGCTTTCAGTTGTGTTACTTAGTTGGCAACTATGTTCAAAAATAAATAGGTAAGCCTCCATCAGATGGATCTAATACTAATCTAAATGAATCATAAAGTACACAACAAGTTATTAAGAGTCGTTCCTTCTTCAAATGTATTAGGTTTTGCTTAGCGCTCATTAAGCTCTGACCTTCGTTATGTATGAAGGCGCGCACCCCCAGCAGCCACGCAATTTGTGAGTCTACTAAGATGATTTTCATTCACACTTGTTTACTCGATGCAAATACTCTCATAACCTAACCTGAACATTATGAGCTTATCGGTACTAGATACACCGGCTGTATGTCTGGTTCGTCAGTAGATACAGATTAATATCGACAACCAGGTCTGAGTGTTTTTCGAAGAGCGAGAAAACAACAATTGTTAACAATAACGATGCACGACAGCGCTAGCTTCTTCTTTCTTCTTCTCCTCGTGAGGACTCGACAATGGCTAGCTATCACGGAGGCTGCAACAGCAGAAGTATCAAGACTGAGAGATGTTCATTCTTCTACGAGAAGAAAGGTTCGTTTTTGGCCTAACCTCGCTTGGCAGACCAATGCCGTGTGGGCCAGAAAATGGTATATAGGACCGCTCTAGCAAGAGCGGCTCTAGTTTTCGTGTATTTGCTAGGCATTATTGCTTGTTAAGAACCGTAAGGGTCTGCGAGGCCATCCGGCAAGCTAGCGACCAAGACAAGTAGCGATGGCTGTTGAGCGTAGGCCATGGCCTACTGTCATGCTGTTGCGAGGCCTTAGGCACCAATAGGGTGCACTCGTCGGTCGATTCGCCTGCAGGCCAAAAGAAACAGAACGATACCAGCGCACGGTAACAACAGAAGCAACTTTAACGTTTACAGCTGACCTGTCTACCGCTGCCCCAAAGCGCAAATATGGCGACGACTATAACAACATTGGCGACGATACCCACATTGACAATAACGCTAGCTCGCAGTACCGACAATGATTTCTTCTCTTCAACTTACGGTGGAGAGGATCCATGGTTACCGACTGTGGCAACCAGTTACGGCAATAACCTGTTCTGGCTGAGAGAGAACTCAGTCATTTTCTTTTTCTGTGTAGGAGTATGAATAGGCGGGCGGTTTATCGCTCGTTCGAAGGAAGTGAAATACAGGGGGCAAGACAACTTACGGACCATCTGATCTCGGGCTGTTTGTAGGTGTACACTCTCGTTTCGGGACACTTGCGCACTTAACCGTCGTACACCAGCCAGAGCATAGACTTGGCATGAACATTCACATATACACACACACAAACATTCGTAAATAACCAAAAGTTACATCTATTCGTTTATTTAGCCTCGTTTACTGGTTCTTACGTTGTTACTGCTGCAATTATTTTTTCTAGTGATGATATAATGCCAGCTTGCAATCGGTAGAACAATGTTGTTGGTTCATGAATCCATGCGGCGTCTTCTGGGGCGGCCGCTATCATCTCGTAGGGAGTGTTTTTCAGGTATTGTTAGATGAGCCAGGGAGGTTCTAGCGAAAGGCATATGAACATGTTCTCAGACGCGTTTTCCATGCAGCTTTTTTGAAATGTAATTTTAATGACAGAATTTAAATAATAATGACTTCTTAGTAAGTTAAGGTTGAGCATTTTTCCTGTGCTACGAGCCAACAATAAATGGCTGGACGTATTATTGAATATGAGCACTCACAAGATCGAACTCGGAGGTTTTGAGCATAGTTTTGCGGCAGCTTGCGCAATATTCCCTGAGATCCGCTATGCTGGAGGCCCCGTATGTCAGTTCGCTCTAAATATTCTTTGGAGCTATCAAAAGATGTTCAGACCGTAAACTTTTGACAGGAGAACTTTTCGCTGCAGCTGGCGTTCGTTGTATAAAGTCAAGGCCCGATCTAGCCAATGGAACCAGAATCCAAAAGCTAAAGCGAAATTCTAGTCCTTTGATTCAATATTGGAAATGATCAGATAAGAATATTGCCTTCAATAATCTGTTAGAGGACCGATTGAAGATTTCGAAACCATTTCTTTTGGGAAGCAAGTTTTTTGTGTATACTACATCAGCCATGTGTAATTCAAAGAATTTCTGCACTTCTCACATAGCTCAAAGGCTCTATTTTATCTCATGGGGGTACTTCTACAAATACACCCTGTTGACACACCTTAAAGTCTACTTCTTGTAAAGTATAATCCAATATAACATTAACAAGTTCCATGCTGCTTGTTTTGAAAAGATACTTGGTTTCAGCCGCTTTTATCAAACTTAAACTTTGTTTCTTTTCAACACAACAATAACAATTCCCGCACATTAATAGCAAAGTAACAAATGCTCACAACTGCAAGATCATTGGGAAGACAAAACAGCGTTCTACCGGTAAAGATTACGTCCGCCCCGCCTTTGCAAGGAAGGCAATATTTCAATAAGCTAATACGTTAAATACTGCGGTTGCCTTCGTAGGTTGATATCAAACGGACATTTTATGGTCTGTAAATGCTGACGTTTTAATTATCGAGTTCGCTGAGGAATAGGTGACAATCTTCACTGGTCACATTTTAGTGTTCCTGTTATCCTATTGTTTTCCAGCAAATTGCCATAGTCTGGGGGTGTATCAAATCAGAAACACTCCATAATAAACTGTACACACCTAAAATCGCCTCATTTATCTTATTGGTTTTTTGCACTTCATTAATAACCTAAGATCAGAAGAGCCGAAAAGAGCCATTGGCTATAGGCACAAGGAACAGGCCCGTTGAAATATCATCGAAACGCTTCAGATATTTACGCTCATTTAATCATGTTGCAGAACGTAATGAGGACGCATTGGGCAAAACCATATTTGAATGTGAAAAAAAAAAAGACGTTTCATTTGAAAAATAGTGTCCTAATCCAGCTCTGCCGCACCTCGAATTGCTGACAAAATCAGCCTTCGCAAGAAATCCGAAATATCGAACGCGTGTATTTACGAATCAATACCATCGTTTCGTATTATCTCGAGGCTCGGTACATCAGGCGCAACGCTACGTTTACGATTTTTATATTACGTGCCTGTTTGTTTCCAATTTGCTTTTGTCTCCGATTCTATCTACATATTATCGTTGCGTATGCACACAAAAGTAAAAGCTGCTTGGTCTACCTTTGAAACGGTCGCACTGTTAGTTTTGCATATTTACACGCGAGCACCATGGTGCCTCCCGTTTATGAAACGCTATAACATATCGATGCGTTGTAGAAGGTGATATAGTTACAGGTGCGCAACAGTTAGGCAATGAAACGTCGCATGAGTGTATGCTGTATTAGAATAATATGTATACGCCAAGATCGTTATGGCGTTTGGTGCAGCTCGAATCTCGGAAATGGGTCACTGTGCCACTGTGAAGTGTGAACCAAAATAATCGAGTTCTGTTCCTATTTTCTGTAGATTTCAGACAACCGCTGTTCTATACTACTTATCAGAATAAGAAACCACTTGAGGTCGCACTTCTTTGAGAGTTCGCAGCAGGGTAAGGGCTCTTTAATTACCTTAGTCTCGTTGGAACCTTCGCGGTCTTGGCCGTCTTAACCCGCAACCTGTTCACCACAATATCGATCGGTAACCTCAGAGTTCAAGTGCGTTAGGAGTTTTTGACCTTAAAAATTGCTTTAAAGAAAATTGCAAGGTGAAGCACCGTAAGAAAACGATGTCCTGCAACAAAAATAGCTCCCGCAATCATATATTATTATGGCTATCGTAAGAGAAGTCTGTATGAAAATAGAGCTGTTTAACGCAGACCATATCGTCAACGTACAGGTGCACAGGCTTATTATTACTATGTTACACATGTACTTTCCGCAAGCTTCTGTGCAATCCATCGTATGTAGCTTCCCCCAAATTACATCAATGTCTGTATAGCAGCATTACGACATGTTATTCAAATATGTGAACAGGCGAACATTGCTACACGACTAAACACAAGAACAGCTTCATTCAGATAGGCCGGTCTCCCCAGCTCATACCCACAGTAATGGTCTGTTTATCTTTTGTTAAATTTTTCTCTGTGAAAAGCACCTACCTGAAAGGAATTTTGTAACAGTAAAAAAAAAAAACGCTGAACATTTCCAATAAAAATATTACTAAAAATTAATTTACCTGCGAGGAAGATAGACGACGAAAGGCTGACAGATCCATTCAGATTTCTATGGAACAGCAGATATGCTAGTACTCACGAGACCAATACGCTTGAGTCAAATGCTGTCTGTATGGTCAAAGGGAAGGTGGCAGGCGAGGCTAACATATTACACATCACTTTTACGCACTCTGCGTGAAAGACCCGAGCCCGTTTTAGTGTTGAAGGACGTCATAACGGAGGCCCTCGAAGGAAGAACTGTCCTCAATTCAAAAGTTAATTAACGGAATGTCAGGTGCAAACGAATGCACGTAAACCAGAAGTACGACTGAGCAAGCATAGCTTCTGCGAGAAAGGAAAAAAACAGCTCGTCTTTAGGGAATTGGCAAACAGTGAAACACTTGTTTAGAATGCATTGACGGAAAATTTTTATATAAAAAGCCATAGTGAAGTTTTGACAGCCTCGACATTGCTTTCACAGGCTATCTACCATACGCTTCGTCAAAGTCTCGCTTATCAGAGGCTTATTGCTTGTATCACTGTTATATTACGTGTGAAGAAAAATATAGTTATGCATAGCTTAATTGAATACGTTTCTCGAAATTCAAAGAGAGAACTCGATTGCGCTGAAAAGCCTTTCGTTAGTGTAAAAGTAAGCTTATTATGATTTCCGTTTTCAACGACAGATTTCATCGAATCTCGTACCACTTTGGCTACGCCATACTCGTGGTGGAAGATGCCTTTGCTGGTAGAAGTGCGGTTTGCCCCACTAGTTTAGCTTTAAGTTGGGTAAAAAACAGCCGCAGCGTATACGAATTGCGCGGAAATTGTAACTGAAGCTGCCAACGGCCCGGCGGTTTTTTCTTTTTGAATCGGGCCATTGCAACTAAGCATACTAGTAATTACGTTTGGCTAAATTGCTTCCGATCATCCATTTGCTGGGTAACAAGGATGCTTCACTATTTGTGTTTTAAAATGTACTTAAAATTTTTTAATTTTAATTTGATAACAAAGCACTGCCCTGCAAATGGTGAGTAAGTTGTTTTTCCCTTTCAGTAACGTTTTCGGCGTGATACCTGCACGCGTAGACAAAGTTTATGACTTAGTATTTTAGTCATGTCAATGTTAAACCCTCGCATCAAATTAGCTTTCAAGCGAGTTTTTGATTAGCCAATCAGTATGCATTAAATGTATTTTGGTAGACAGTCTATAATAATAACCCCTATAAGTTACTATCCCTCCAAAAGTAGTAGGAGAAATCGACAATCAAAGCTGACATCAAATAGAGTACAACTTGTTTTGTGCGTACATTAGCAGACTCGATAAACTCATACTTATTTTCATTAATATGGGTTTTCATTTGGGCAAAACACGTAATAATAATGACCTCAGCTGGATAATAAAGTCTCTAACAACATAATAACCTAATCGATTTCATATTCCTTTTTACATTTCCCTTTCTTCAGTTTACTCTAAATACAAAGAGCTACCTTATCGCTTGTCTGCACTTAGAGGTTTTTCAAATTTGCGGTGAACTTTCAACCTCTTCTCCCTATGTATTAAATCATCCTACGTTTGAACCGTGATGCATTACTATGGAACATAATTCGCAAGGGGCCCGCGGCACAACTACGTCCACTTCAGGCCCCAGCCGTAAAGAGTAGGCTACATTGCAGAGTGTCAGCCCCGACACAAAGCGGTACATGTGCTTCTTTTCGTCCGTTGTTGACTATCCGGTCTGTTCATTTACAAAGTGACGTACAAAAATTTGTTGTACGAAAAATCTCTTTGGCCTTCAAGGCGACGTGAAGCTACGCCAGAATTACACTGACGTGTGCAGAGCGTGCTATTGACTAAGCCATTCCTGTCTGTACTTGTTGTGCCTCAAATGCAAATGTCTCCAAACTTCTAAATGGTAAATAACGAGCGCGCTGGTGATGTAGCAACTGCACGTGTGACATTCTGTGTTGGTACTTTTATTCTGTCTATTTAGTGTAGGTATTTTAACATATGCCATTCAATATTGAATCACTTATTTTAATTTTTTAACTTAGCTATTTAAGTTAAGCAAAAAAACTCGACGAAACGGAGACTAGTCCAAACGGTGCTATTCCGTACCATTCCCGCCGCATCACCGGTCATCGCCACGCTGTACATTGGAATGTTTATATTTTTACTTGAGCGTCATGACAGCAAGGACGGGCAGCTATTATGGTAGCATATCTCAGCAGATAGTTCGTCTTTGTTTGAGAAGCCGTGCTCATGTCAACGTCTTCGCAACGTCCTTCCATTCCAACCGTATCGCCGGTACGTTATCTGTTGCTGGACGTTTGTATAAGATGCGACACGTCTACATACTCGAATATATTATAGGATATTTTTATACCTGGAAATCGGGGATGGCCTAAGAAGTAATGTTCGAGACCTAGTTTTTGTACTGTCACACCAAACACTATAGGCTATCTAGCTAAACCTAACGATGCAGATAATGACTGAAGGATGTATTAGTAGCGCCCCCTTTAATCTATATCAAATTCCTGCACGAATACCTGCACGAGTCAATTTCAAAGTAGTAAATCCAAGAGAGCACTATAGTTAGGAAATTTAAAGATAAAAAGTAAGTACAACCTCCTCAAGCAGCAATGTCGCACATCACTAAACAGACATTGCTGCCTTTAGAGAATATATGCTGACAAGCCACTCTTATAATTTCTACGTAGGGAATGTGTCAATTTAATGAACGCCGTTTCTCGCAAAATTACAGTCTATAATTTATTCATGTATCGCAGCACTACTTTGCGCAGGCCATCTATTCACACCTCGCTAGTTGTGGGCATGCTTTTATACGCCATAGCAATCCATTCACAATATTATCAGTAGTCTCTCTGCAACACCCGTCTACATCCCCCTTTTCTTGTTTTCTTTACTGTGAATGCAGTCTCCTATTTGAATTCAATTAAGGTTAGTACTGAAAAGCAGGCAAGTGTCTGTAATGGAACCGAACGTTTTAAAAAGCTGTGTACCTCGCCAATCTGGCTCGATTTTTCGTCCTTGCGTCTTTGTGGGTTCTCGACGTTCCGTTGTACTTTTTCACAAAGAGATAGCAGAAACACGTCGGTGACGACCAACGATTCCATCCGGCGTGGCCACCTTTCGTTACGCCAATCGCCTACGCGCAGCGTAATGATCGGAAAGGCTGATGGCGGGGGGCACCAACGTGCGATATTGGCGTGAAC
This sequence comes from Varroa destructor, assembly GCF_002443255.2. Lineage (NCBI taxonomy): Eukaryota > Metazoa > Arthropoda > Arachnida > Mesostigmata > Varroidae > Varroa > Varroa destructor. Next base: position 53,099,665 of record NW_019211454.1, on the reverse strand, counting down.
GGGATGTGACTTGGGTTTCGCAAGGTGTCACCGATGTCGGAATGACCACCAACGGACGGACCCCTCTCAACTCATTTGGTATCTCACTTCCGCCGCCGATGAGGCGGCAGCAATGACACCACGGTGCCATGAGCAAAGCGGACTCACTTCGCCGCTTAAGAAGCCTCGAAGAACTGAGAAGTTGCAACATTGATTGCAAGCAAAAGCCGAACGGAGTCGTTTCCCTTTTTTTCTAGTAAGAACAGGAGAGCTCAACTCGGTGCGAAAGCGGAAATAACAACCGCTATTATCTTCCGCAGCCAATGGCGTCGTTCTACTATCTTAATGTACCGTCTCAATGGTGCTCGTGGTGTGGTCGTTGGCGGGGCCTCAACCACCTTCCTCATATATATATATATATATATATATAATCGAAACTATAACTAATGGCTAATCCGTCGAAATCGAAAACACTCGTATGCACGGAAACCGTAACAATTACGTAAGTCCAGTAATGCAAGCCAGAGTGAACTTCCTACTACATTCTAAAAATCTTTCTATATAATTTCTCTTGTTTGCCTTTATCTTACTATTGCTTTCATCTCTTAATGTAGCCCAGTAAAATGGTCTATAATTAACTTAATCTGCAACTTGTGTAGTTTGCTGCTTAGTTATATACTGATCATAATAGCCATTACAACTATAGTGAATAGTTTCATGATCGTAATGCGTCCATTAGGACACCGCGTCTAATAATTGTCTCGTTATAGACCATTACACTTTACCTTTCATTCATTCATTCATTCATTCGAAAGCCATTTTCTTGATACTTGTCTCACGTTTTAGCTTACACAATTTAGAAATCTCTTTAGGGTAAAAAAAACTAAGACCATTTAAATTTAGATGTTGTTTGCATGCTAACCTATGCACTGCATATCGCATAAAAAAAAACATCTAAATATAGCACAATGTTCCATAAATGAACCAAAAACCTTTGAAAACGACTTTTTAAGGCACGTTTTAAGGCACGCGTGCTTAGTTCCTGTGTGGTAAGTGCAACTCGAATTTCACTAAAGGCAATAAGACATCTCTCGCATATCGGGCGAGAGTGCTCTGGATTGCTACACCATTTTCGTACACATCTGCCAGTTATTGGACCTTCGAAAAAGTATCGACCATTTTTCTAAAATAATGGCCTTCAAGTCACATATATCAGGTAAACGAATCGTGTCGGGTTGGCGCCGGTGTCATTTGAAATTTGAGGTAGAAAATAGGCTATATTGTTTAGATGTCTTCATTAAGATAGGAGATAGAACGCTTTGAATATAATTGAATTTTTTTGCAAAATTTCGCTAATTTTATAAATTGAGTATGATTAAGATACAAATGTCTCATAATAATGTGTGCTTTTTTACTTCAGAGGCATTGTGGAGGAAATAATTCTGTCGCTTTCGCTCTGGGAACTTTTTGTGAAATACGTTCGTTGTATTGGACCAAATACGGACAAGGCTGGCAAAATCATTGTGAAAATTCAGCAAGACCAATGGCCAAGTGAGTAGCCATGGTATCGCCAAAGAGCTAAATATTCACCACTAAGTTTTCAGCCATATTTGAAGAAAGCTAGCTGGCTAGGAAAAAGCTTGATGCCACACGAATTGATACAAAAAGATTTACTTGACCAATAACTCATCCGCAAAATTCTACAAAAAACAAGGAAAACTGGCAAATCCCAGTCCGTCCAAAGACAGTGATGCTATATGTTTGGTGGGACCGAAAAAGAACTGTGCATTTTAAGGCTGCCACTCGGCAAAACGATCGATGCAGACCCTTGCTGTCAAAAACAAGCAAAATTATAACAAGCCATTGAAAAAAATCGATCGGAACTGGCAAAGCAGGAAAGGCGTCATCTTCCACCACAACAATGCCATACCACATATTTCTTTAGTTGAGACAACTTAGATGGAAAGATAAAATTTCCCTTGTCGCGATTGCTCGCATACTATACACACACAAGACTTATACAGTGATTGGATTAATGTGTTACCAGAAAAAAAAGCTGAAGGTTATCGATCTAAACGGCACATGTTTAGCTTAGTCATATTATTGATAAAAGATTGAAATGATTATGAAGAAAAGATTGAAACCCTATACAACCAAGCCAAAATAATAGTGCAACAAGTACACTCGCAGGCGTTTACTTGTGACGTACTTGGAGCGTATTGGTACCAGGTTTACCGCGTGACATGCTGCATGTACATGCAGCGTAGGACAGGTCGACAACCTTCTGCTAAGACAGAACTGTATGCTTAATGTAATGCGCTAAGGAACGGGACGTTGATCTATTGTCCTGTGTGATTTTGGGTCAATAATCTTTTTTAGAATTCAGAATTAGTGTCGCTAAGCACTCTCTACGAAAATCACTAACAACATATAGCCGATAAATATGAGATACGATTGGTCCAAATAAAGCTCGAAGTGACTTATACCTACTGCCCACAGCTGGTAAACATGGCAAAAACAAATTGTTGTTGTAGCAGAAATTTGCAACTGTATTGTAGATTGAAAAAAGAAAATAAAAGACAGTTCTCCGTATCATATTTGTTATATTCGATGAACTTCATCGTTTCGACGTTGTAGTTCGGCAAAACAGGTATTCCCAGCAGGCAGTCGACAGAAAAACTGCCGGTCGATCAAAAACGCTTAATTAGGTGCTCTGTATTATTAGCCAGTGTATTTAAATAAAGATTTATTATATCAACAAACTCATAAAAAAACCTTTTAAATCGGAAGCTTGTGAAATAATTTTATTTATAAGCATCAATAAGCTTGGTTGACATCCTGTATGTTCTGTGGGCCGTGCTCGATTTGACAGTTGTTGTACTGTGCCTATGCTAAAGTAATCGACTGCGTCGTACCCAGTGTTGGCACCCTATTATAAAAGACAGTGTATTATTGTGAAGAATATGGAAGTAAAAGCAGAAGCAATTTTGTCACGAGCAGTAGCATATGCCTACAGTCTCATTACTAATCGAGTTTTTCAACTTACGTATCATTGCAACAAGCGGCAGTTTTTTAGCGGAATCATTCGATATATACCAATCAATAGATATCAATTAGGAATAGTAGACTGATTCAATGGGAAGTTCTGTGCTGAATTAATAGATAACAAGTGCTCCTATGTGCAGGATTCACGTGGTTGTAACTACATGCATAATATATAATAAGCGGCTGGAACCCACAGGAAAAAGCAGACGATATTACAACATAGAACTTTTTATTAGTAGCATCTCTTCATGTATGCTTCTCTAACGTTCGTGTCTGAAATCAGGCAAAGGGCAATCCGTCATCGGAGTAGAAATGCCGTCCACTACTCAGTTAGCTGCTCATAAATTACGCTTGAAGGAGACAATGTTGTTAGTTGAATTATTTAAAGCATTTTATCAAAGATATATTTGGACCATTCCATTTTAAACGTCTAATATTTTTATTGCTAAATGGTAATAATAATAATATTGGTAATAACAATTTTGTTCTTTAGAAACAAGAAAAATATGGGCGTTGCTGAATCCCTAATTAATTTCATAAAAATGTTTAAAGTTTTTTCAGTAAATTAAAAACTGTGTGATTTTTGGGTATGAACGAATTGCAAAAATTATCATGTAAATTTTTAACAATGATAACGTTTGAAATATGGCCAAGTGCAATATCTGTTAAACGATGATGCTTAAATTGAATGACAACTTCTTAGCTAGAGTATTGACATGCACTGAAGTGCTAACCATAACAGTAAAAAAAAGCACTTTATTTCTGACATTGTTTCCATAACAAAACACGGTTTCGTCAGCAAATATAAACTCAAAAGACCTGCGTTTTGTTGTAAAACCGAGCATAGGCAAGCACCACACCACACACTTCGATGCCCAACTGCTTGCAGAAGTACGATTTCTTCACTTTCTTGAGCAATCATACAGTTTTCTATGCAGACTTTCAGCTAATATCATTTTTCATTTTGAATTTGCCAATTTTTTGGCTCAGTTTTTGCTCTTACTCATTTTATGTATCCGTATGAACTTACATATCTGATCAGGTCTACATGAATCCACACGAACTCGCGTTGCAGAATGACTGTCGTCTCGACAGCGATATTGCTCGATGGACGATCAAATATCGCGCACTCATTCTCTGCCAACTTTGCATCGCGCCAACATTCGCCGGCTACAGTTTTTGTACGGTTCAGCTGCACCAACTGCACCATCCGCAGCAGAACCAGCAGCTGCTCGCAACGTTTGCACCGGCAGCCTCAAATTTCAAATGCAAATGTCCCGCCAATTCGGTCGGCGGAAGTAGTCACGGAAGTCGGTAACGAAACGATTCGCGAAGAGAAAGTAAGGCCAAAAAAACAGCCGAACGCGAGAGCCAGCCGCTGCGCGGTAACGGTTAGCTGCCGAGGCGGTACAAGGCGTCGTCTTGTCAGCTTCCGGCGACCTCGTTAAGACCGTACCGAACATGGACGGCAACGACGACGAGGGCAACAAAGAAGCCCAAAGAAATTCCTCTGCGGGCCTGGTGCCTTCATCACGATGGCGGGGGAGGACAGCAAAGCCAAATAGAAGGAGGGGCCTTCCGCGTACCGCCATCTGCGATGACACAGAAGATGCGAACGGGAATGAAACCTCCATTCCATGAGGCCAACACTGGATGAACTTGCAGTCAGTGTAAAGTAACTCGATCTAAGCAAGGCCTTCACGAACTTTGAGATCCCGCTCTCGACAAGCTGCAACGCGGAACGGTTTCATCTTTATTTACGCTTGCTTTTTTCTATCTTAATAGGAAACGGTATGAACATAAAGTTGCTACATGTGGAAGCTCGTATGTACTTGCGTTCGTGCATAACCGAAGATGGCGCTGAATCTAACGGTAACAATTTGATCTGCATAAAGGAAAAAAGAAGCTTTATACTTACGCGGCCATACACGTGTCAGCAGGTACTTATACTCAGAGAAATTGACTTTAGCATGTCCAAAAAGCACGTGATCGTTAATGTCTCTAGGTGTGGATTAAAAAGTACTGTACAGCTGCAGTCATTTTAGTAAGAATACAAACTTATGTATCACCTGGACATTTCGTTAAATTGAAGTGGAATTTTTTATGTGCGTCTGGGCCCGGTATTCACCTGTGAATTATGATGATATTAATGTTTGTAGCGCATATCCTTATAGTTTTAAATATGTGCACCACGAACATTAACAATATCATAATTCCTGGGTAAATGCGGCTCAGATCTGTATATAAAACGTTGCATGAAGCCGAAGAAAACGTACTTCGCCAGTAGCCATGTGCGTAGCTGTCCTATATAGCATTTGAAGCGAGTCCTAGGATGTTTCCCGGGGATTCATATGCGTTTCCGTTCAGCGTTGTGAGCACGGGTCCTTTGGGCCAATGAATTTCGCTTCAGGTCGTGAATTTATAAGATCATTTCATCAAGGTAAAAGATCGCACGGCTCTGGGTGAATACAGCAACCCTGAAGAGATGCATGGGGCTGAGCCCAATGAGCGGCGTCCCTCCCGTTTCGCCTGTGACTATGGGTCTTTCAGGCTAGACGCGGAGTTGATAGCAGAACAACATGACATGATGTTTCTCTGGCAATCAGACAGGCTTACCCATATCGGTCCTGTTCAGCACACGATCTCGACCGGTTGACCTCCGATCTCGCAAAGAAGCAGGTCATAGAGAACATTACGTTGCGCAACGACATCATCGAGCTCTAACCCAGCTCGAGGGCTTCTTCAGTAATCCTGTTAAAGAAAAGACGGGAAGGTACGTTTGTCCTTTAAACTCTGCAGGCTCAACTCTACTACGGAGTGAGACGTATACCCGCTGGGTGCTCTACTGGGGAGCCGGGCAAGGGGCAGTACTGGCCCAAGTAAAAGGGTGCGTAAGCAAGTTGTCGCATACATTAGTTGCTGCTTGACTGACACCAAAATTGGGTTCTACTCTTAGTGACTCCGGGTGCTTGGCAAATGTGTCGGTTGTTAAGAAATTACGACCGTACTTATATAGGCAATAATACTTCAAGATCACTACTGACAGCATTGTTTTAATGGGCGTGCAAGCGAAAGACATGTTTGCCCGAAGTTACCGTGTTAACCTCTGTTCTTACAGGAATAGAACTTCGATGTCGCTCACAGGATCGGTTTCGTTACGCTTTGTCGCGTCTGATAGTGCCGTTGGTACAGAGCAACGCCCTCGAATTAGACAAGGTGAAGAACAATGACCTGTATACCATAATTGTAAGATTGGAAAACAGGGTTCATGACTTAGGGCAGGTGCTCAAACATTTCCTGGCTAGGTGGGTTCAAGGTACTGAACGCTGCTCCACGTTCGATCATTCTAGGTGAAAGCAGACATTACGCTATGTCATTTGGAGGTATGCCAAGGCATGTCGGCATCCGAAACACCCTGCAACTCTCTAAAGAACGCTTTCTTGTGGGGGCCATGTTTACGACGCGGGTCCGGGAAGTACCGGTTCGTGCCGGTTAGGGAAGCAACGTCGGGTGCTATAATCTGGAAGCTGGAAAATGCGCAGTGCTCCTTTGCAGGCTACGGTACCGTTCTGGCAGACAATGCCACGACTTATTTCACATCGCGGCGGCTGCGGATTACCTCAGGAGAAATCATATCGAACACATCAGCACGGCTGCTAGACGGCCCCATGAAATAAGCTAGCACATACTTTGAACGGTCGCAAAGATGCTAAGCTCCCTGATGGCGGAAGGACACAGCTCCAGAAGTTGTTGCTTCGGTTAACATTTTCCTTCAATGGATCCACAAGTGAGAGTTAGGAGATCACACGGTGCGAACTCTTTTTCAGCTAGCGAACCGTACGAACTGGAGAGTTTTTCGGTTACGGGGATGTCGTGAGGCAGGATGTAGCGCGATTCCGCTGTAAAGCCTAGCTCCGGAATCGACAACAATAGATGGAAACGCACTTCAAGCGAGGAGCTCTAGTCAAGTACAAAAAAGAATATCTTATGTGCCTATGGTCTTGAAACGCGGCCATGTTCCGTCAAGCAGTAACGGAAGCATTACATGTACGACATCTGTGTAATAAACGGTAGAGACAAATATATGCTGTATGTTACAAAGACTATATAAAGAATCAATGACATTGCTTTTTGAATAGAAAATGCCACCAGCAATAAAAAACAGTATCTTGTGTTACTTCTTAGTAACTAAAATCTGCATAGAAGCGTAATTCAAAACAGAAGCATTTAAGAGCTTGGACTCTTACCTGGAGATAATGATAGCCATCTCCAAAGAACCACCCGAGTTCCGAAGGGACTGGTCTACAGAAACGGCGCGCACAATTCTCATGACAAACATTTTGTACGCTGACGATTCGGCCAATTATCTGTCAAATAGGTTCACGTAGAGGAAACTCTAGATAGGACGCATTTAACAAATAGACGGCCAGGGCCAGCGGTGAATCCGGGGAAGATAGAAGCGATGAAGCTCAAAAGAAAAGATAAAATGGCGGCTAGGGAACTTTCATACACTCAGTAGCTAATCAGTTCGCTCTTTGGCGTATGTCAATCAGTTCGCGTAGTTAAGGCTGCTCTTCTCATTCAATGGGCACTTTCACTGCACGTAAATAGTAGGAAAGTGGAAAGCCTTAATGTCGGCAGGTATGGTCAAGAGTCTAAACCGCACTTTCCTCGCCAGCGCATCTTACCGCTTCATTATGAATATTGCACCTATGACGGCATACAGCATAAATTTCGTAAAGGGGAACATCATTATAGAAAATGTTGATCAATCGCACCGGTTTAAAGCCTCCTACCAGAAATGTATGCTAGGTTAGTATTTGCTTCATATATTTATTTGCAATTTATTTTCAGTACTCATCGAACCTTTGAACGATTTCGGGCACTGGTTGACACCTCTACTGAGAGTATCACAATCGGACCGACTGGAGGCTGAAATGGGCAGGGAATAATGGCGGGGTGAAAGAACCCACTGGCGAAACCGAACTAAACGAATAGTGCACTTATATATTTTCATAGTGAATTTAGAGGGAAGTGCAATAGGTACCAAACAGTGCTGCTGCTTGGTAACTTCATTAGAGAAATTTGTAAAATTAAATAATATTTATATAAGTTTTGCATGTTCAAATAATCTCTCTACTTTTGGACAGTACTTCTTTCATATGTGTATATAAGGTTTAGTTCAGGAATTATTCGGAACCAAATGCGCTGATCCGTTAAACAAAATGGCTTAGAGAATTTTCCACATTCTTTTGGTTGGCAATACAGGATAATCACTGAATGAACCTCAAAGACTTATTGAGGACTTAGTCCTAAATTTTTCACATTTTTCGTAAACAGACGACACGGTCAATGTCAACAATGCATGAGAAGATATCCTTTCCTCCCACTAATGTTGATCGCAAAAAACTTTTAACATTAAAAAAATGGACACGTTTGGTTTATATTTGCCACCCAAATGGGACGTCAAAACCCTATAATAGAACTCATTTTTGATAACACGTTCAATTTTAGGGTTGTAATTATTCTGTTCGGTTATAGTTATTCAATTTTCAGTTTTCTATTACGAAAACGCTCATAATGATGGCTCCCAATCGCTGCCTGTACGCCTAGAGTTTTTAATAAAAAAAAAAACTAGCCACTACTTTCAAAACAATTTGCTGTAATTCGCTTCATTAGCTATAAATAATCACGGTCTAGATAACGCTGCTAAGTATATAGTTGTTAACTGAAACATTATAGTATTCTAGCAGCCCTAGTTTTTCCCGCCTACATAAATGCCCACTTAGCTATAGTCATATTACGTTTACTACATTTACAAATAGTGTAAGGTCTTCGAAAAGCTTAAAATCAGTGGCTTAGATTAAATCAACTAGTTTGAAAAAAAGAAAAAATAATCTTCTAGATGGATAATCTAATTTTTTTTAAATGAATAAAGGCCCTCAAAAAGAATAGAGCAGTCAAATTGAGGCATATATGAACGTTTTATTTTGTCTGTTGATCGGCCAGGAGCCTCCGCCTGGCTTTTCTCTCTTTTATCTGAAAAATGTTCCTGAAAAAGACCGGTTAACATATATAACAACATCTCAAAGTATTTAACAAAGCAAATAGACATAAAAGCGTTCACATTTTTTACACGTTTGTCCAAGAGAAACTGCTACAAAATATCACAGATCTGCTTTTGATATGTAAAAGAAAAACTATATATGTATATATATATACATATATATACATATATAGATGTATAATATATATACATACAGGACTAAGGATTTCTGCGCAATTTACATGTATCATGTATATGATAGATGCGCTTGGAAATTACTAATATGAACAATTATATTTACAGCGAATGGGAAATAAGTTATATTTCGCATATTGTGTAATATGTACAGAGTAACACCAAACAATTTCATATATAACTATATACGAAAGACTTAAAATATATAGGTTAATAAATGACGTTTGTATTAATTTCACATTGATATAACCTATAGTATACGATGTTGGGATTTTATTATCTTTTGTACATCTTGTATGGAAATGTGTTGAGATATATATATATATATATATATATATATATGTAGTATGTATATATTCCTCCTAACTATATGTATTATTGAAACGTTGTTTATAACAAGAATTTTTACATTGTGTATTTTACACATACTAAACATTATAGAGTAGTCTCCATGCGGCAAATCTTTTTCGTTTCGGATTATTCACTATGATTAGCGTGTCGACAACAAAAGTAAAAACAAAAATAGCATTAGTTAATCAAGTATATAGAAACTAGCACTACGCATACAAATTCTTCTATGGGCCAGACCTGCGATTCACCATTACCGGAGAAATCACCACTCTTACCGTTAGATAACAGCCTCACACTCACATAAAGGAAAAAACACTAGTTGTTCGAAACGTTTAGAAAATAGAAAAAAACGTTTAGTTTTCACGCATTCGTAATAACAATAATAATAATAATCATCATCATAATTACGTTGTGTAGCTTTAGTATCTAAAAACGACAGTGGGAAGTAATAGCAATTTTCTACCAAAATAGAACATTGCACATGATTGCACGACACGGAGACTGACTCTTTACAGAATCATCAAATTGTCACGTTGTTTGATGAATTTAATGTTGTTCTGTTACCCCATGCCACCTGTAACGATTTTCTATTATTATTGTGGTGGTTCTACTATTATATTGGTGGCGTCGTCTTGTGCAGATTTCTTCGCCTAACCTTTATATTTCGTTACCAATAGCGTAAGAAATTTTCCATCAGTATCTCTTTGTTGTACCTCCTGTCCTAACAAAACCAGGTTAAAAAGACCCTTTTCTGCTTTCCCAAACGGCTAATTTTTCCCGTCTTAACGTAAGCTCATTCAACCCATCGTTATTAAACAGATCAGATTTATTTTTTCAATATTTTTTTAATAGTTTATGCAAATCTTACTATATTCATGCATAATGACCGTTCTTGGTATTGTTTAAGTTAGTGTTACAGTATTTTGCAAAACCAATCACGATCGAACCCAATTATTACTACAGACTGCGCCGTTAGTGTGCTTTATCCTCGTCGTTGTTCTGCATGCGTCAGCTTCAATGGCTGAAGTTCATTACCAAAGCAAACCCGGACCTCAATGATGACTTCACACGTGAATGGGTCACCGCTACACCCTTGATCTTTGGTGTCTCTTGCTTTGAATAAGTGCATACAAGTATATGTATTGGCAACAGAACGCCGATCACAAATGTAAAGATCGATGAAATGGGGTTTTTCGGATTAGAATGCCTTTTGTTTTCGCCTGAGTTAGTAAACTCGAATGGGAAAAAAATCCCGAATTTTAGAAAAAGTAACATCGAAATGAAACCACGCAACGGGTGTACGCAACGTACCCCAATGCCTGCTAATGGCGAAACTGACAAGCGAATTATTGTCTTTTCTCCTCAGGAACTGTTTGCAAACCCATACATTCTGATCAATTTGCAAGCCCAGCAAAACCCTCCGAGATTCTTCCCGAAACAAGACAGTCCAACGAACTCTACTTAAACCCACTATAATGCTGGATAACGTTAAATATTTACTCAACACAGAAGACTTTTTTCTGTTTGGCGCTACTAGTACCCCCGTGACTGCCTTCAGATCCACTGTTTCCGTTGCTTCCCGAGGATACTACTGCAAGGTTGATGTGAATCTTAAGTTTTGGATCGAGAGTCGCTCGATTGCGAACTTCAAACTTGACCTTTGATGATGAAGCTGATGACGAGATGATATCTGTTGTCGATGAGCCCAACAGAGACGAGGTAGCAGATGATAATCCAGAACTAGACGTCCCTCGATGTGGTGATGAGGATGGTGCACTAATATTACCGAGAAAATATCATTAGGCTAAAGACGAAAACGATATTAACAAAAAAAGGATTGGTCTGAATAAGAGCAGCGGACCTAGTTCAACATAACACTTACTTTTAATACAAACGGTCATTTGTAATTTCATTAGAATCTCAGCGTATGTGTGACAACTCGAGAACAGCACATTCGAAAAGGCAGCAAACTACAACGCACCAATACAAATATAGGTGATGTTTAAGGTAGTGTCCAGTCTAACCTGTTTAAGTGACCAATACGCTCTTTAACGCTACCAAACGCGCAGTTAGAAGCATTTATTGTGCGAGTTGCCGTCGAGGGTGGCCCCAGCCGGGAGAGGATCGATCGTTGCGCTGAAATAGCATTCGAATAGAACCTTTGAGGTTAAGTGTATTCAAAGGCATCTTCCAAAATGACGACATAATTAAGATCGAAGAAAAATTAATATAGTCAGTATAAGAAACTACAATCGATAAAAACTGAGGTTTTGAAAATGGGCATGTGCGGTCTATTTAAATCAAAGGTAAGAACAAATTTTCTACAAACGAGACCACACTGCATATTTTCGGAAGAAATTAATCGATGCTAAACTAAAGATTGAGTGAAAATTTCTCGAAGTTTAACTTCTGCAATGAAAAAAGCTAAAATTTCATTAATCTTGCGGCAAACTAAAAATCTTTGTTTCAACTTGCTTGCTAAAGGGTTTAAATTTACTAAATGATGACTGGTGACTCACTAGTAAACAAATTTCAAGAAGAAGATATTTCCATGTAAAAAAAACGTGATAATATGCTGAACCTTTTACATGCACAAGCTCTGTTTATTGACTATTAAGAGATTGTTTAGAACCTTACGCCTGTATCTGCTGTGGAAAGCAACAGAGATGCCAGTCACAACCGCACGATAGTTTAAAATAGTGGTTACAGCTGAGCTGCACAAACGCTACTGTAACTAATGAAGAATTGAAATTCGAACTAAGACGATATGTAGACGCTCAAAAAATACCATTTTAAACTACCTCCAAGTCCACTTACCAACGACGTCCACTTCGGCGCCATTGGGCTTCTCCCCGCGAGAATTTGTTCGCACTTTTGTACTTCGCACCTCTTTTGCACCCAGTCTTTCTTGGATTCCTCCTTTTCTGGCGCTGCTACTCGAAACGGCAGTATGTTCCCGAGAACGACTTTCTTCCAAGGAATCATTGTCATTGTTGGCGCCATCACTTCCATCCTTCTTTAATGAAATAACCTTTTTTGATGGTTTAATTTCCTGCGAAATAACGAACATTGACACGAATTAGCCGGCAAAATAATGTAACGCATAGCGAAAACGAATGATTTGGGTTAGACAATTCAAAAAACCTAACTAATCGTGACGAATACATATATGAAATGCGTATCCTCATATATAGAACTACGTAATAAATTTCGTTAATTAAGTTTACAAAGCTTTAATAGAAATAACTCTTTTTTGTTAAAGAATTGTTAAAGAATATTACCCAACGGACAAGAGTATGATGTACTTACGGTTTGCTCAAACTTCCGCTTTCGAGCCTCAAATCTTTGGCGTTGCTCGGAAGAAACATCCTCCACAACCGTAAAGGTTCTTCGGTTGTCCTCGACTTCTCGAGGTGCTGGTACTTCCTCCTTGACTTTGCTGGGCTTCGCAGCCTTTTTTGCAGCTGGCTCCTTGCTTTTTTCTTTGTGCCGTCTGCTTTCCCTTTCCTTTTCGGTTCTTTTTTCAGCTTTTGCTGCTTTCATTTCTTTTTCACGGCGATCCCTGTTTTCTTTTCGTTCTCGACGGTCGCGTTCTGGTCGATCTCTAGCATTCTGGTCGCGTTGTGGTGGGTTCGGTCTTCGATTTTCTCGTCTGACAGCTCTGTCGTCTCGCCGACGCTCTTCTCGCTCCTTAAGAGAAGTTCGTTTTTGCTCCTTGAGTGGTTTTTTCTCTCTTACTGATGCAGACCTTGATGCTTGTTTCGCAACAATCGTCTCTTCTTCTTCAAGGCCCAGGAGATCATCCATGTCATCATCTGCTTGCAGTAAAAGGCAGTCTTCATCAGGTTCTTCATTTCCTTTGTTCTCCTTGACATCGTCCGCAGAGACCTCCGCTGGCTCGTTAATATTCTCCTTTTCTTTGGTATCAGCTTCGGTACTGTTGCCAGCGGGGTTTTGGTTGTCTACGTCGTCGTTGAGGATTTCGTCAAGCAGAGATTCATTGCAACTATCTTCGTCGCTTTCATTTTCCTGCTTATTATCCTGAAATCGCGCAAGCCGATCTCTTTTTTCAACTGACTCCGACCGATTTCGAAGAGATGCCGGTCTCTGCGTGTGGTCAGACAGACGCTTGGGTTCTACGAGATGATTTCTATATACAGGGGATCTAGATCGCTTTCGAGGAGGAGAAATTCGCCTTGCGTTGTTTCTCCTGGACGCGTCTCCATTAGCAGCCTTTCTAGGTGAAGACCTGCGAACCGGTGATCTTCTTGGAGGGGTCCTCAGCAACGGCGATCTTCTCACTGGAGAGCGCCGGACGGAGCTCTTGCGACGTAATGGGCTTCGTCTTCTAGGTGATACAGATAACCTGCGAGGTGAAGGACTCCTAGAACTCCTACGTGGAGATCTTCGTAACGGCAGTGGGCTGCGGTAGCGATTACGTGGAGACCTAGATCGAGTTCGAGTCCGTGAGCGAAATCGAGGACTTCTATCACGTGGTGTTGCTGATCGCCTTGGTGAGTATCGCCGGGGTGAACGAGAAAACGGCGGCGAAGGCGATCGTCTGCGCGGGGAAAGGGACCGTTCCCTTGTCACCGGTGATTTTCGCCGTACCCTAGGTGAAGGAGACCGTGTGATTCTGATTGAAGGTTCAAGCCGAGGAAGAAACTCGTCGGCGGGCTGAATAACAAGAACATTATTCCTCTGCACAATCCTGTTCCGAGGAACCTCCTTCAGTCGTTTTGCTTCAAGTGCGGCTAAAGCAGCAACCCGAAGCATTTCCAAGTCGTCGTCTTCCTCCACCATTGTTACAGCAGCCTGAAATACAAAAATGATCATCGTCAGTTCGCAATTATTTTGTATATTGATTGTAATTATAGTTTATGTATACAGTTCCGGATTTCTCTTCATGATAAATCGCACATATTGATGATTTAATACGAAATAACGAAATTAACGTTTCCATTCTATTTTAATTAGTATTGCAACACGAACCGAGCTTTTCCAATTTACTGGGTATGTCTAATAACGTGATACGAAAAGTTACGTAAATAACCCATTAGTAAGGTACACTTAAAATTACTTTTGAGTGAAGCTGAAAGATTTTTATCTTTTAGTGACACGTAATAATCTATCTAAAAAACCTACGAATTCGGGTAACTAGTTCTTCAAATAAATCAAGTTTCTCAACATTATTTGGGCTACTACCACATCATTATGAAGCCTCTATACACTATGAAGTGATTAAATTAGTATTATATCTTTGGCAGTGTATATCTCTGGCAACTCTTCGTAAAAGATGCAAAAAACCTGTTCTGTAGGCCATATATAAAACTAATGCCGAAAAATTTCATAAAACAGTTTTCGCTATCGTATCAGCATGTTCCGTCCAATCATTGAAAAAATAAAATTGTAATAGCAAGAATACCTACATCAACTTAATATGAGCTCAATTTTGACTTTCTTAGCAGAACCTTTTCGGTCACAGCCAACAAATCTCAATTAGCGTATCTTTTTAAACAACTGATCAGCGACATGCGATACAGCTGAACGCATAACAATCCACATGCAATGGTATTTGCGAACAGGCTATCGAGATCTATCCTTTTCTACGTTCATCCTCGACCACAAAAAATCAATGAACAACCTAGTGAACAATTGCTATAGCCCATATATTCCTCATATTAGGTAACTTGCTTAGAAGCTTGCTTAATTGCTTAAGTAATAACTGTACTGCGGTGTAAAGGTTTCGACCGCAAACGTGTCGAAGCAACATTGGCTGATCCGTCATTGGTCACTCATGTATCTATACGTTCGCCTCTGACCATGTTATTTATGCTGAGCAGCAAGAAAATGATCACTTTTTCAGCTAAGTTAGCAGCGTATATCCAACAGATTATAGCACTGGAAGAGCTCGACAAAGCAACACGTCAATGGTTCAACGAAACAAGACGCAGATAAAATAATCCATAAGTTTAAGGGCAAACCCTCGAATTACCAAACTCTAGAATCTACTGCGCGTCCCCAACCTGACACACAATGATACACTGTTGTTAGCCTTTAGGCCGTTGACCGTATCTTTGTGGTCGAACCTATCTTAAAGTAGTAAATAACATACGTAAGATGATTTAGCTACCCACAATAGGAAATGACTTTGCTCATTAGTAGACTCGGTCGCTCCTATTAAACAGTTTGTCAACGGTCTCACTGTTGATATGAGCATATGAATCAATATAGACAACACAGAGCTAACTTGCTGTTACTAACAAAGCGACAATATGGTATCCACTGGTAGTACACACGCACTCAACACGACCAAAATAGCGAACACTACAGCCGAACTTTAGGAAATGTTCTACAAACAGCTTGGAGCATTTAAGAAGATGTTAGTCTCGTTAGGCATCCCAATAATCTCAACTTACCGCACCACCGCTGCTGTGCTGCAATCCAGCCATCTTAAGAGTGCGCTACAGTGGACGATCGGCTGCGACTAACACATACACACTCACACATATTGCAAGTGATGGTCTGTATTCTTCCGCTGGCGACCGCTTCACAAAGGCAACCGATTTCGTCTCAATAGATATTTCTGTACTAACGTAGCTTTCATTCTGAAGGTTGATGTTATTGATTAATCGAGATGCGCCCACTGTAAATGGGGTGGTACTTCAACACCAAAATTTTTGTTTCCACGTAAGACCATCTTTAATCTCTAACTAGTTGACGGTGCGTTAACCTTACTTAAATGTCGGAAGATTTTTTCGGATGTTGGAACAATCCGACATCTAACCCATCATAACCAAAGAGAGGAAGTTTTATAGCGGCCAATCTTATTGAATACAATTTTGTTTTATGTTTGCTCATGATCTCTCAGACTGCTGATATGTGATCAGCTGTTCTTGTGGCTGTACATCCGCGGAGCTTCGGTAGACACGTCAGAGGCTCGTATTTGTGAACTCGACGAGTGCACAGCAATCGTATTGCGCATCATTTGCGGCGGCTAGAGAGGTCACGAGGGTGTATTGCATCTGCCGTGTGCCTGTGTGTTCGTCCAATAACAAACCGAAAACGCCGCGAGCCGTAAGGTCAATAAAATGTGATGTGATTTATTTTATAGTCCGTTTGTCGCAGCAGCTGTTTTACGGCTCCGTCACGGACGGCGTGCCCTCTCAAGGTAATTGCGCGCGAAAACTCAATTCACATATGTTTTCCATTACCGACGAAGCTAGCCTAGAGGGCGGAGAGTACAACACGAGTTTCCCATGCTTCAAGTTTTCGGTCAGGGTGGGGTGTATCAACGCTAGTTAATTTTATTTACTTTAGTGATTAGAAACCAGCCAAAAAAAACCTAGTTGTAGCAAAACTGGATTGGTCTATTAGCACACGCTGCAACGGTTCAAAACTATGCTGCTGATTTTTCGCTTATTTTGGCATGCTTTTGTATCACACAGCGGGAAGAATGTTTTTTTTTTTGTTTTTGATGGATACATATAGCTTTACGGGCAGGCCATTTTGTTTATTCTGGTTTCGACGATCTAAATCGTCGCCTTAGATAAAAACTAATTTTCAAGCTCTCTCATGAGTCCTATATAATTTAAGTCATTCATTCATAATCGTTTTTGACTTATACATAGATCTTAGCCTGGGCACATTTGCCACAGTGTATTAATCAAAATAGTGAAAGGAATTAAATATATACCCTAGATAGGTAATAATAGATAGATAATGATTGACACTGCAGGCTGAAACGTTAACACTCCATTATCGTCGAGCCGAAAAACATTTTAGAAATCTCGAAAAACATTTTCTGGCGGTAGCATTTTTCAAGTGAGTGAAATGAATTGGTTTATCTTTCTTTCTGTATTTCAGAGGATAAAGTCTGTGTGTTTGCAAGGGGCGTGATATAGTAGGGCCTAATATACCTGTGTTATTATGACTGGAACTAATATATTAACAAAATAATTGAACCGTGGTCTTATTAGTAGACAAAAGTAGGTGAAAAGATGACATATTGCCAGGAAAAATCTGTGCATCTATACGAGGAGACTGCTTTGATAGAAACTGCGTGTATTTATTAACACTTTTATGTTTTAATTATTTTTGGCTGAAAGTTCGCTGAACCGCTGTTGCAGATGTTTATATATATTTTCAGAGCGTTCACTATGATTATTATTATTCTTATATTGCCAATGGCACTCCACCTCGATTCTACAGAGCCCTCAGAGAGTTCGTTCCCTTTAAGAAAATTGCACTGCCGTCGCCTATGCAAATAGCTTACTGGCAACAGAACTCTGCCTTACAGTTGAGCTGTGTTAAACGACCGCGCCATTGAGACTCACACTTGACTACACTTAGTGTGTGGACAAAAGGGTATCATGATGCTGCCAGGTACCAGCCAAAGTTATTCGACAGGGGTTCTTGATTTATTACTGACTAACAATGATACGACGCTGAGTGTCGATTGGTTTCATCCAGACAACCACTTGCGCGAGCTTTCAAAGGGCAGTCGCTATGCCAGCGTGTTAGGACACGGTCACAGTTATTCTAAGTCTTTTAGAAAGCGATTGGTAAATCCTATACTCCATACTGTATGGTGTATATATATGTATATGGTAATACGTTTAAACTGGGGAAAATTTTGCCAGCTGTTTGATGTAACATGCATGCATTAATTTGCTACTTATGGTATTAAAGGAACCCGGTTTTCAAAATTTGAAGAAAACTTATGTGAGACAAATCAGAAATTCCTCAATATAGTTTAAATTAGAAAGTTCGAAAATAAACTAAAATGGCTCAAAAAACTATCTTTGGGACATTTAAGTTTTCGCTACAGAAACTCACAGTCGTTTTAGAGAGGAGAATACCAACTGCCAATCGGGTCACTTATATAAACTCCACGGTTAATCATTTTGGAATTTTTCGAGACTTTTTTCTGCGTATTTGGACTTACTGCCGTTTCGAGATCTTGCATTTTTGAAATAGTTGGCTTGCTACAGCCTAAAATTTAATTTTGTTGGATCTTTTTATATAGCTTATTTGAGCGGCACCCTAACAGGTTTACACTTAAGAATACCCTTTACGCACGGTTATTATTGAAAATTTACGGATTAACGAAATATATTAGAAATGGCGAATGACTTGCACACCGAACACAAGCTCTAATCGAGGTCGATGGTGGTTTTACTAAAAAAAATAACATAGCATAGTACAGGCACAACATTTTGTTGAAATATATGTTAATGTTCAGATACAGTTTTAGAAACAAAGCTTAAAACAAGTTCTTTATTTAGACACGCCTCCCGATATATATGTACATATATATATATATATATAAGCTATGCCTTTCTCAGAAATTCAGTGTGTTGCGTACCCTACAAAATTACGATTCTCCGATGTCTTTATGTGGATTTTAAGTATAAAGTATATCTGCAAGCCCCCGTTTTATCTTCGTGTGCATTATTATCGTAATAAATTCAGTTTAGATGTGGATACCGCAAAACGCTTGCACTGCGCTGTCGGCTATATTCGCTAATATTTAAAACTTCGGGTGAAACATATGTTTGAAGGTGGGGATTTACGACTCTTCGTCCGGGTGGCGTAAGTAACGATTCATCCAATTATACAGGCGCTACAGCAGGCCTACAAATATAGGGTTCCAATAATAACCTGTTACAATAGAGTAGGCTTCAATAACCGTCCTCAAGACGAAGAACAAGATCTGCTAGAAGAACAGGATAGAACTTGTGGATTGAGCTGGTTTCATGTCAAATTGTTTTTGTAATTTTAAAATTCAGCGTTCAATTTTGATACTGCTTTTTGTATTGTGTAATGTATTAAGGGCTCTAAGCATTATTTTATGCAAGCTGGGCACGAAAAAACACTGTAAAAAATGTAAACCATAAAACCCTCACACAAACAGAATAGCATCGTGCCACAATGTTGTAGCTAATGCTTTTTCCTTGTATGAACCATATGAGGTTGCCAGTCATAATTCAAAGGTTATAGAATGGTATCAGAAAATGTTGGCTTAAGGGAACAGGCATGCCACGTCAACGCTAGTAATCGCGTTATCATCGAAAAAAATTCTTTAGAGGGGACGGTTTCGCTTATATGTCATCAACTGAAGCGGCTCAATGGGAAAAATCACAAGAGTTCTCAGCGCAATTTCGATGTTGATAATTTCGGCCTTTTATAATTTTTTTTCTTTCAAACATAGTAAGATGCATAACACGTATAGATAAGGTCAACTCAAATGTGCTTCACATACATCCTAAGCGCGTAAATATGTTCACTGCTCGTCTCAATTCTACTGTATCCTCTATTGTTTTCTAATGACACGATATGCGATAGATATCTCAACCTACAAAGAAGGTCTGCTTATGCACATATCGTAACTACAAAATGACTAATCTGCTGGCTAAGATGTCTTATCAAGGCATAAATATTGGCATAAGAATCTCAACAGCTATCTGTATCTTTCGTTTTATAGTAAAATGCCAAGGAACGCTTTCATTTCCCTAGCTAATTTTATTTCGATAAAAGATAATATGTAATAATAAAGATTTGCCTTCTTTTCGTTTGCTTCGTATTTCAGATAGACGCGCTGACTTGATAAGCTCAGCTTTGAGCTGAGCTTCTAGCTAGTTCAACCCTTGCTTCTTCAAGGTCTTACGAAAACTAGGTCGCTTGACGATCGTCAAATTATTGAAGCACCTATAGCAATATCCTATTAATTACATCAAATCAAAGAGATGGCTGCCATAGCGGAATTGTCTAAGTTCTTTCACAAGGAAAAGACATTCAAGCCGAAGAAGAAGTTTGTGCCTGGAACACTGAAGCATTCGCTGCACAAGCAGGTGGTTTTATTGCATTGAGTAAGACAGGAATAGAGATTTCACTCTTACATTGTAACCAATTAGTAATCGACTTCCATACAGTTTTTGCTCAAAGATAAGGTCAATATTATGCCATAATTCACGTGCATATCAATTATAATTATTGAGGTATTAACGCGTGAACTAATAACTCGAGACCTTGGTAATATTAGCATAGCATAAAATGTTACGTGTCTGTGTTTTGAATGTTCACACCTTTCTCCTCGTCTAATAATAGGTGATTTACATTGAAGTCGGTAAAATCGTTAACATGATCACAATTTTGCCACTTGATATGTGATACGTTTATTTATATCTTTAATAGGTTGAACACACACCTTTTCTTACTGTATAATGCTATATAATCTAGATTACTCCGTTAAAATGTGCGTATTCTACTCTTTAGGTAAACCTAAATTGTCTCATATAAATATTTATAAATAATGTCTTCCAGGTTCATTGTAAGTATTACAAGCAGCGTAGTTCTATAAATCATTCGAATTGACATCTAATTTTTTAGAAGAAGTGAGGACACGCAGTTTGCTTGGTGTGCCCATAGGTGTGTGTAGCATTCGTTTTTATCCAGGATAGTCTTTTCATAATTTGTTTCGTCCTTTTGCTGAACTTTATACAATAGGCACAGGCATCGCTAAACTCCGGCCTGAATCTCCGCGAAGCAGTTCGTTTGCCAGCAGGTGATTCATACCACGACTGGCTGGCAGTTCATGTAGTTGACTTTTTTAACCGAATCAACCTCATTTATGGGACAGTGACAGATTTCTGTACGGAAACCAGTTGTCCGACCATGAGTGGAGGTTTGTATGACCATGATATATCGCTTAGTGTGAAAAATATTTTTTTGAACGACGAGCGTTAAATTATACTTAAATATATATTGTGTTTATTTTAATAGGCCTAGCAAATAAACAAATTGTTGAAGTTTGCGATATTAACATATTAGCAGATCATTAATTTGCATATAACAGGACATCTGCTCTGTATAAATGTATAATTTTTATCATTTTGAGGCTGTGTCCTTTGTTAGCAGAAATGCATTCATTTATTCACTTAATCAAAATTTGAAGCTAATTGTATCTCAAATATAATAGATAGTACTTTGGTGTACACTTATCATTATTACACTTAGTATAAAACTAAGTGTAATAATGATAAGCGTATTGTTTACTTAATACTTATAACAAAAAATCATTGGTAATGGGACTAAAGTGTGCACGTAGATTTTTTTCAGTCCATATTTCGCATGCATACACTGAATATTTATTTTCATTTTCAATGTGATTGATTGTATGGCAAAATATCTGTATGAGTCGATCGGTCGATTAGAAATGTGCGTAGTGTGTTTACGTTTAGTTTGTTGTTTGTGCAGCCCATGTAAAGTTCTGGATATGGGGCTATGAACTCCTATTGCAATACACAAGATACACGGATTTGATATACATACATTCCCATTTTGGTTAGCCTATAAGTTGAAACCTGTTGATTTTGCTGTTTGTTCATTATGTGTTTCAATGTTCATTTTAGGTGCACGGTTCGAGTATCTGTGGTGCGATAAGGATCGCTACAAGAAGCCACAGGCTTTACCAGCACGTCAGTATATCTCCCTGCTAATGGACTGGATTGAATCGCAGATTAACAACGAGGAGCTGTTTCCGACTTCGGCGGACACCCCATTTCCAAAGAGCTTCGAGAAGACGTGCAAGAAAATCCTAACTCGACTGTTTCGCGTGTTTGTTCATGTTTATATTCACCATTTTGACAAGATCGTCGCCATTGGCGCCGAGGCACATGTCAACACGTGCTACAAACATTTCTACTACTTCACCGATGAATTCCATCTGATCAGCGAAAAAGAGCTTGAACCGCTTCGAGAAATGACCGAAAAGATCTGTCACTCGTAGTAATTCAAATTAGGTGGTCGGCAGCTGAGCTATGAAAGATAAAGCTAAAGCTAGACAAATATCCATCAAAAAAGAGACTTGTAAATCAAAGACAATAGGGTGAAGGACAGAAAAACCTAGCTGGAGTGATCGCTAATTTATGAATGTAAGTGTGTGTATGTGTGTTTGTGCGTGTCTGTACGGCTTTATAAGTGTTCCAGTTCGTTCCTGGGTGTGTTTAAGTCTGTGGACATGAGGCCTTGAGGTATCGTAGCAGATTCTGAGGTAACGTCATAATTAAGCTGAGCGATAACAAGGAGGATAAGAAGTAAACTTGATGCTATCTTGAAGACGGGTGATTCGAGGCCGAAAGAGGTAGAGACGAACGAATAGCATACGTGTTCATAATGTGTGCGATACAAGTGTAGGCAGTACCAGAGTTTTTATGTGTTCGACACTGCGTTTTGTGATCCAGCTAGATCTCTTTAGGTTGGACTTTGCTGACTGTATGATTACTCTAGGCTTGGCACACCCAGCAAGCGATATTCGCTTGAGCCGGGGTGTGAAAAAAATAAGTGCAAAATTCTACTAATGTATAAATAATGATACCTTTGCTTCTTAAGTATTTGGCCATAGTTAGCTTTTTTTGTAATATTGAACGCTTAGTGAGCTTACAAGCCACTATTTCTGACTGTCAGCTCAGTCGACTATTATTCTTGTTCAAATCTTCGTACATTTTTAGATGCCTACGGCAAAACAATGCCGTTTAGTACTTGCTTTTACTTTGTTCTGTTTTATTATTTTATCACTTATTTGAGAACAGACAAACGCAGTATCAACTATTGGTGGTATTGCTAGGCAATACATATATGTATATGAAGTTCGTTAGATATACAGAAAGGCTGGTCTAGCTTATGTTGATGTTACCAGGTCAATTCCTTGTTCGCCATCGCACATGATGTTACTACGACTATAAAATTTCTTTGACAATCGCATTTGTGTAGTATGCATATCCTTACTACATAACATGTAGTAAAGCAGCAAAATTATTCGAGCCAGAACAACAATTAAATATATCTATTCAAATGGGTGGCCATAATTATGAGCAGTGAAAAGCATAGATGTCCGAAAAATTAAGTGCTGAAGCTCGTTTGCTGGGTACGTTCGAGCTGCTTTGTGGTTAAGTGATGCTGCACAATTTATTCAAAAGCAAAAATCTTATTTGGATTGATTCGATAGCCGATCTTCAGACTGCTTCAGTACTTAATTGCGATCTAGTTTAAGAATTACAGCACATGCAGATCAACTGTGCGTATCTTGAGGGAGATAGAACGAAAGGGCGAGGGAATGTCGTATAACTCAATTGCATACCGGTGTACAGTATTGTGCTTGGTCAAGCTCAGTAAAATTACCCCTTTCTTGCCTCGTTACTAATTTCACAGAAAAATAATAATCGAATGGCAAAATCTGGTGATACTAGCGGATACCTGAAACAGCGTGTGAGATCGGGTCATTTCATTGCTGACAAGCAATGGAGAACCGCCTAAATGCTCTGAAAAGAATAATGTATTATTTTATCTAAATAATCAACAGTTTAATAAGGAAACCTTGCGGCAAGAACTCAAGGTTTTTAAGACATTGCGGGTAGAGCGATATGTAATAAATAAAAAAATACATATAATATTTGAGTTACTAGAAATCAAATAATCTTTGTGCGGTGGTACGATATCAGTCGGAACGAGTTGCACACATTCACGCGACATGTAAACGAGTTCTAGCAAATACAATTACACATTACCCATTACCCAAGTGATAATATTCAATTAACATTGCTCGATAATTTTTTTTTCATTTAGTCACACATAGTGTGATATATACCTACAGGGAGATGCCGGTATCTGCACCAGCAAAAAGATAACCACCAACTGTGCGAAGGAGATCCACTAAATATGATTTAATTAAAAAAAAACTCTCTAAACATAAAGGATGGTAATGTATTCAAGCAAGATTACCTATGTTTGTAACTGCTCTATGAGCAGTTGTGCTTTGCAAGGTGAGACAAGGTATCCCGAATTTCGAAATGCGGCAGCATTTCATGCAGTTATCTATTTAATGTGTGGCTTTATATGTTTTTAGTGTGATTAAATACTTTTGGGCAATGCTAGCTTTAGCTATTTGTCCACGAAAAGCCATTATTCAGTCTCTACATTATTCGAATGGTCGTACTGTTTTGACTTGATTGTTGCCGTATTTATTACTCCGTCTGGTCTCACTAGGTTTTGCAAGGAGCCCGAATGCGTAAATTGTATGCATTCTCGCGTGAAACGATATTCATAATTTCGTTCACTGTTTAGTGATACGTAGTACATAGAATGCTAGTTGATGTTTTCTAGCATCAACAAAGTGTAGATGGTTACCAACTTGAAGTATTTATTTGTCGCCAATTTAGTATATCCCTGCACTTTTCAGCTGACGAACCCGTAAATGAAGGCTGCAGGAAAACGAACCTGTTGTATATCTAGCCGAAAACGTTAGGTAGAGTTTAGCTTGAGATCACATATTTATCAATGATAACGTAATTTGCTCGCCCATCTAGTACCGATGTGGTGACCAAATCCAGCACGTATCATTCCTATTTAAGGAAAAAATGACGCACCGTTTAGGGGACCGGCGAGGTCTATCAGATCGTAAGCATGGTATATCATAGCCAATAATCAGCCGAAAGACAGAAGAAGCAGGTATCAGTTCAGTGTTGATTTACAAGGGTCAAGGCCACCCTGCTCAGCTTGTGTTTTTTCTGCCAAGGCTGTCACTCGAGGGGAAAATTGCTGGGCATTGAAAAAAGAGATATATCAATAAAACAGTCCTGATAAAAAAAAACTACAAGCTGTTGTCTTCGTTGTAGTATAAGTAGGTGCATGTACGTACTTTGTACGAACGGCTGCATAAATGCTTTATTCTCGGCAGTTCGTATTAGCTAATCAGAAAGTAATTTGGCTGTATTTGAATTTTATTATCGGTACATTTTATATACCCATTTCGCTTAGCAAAACCTTTCTCTGGACGGCTCTAAATTAACTGCACTCCAGCTTAAGTAAGCTGACCTAATTGCCGCATATCTCACTTTCTTCTATATTCCCTCACTGGAAAAACGCTAATTTCTGATGGATGACATACGATTCCCTTCGGCGGTCCTCTATGCAAGGGAAATGATTAATTTCCCAAAAATTTTATATATGAGCACCTCAGATGATTTAATGAGATCAGAGAAGGCGGACTTTACTAAAAATTTTTTAAACGCAATGGGAAGGTAAAGACAGGCTTTCATTCCTCTCAAGCTGCCCAGCTGAATCTAGCAATTAATGCTCCTTTCGTATACCTACTTTATTCGCCGAAAAAACCGTCTATTAGCCGACCGATAGAAGAATAGCATGGGAACCCTATCAAATAATTTAAAGTAAAGCAAAAAGTTAGCAGTGTAATACTTTATACCGACGTATTATTTGAATTTTTCTATGCCACTGAAATAATTTTCATTTTAAATATGGAAATACATTAGAATACACGCGATAGAACAATTAATGTAAAAATCATGCCTACGGCACCGTAATATAAGTACTAAAGTGCCCTACTTTACGACAATATTATTACATTTTAAATCAAATTTCAATACAAGCTGTGTATTATTTATTATATTTAAACCGTAGGCGTAACTATGCAACACGGTTATATGAAATATCTAGATATATTAGCTCATGTTGTGTCGTTGTATAAAAAATACATGGTCTTCTGGTGGGGGCATGTCTTGGAGGCAAATTAGACCTCTATTCACCCATATACCTTTCGTTTTGTCCTAGAATTAAAGATACTGGGGTTTCTCGCAATTACCGCTTACCTAGTATATGTTTACACGAATTGAAGATAAATATAATTGATAGTTTTTTGTGTTTGACTATTATACATTTTTTGTATTATATATATTGTGTTTGTATTGCATATATTATGTCAACGCTTTTTGCTGAACTCACTAACTTTTCCTTCAATCATGATAATAATGGTATATTTTATTTAAGGATTTATTTTAATGGCGCACGGATGCGAAAGATAATTTTGAAACTTTCACATACTGTTTGGTGACTACCCGCGCAGCACACAAGAGGATTCCTATAAGAATAAATCGTCTACACACCATTTTTTTGACTATGTTGCTAATTTGAATATTTCACACCAGTACTATTGCCAGATTTAGTAGTTGTCTCAATTGTGTTGAACATTGATGTTTTCAGACTCGGTGGGTGGTTTCTGATACATTCAAACGTTCATTTGTTAACGGCTTTGAAGCTATCGCAAATTGACAAATTCCTAGGTGCTTCCCTTACATTGACATTTAAAGAAAGCGTGTCTTGTGTACGCATTTCCAACTTCCTAAAGGGTTGTAGACCTGAGTGCCACAAAGATGCTGCATATGCCATGAATATCCAGGATCTTAAATAGCTTGACATACAAAATATGGTCTTTTAAAACCAATGATCATACTGTCCTATTAAAGCGGAGTGTTAATCGTGTTAAAGTAATTAAATAGTACCCTGTGTATTTTAGATTAGCTGTTATAGTGATTGCTCGATAATGGATACCTCCCACCGTTTAGGAATTGAGTTCGTCAATAGAATGTGCGTGATTGATAAATCCGTGTTAAAAGCGTAGAATAACGTGTTTTTCGAAGTTTTAAGTCTGATCTCTTGCTTCACACTTAAAGCTCGTCTAGGATATCACGCGACAACAAGTTGCCATCGTATTTGTCGACTCTCGTATATGTTTACATCATCTGCGTACATTGAATGAATGTAGTATATAATATAGGACGTGCATAAATAAAGAAGTAAAAAAAAATTATGTACGTATATATATATATATTAGTTTCTCGAAAACGTATTGCCAAGTTTTAAACCATATATTAAAATCATATTACTAAATTAAATAAGTGTCATTTTGGTCGATGATCTTCTGGCTTCTTTTGTGACGATAGAAACCCGAATCAGTTGTTTTGCCGGACGGCAGCAACTCAGTGCGCGAGCCCTTTCCAATCCCAATAAACAGATAGCATAACATTCCTTGGCGTCAGTCTTAGCTCTGCCACAGATTGTAAAGCGCGCTTTTTCATATTTATACATTGTCGTATGTGACCGACTTTTATTATCCATGGTCAACAATTTTAGAAACGAATGGATTTTGCTGCATTTTTGTAAACTCTCGCAGATGGAAATGCATCAAGTAAATTGTTTTGCGTCAATTTGTGTGGCACCTAGACATCAAGCTTTTCATACAGCCAGCCTGACTACAGATCAACCTGAATGAGAATCTAAAATACTCCGGTAGTTAAATGTAAGTGCTTATTGAGAACTTCCTTATTCGAATAATACGTATAATACCTGAGTAACTAGGAGGGCTCAAAGCAAAGACCCCCGTATCTTTCGACCGTTCAAACCGCTGCGTTCACAAAGCCAACAGCTCAATAAGTCCGTTTTTCCCATCTTGCAAACACAGAATTATTATTTATATGTAGCTAAAATCTTCGATCAGATAGCGCCGTTTTATAGAATTGAAGACTGTCGTCCCCTGGACATAGCTCATACTATTTAGAAATGCAGTAGCCTGGTCAATTTTAACTGAACTCATCTTTTTTTTTTAATTTAAAGTCTAACTGATTCAAATTAACATAAACAAGAACAACTCTCTTTATTCGCACAGGCTATGCAGTATATGTCCTTTTTAATTTAATATACGTATGGATACAGAAATATTTAATATGAATTATTTTGTCTGAAAACTCAGTCCGGGAACTGTATCGTGAAATTCACAAGCAGGTGGTGCGAATCAATTTAAGATAAATTCCAGCTAATTATCAACTGAATATATTCATATATGATGACTGACAACGCTTGTATATTTTGAAACTGCTATGTGAGTTATTTGTGTAATTACCTAACAAAAATAACAGACAATTATGAAATTATGATTGGTAAAGTGGATCACTGCTTAGTTTTAGCATTCCTTTATTCCTTCGCATGAGGATTAGTTTGTAGCTGGCGAACACTTACCAGTTCTGTCAGTTGGCTTCGCCTGCTAACTAATGCGCGCAATAGCATCTGGGAGAATGATATCGAACATTCTACGCCGTGCGAGTTGCTTCGAGGCGATACGAGATATCTTCAGCACCGACTAGGTGGCGCCACCGTGGATATAAAAGAGCGCACTAAGTAGCTTTCCATTGTAGAATTGTGAAACACTCATCTGCTAAAGGAATTAGGTACTCATTTAGCAGACGTATGTCGAAGAATCTGGTTCGTGAAGTGCATTTGAAGTAACGCCAGGTTTAGGAATACCAGTGGTCGTTCATTAACTTGAAAACACAAACCAGCAAACGTAGAATGTTTGTGAGCGTTTTACAGCCTTGGGAGGCCGAGGTGTTCTCTGGTGGGCCAATACGCGGTGGTAGCCGTTGCTGTAGGCACCAAGACGGCCATAATCATCGCAGCTTGGCGGATATGAAGTCTGTTATTTGGCGTCGATCGAAACTAAACCCGTGTAATAATGAGTCAAAACCCGTGCGCCGTTTCCAGTATGGCAGCGATTGTGAGACGTTGCACAAATGCAATTATACACCAGCGGAGCGAAGATTGGATACTATGATTGAAGGCTTTAGTAAACTTTTGTCATTGGACCAATTACGTATGGCTTCAGCGGTTCGCGATGATGTTTCAAAAGTCAACAGAGCGCCTGAGATAATTCAATGGACACTAGACGACAAATCCAGCGAGTATTATGGTCGACTGCAACTTCCGTTCGACCTGGAAAGTTCCGATGATTTTAACATCGAGCTCGATGAATCAACACGTATGGTGACTGTTTGTGCTGTTGACAACAACAGGTTAAAGACTCATGGCGGTAGCTGTCATTATACCTCACCACGATGGAAATACTCGCAACGTCTTGATGAGGCAATTCAACTGAATCAAATTAAGGCTAACCTGAACCCCCACGAGGGTGTACTTGAGTTGCGGGCGCCTCTCAAGCATGTCTCTTTAGCCTTACGGTCAAATCAAATGAGAGCTGACGTCCAGGCATCTGCTGAAACGAGAGATAACAGAAGTTTAGTTGAGATTGACACTCGTATGAGTTCAAGCCAACAGCAAGAAAATAAACTAACTCGACCGATTAATTGGAAGCCTATCGAGATTGAAGATATTGGGCCAGACGAGGAAAGCGACAAGATGTCGATCTCATTTACCGAGTGAAATTGCTGGAGCCCAGAAGTCAATTACCTATGAGTTCTGTTTACTGTGATAAAGCAGCGGTAACCAAAGCTTGTGAGTCCGTTATGTGAAGCTTAGAAACGGTGAATCGGACCACGTAAAGTTGTTGCCCAAGCGCTGTTTCTATTGTATATATTTTAAATATGCAATATTTTTACATTAAATTCGTAAAAAATAAAAGCTACAAATATACACCGAACAAGTAGTAAGGGCAATGTTTGAGCGTTTCAATATAATTGGGTCGTTTTTGTAATATAATTGGGTCGTGTCATACGTTAATGTAGCTGTTTCGTTTTCGCAAATTAATTAAAGTTAATGGTGAACAGCTTGTTAACGGTGAAAAGCGACAATGGCCCCTCCCCGGCGATACCTCGGCCGACCTAAGTTAATCTTCACCTTTTAAGAAGGTGAACTTCATAGAAAAAAGTAGAAGTAGCGAATAAATCGATCTCTAAAGTGAATAAATCGATCTCTAAACTCTATTGCGTCTGCCTATAATAGGTATAATTATTCATTGTATAATTATTCATTGTATAATTAATCATTAATTTATATAGCTTAATCATTAATAGGTATAGTTAATCGTTAATTTATACATACTAATTTGTCTATTAGTTCTGTTAATTAGCTAAATTGAAGTAGTGAATAAATCGATCTCTAAACTCTATTGCGTCTACCTATAATAGGTATAATTAATTATTAATTTATATATACTAATTTGTCTATTAGTTCTATTAATTATATACTAATTTGTCTATTAGTTCTATTAATTTAATCATTAATTTAATCGTCAATTTATATATAGTAATTTGTTTATTAGATCTATTAATTAGCTAAAGCCCTGACCACAATAGATTTTTACTTTTGTCAATAGCATTCTCTTTTTCAATCGATTTCATGAAAACTCGTACAGTAAATAACCCCATGTTCCGAATAGCGACATTATAATTTCCAATCGATGCTAAGAGAGGACAGGGTCAGCGTTCGGTTGCTCTTAATAGCAATATATCTTGCCGTGACAGTATTTTGTATACAGATTTTACTATGATCGTGGCCTGACAATTGATGTTGAAATTACAAATTGGGCATAAATATTTATCAATGACCATATCATGTTTACATCAGTGAACTGAGCCCTAAAGAAATGGTAATCAACGAAAACCATCAAATTGTTAAATGTGTTGTTTTTTCAAGCAAAGTGGTTTCTAATTATTAGAGCATGTCTTATGAAACTTTATTTTAGACGTAGTCAGGTAATGTACCAACAATATAAATTGTTAATGTAATTTTGGAAATTCTTATGTAGGCGACGTTAACGTTAGTATAACGGAATGCTTTATCGAAGGAATGGGAGCATACGAGTAATGTTAAAAAAAATATAGAGGGATAGTCTCATTTAGTGATTTAAATCTTCTCGTAAACGTGTGTCTGTGAGTGTGGCGCGTAAATATACATTTAGTTGAATGAGTATTCAGCTAAGGCGACCGATTTTTGGTTATCGGCACGTTACATCACGCCACACTGGCATCAATGTATTTGCTGCGGAAAATCGTGTTGGTTGACTATTGCTAAAACCTACTTTAATTCGCCGAATCATGGTTTAAAAAAATAGGTCATCGTGAGGCTGCCCCGGAGGCTACTTAAAGCCGGTGAGGATCGATCCAGATGGCTTGTCCAAAACAAAAGCGTAATATTTAATGCTACAATAGAAGGCCATTTAGGAATAAATGATAAAAAATTGATTTTCTTTCGTGCAAAGTTCGAATCAGCAGTTCGAGGATAATAATACTAATAAGAATAACTATTTCTGAAAACTCCACTGCCTTTCGATAATCTTATAGGGCGTCAACAAACAATGAACCGATGGACCAGAACGATACCCAAACAAACAGTCTCCAATTCAATCGATTCTCTAGTAACACGGTCGCTAGTTTTTGCATGGTAGAGCATACATTCTCCTAAATGTCTTACCCCTTACTGGAATGCTTAATTGCAATTATTTGAAGAGAGAATTCGGAATATGCATATAATACACTATACTACATTTCCGTAATGGTTTTAGGCTGGCGTTAAAGCTCATTCAGTTCGAATGTTCAATATGTAGTCTACACTCGGTATAACGACAGATAAACATGGGTCAGACGGTACGTACTTATATTTATCGGAAAGCTCCTTTTACTTTCTATTTTTTAATAGAGTAATTATACGATAATTGAAAAGCAATGTGATCTTACATTCCCGCTGTAAGCAACTATAATTAATTCTTGTTAAAAACAAAAAATATTTACTCGTTCAGTAATACAAGCAGATAATAGTATTAATTTAATTAAGTGAAACGGAGTGCAGCAATACTTTTTTTCATGTACATCGTTGTTAGGAGTTTGACATAGACATGAATCATCTGCTAGAAATAAGCTTCCTATTTCCGGTTGCCTTCGATGCGAACGCGCTAAAACCAGAGAAAAGGGCCTGCATGCATTTGCTAGACAGTGTATGAAAGAGAGTACTTGGTTCTCATACATGTTTTTTAAAAGAGCAGAAAAGGTAATTAATGTAATAATTCTTCGAAAAATATATACTCCTCTACTTTATAAGTGCAGCTGACAGATACTAGCTATACTATGAATATTCTATTGATAAACGTTTCACAAAGTGTTCCGTAGTTTATTTATAACGAAAAATGTATGAATCAAGCATATTTTTCTTGGTTTAAAATGTTAGTGCTAGGAAGATGTGTTCCGTCTTTCCATAATTATGTTTCGTCTGTGTGCATAATAAACCCTATTATGCGAAACCCCCTCAAAAGCGAAAAGTTTAATTTCGAGAAGAAAAATCTGACCATTCATCCAACTGAGTATTGGCTCATAATCTCGAATCCTACCTAGCTTTATCCGTTGGCAGTAAGTGACTACTACTGCACGCTACCAACATAAATGCTTAGATACGAACGCTAACTGGAAAAAGGATGCGTGATTTTATGAAATTACGTATAGGACAGATATTTGATGATTCCGCGCGCTGAATTCGGCATTTCCAATTATTCCTTAATTCAAAGCGAGTTTATATGCAAATACTATACTCATGGAAGGTTGCACTAAAGATATTTTTTGCTGAACGCTTACTCAATGTCGGTATTCCTGCTAGAATTTATAACAACAAAAATACTTTCAAATTCTAATATTTCATAGAACGTAATATATGAGCTAGAAAAGAAACCTTTAACTGTTTTACTGTGGTTAAACGAATGGCAGCCTTTTCATTAGAGTTACTACAGCCACAGCCGAAGCTATTTTCATCTACGTGATAGATTCACGTTTGAATTAAATTAAATTACTGCTTAGATTTATACTCCGTTTTCTATTGCCTGCTACCCGCGGGGGGTTCTTAGCTTAAAACTGCATTATCTAGTAATCATCACCGCCTATGAGCTTAAGGTGTTCAAAGACAAATTGTACGATGCAACAGGAGAAATCTGTAATGTTGCATGGTACCAACTATTTGTATTAAGTTTGCTTTTGGCTGCGGTATGTCCGTGAATATTCATGTGTAGATAGAGATATCGCTAGTATCATGATCCGACCCAAATTTTTGTACAAATTCCTCTACCAGTTCCATAATTGTACCACTGTTTCGTCTATATGATGCCAACAGAAATGTCTGTCTAATCAACCACTTTAATATATAGCAGCTTGTTGGCTTATCAAGAAGTAATTAAACATTAATCTATCACAGCAATGCTACGTACAAAAAGTTCAGCAGCTGTCGGTTTTAAAATTGATGAATTAACTACTAATAGATGCTATCTACTTTATTAGTATTTTTGAACAACGACTCAAGGATTCAAGAAAAGCAATAATTTCACTAATTAAGATTCAATAAAAAATATGACAGATATCAAACAACTTTTATTAGTGTACAATAATTAGGTATATATTGCATTGTCTTGCTACATAAGATAACGATTAAACTAAAATGTGTTTGACAATACGCTGCTCGAATAATTGCTTCATGCGCTTACGAGAAAATGTTTGATTTACCTTTTACGAAAAATGCCATGCCATATGGAAGCTGAATCTTTGGGTGTCTGTGGCAAATTCATATCTAGGATTTGAGACCTTTTTTAAGCATCCTTACAAAGAGAAAATCTAAAAACATTTTGAGCGATGGTTTCAACAAAGCAATTACGGTCACTACCACTTTTATAAAAAAAAGTCGCACCGTAACTAACCTTTGATATCCAGCTTATGATCCTAAGCTGTTTTCTTTATTTTCCGTTTGTCTTTATTAGTATTTAAGTAAATCGCATCGTGTACCAATTGTACTATATGTTAATACGAATTTAACGTGTTCTCTGCTATTTCCACGAGAAAATCGCCTTTATTCGTAAAAAATATTATTCATTTTAGAGGCATATATGCGCCACCCGCAAATGGAAGAATGAGCTTACACGTTCGCCGTGTGGATCTACTGTATAATTATTGCTGCGACAAATTGAACAGGGTTTCCAAGAGAATCTATGCTTAACATGCATCACTCTGTTGACTAAAAAACTGGACTACCAAATAATAGTAGAGGTAAAAGCACTAAAATTAAGTTACGTACCGATCTAGCTATATTATATACCGATGATGTGACGCCTTGATATCGACTGCCCTAGCGCGCTAAATATGTTAACCCCTGAACGAAACGAACGTTCATGGAAGGTTTCAGTCCTGATTTCAGCATGATTCAATCATGATCAGATTACAGTCATGGTAATCTTTTTAATTGATATCATTATATTCAAGCACTGATATTTTTTCGTAAACGAATCCTAAGCATTTAGTCAATTCGAAACTTTTAGTGCATATGTAGGATCAGTTTAAAAAAGAAACAATAAAAATACTTTTTTATTAAGTTAAGCGTTATTGCTATGACTTTTATACTTATTTTTAAATTCGGCGTGCTTCACAGGACGGTTAGCAGCCATGTTTGCTTATTAAGTGCAAAGATAAATAATGCGCGAAATTTCTAAATATATGTTCCTTTTATTTCAGCTGCTGTGGCCAAAAATCAGCCGTTTGTAGACGGTGTTCTACTACCTTTTACTTTCTGGTTTCCTATAGTATAAATCAATGCTCCAAAAAACAGCCTTTACTCTTTTATGTTTGTGGTCTTGGGCAGCCTAAAACTTCCAGACATTATTATAGGGTTAGCCCAAGGTCACTCAAAAGAACTATCGATTCTATTGTATACGTTAGATTATATTGTCAATCATTTCCTTGTGTACCTTGCTTGACTATGAATGTGCTCTTATTCTTAAATTGCAATACAACACGTCCACTATGTGTCTTCATCTTTGTTATTATCATGATTATCACCGCATTAGTATCTTCCGACGGGATGTCCTGCATACCACCCAAAAGCTCCGTTTTGACCGGAATATGCTCCCATGTCGAGGTAGCCTTCATTGTCTTGTCCACCGCCCCTTCCTTCATCGTTGCCATACCCAGATGGAGCTGCCGTTTGATCTTCAGCCTCTTCGTCAGATGCTACCACTATCATCATCATGAGCAGTATTATTACAAGGAACTAATTATTGCCCATAATAAACAAAAGAAAAACGAAAAAAACGAAGCTAAGCTTAGTTGTCTGTACTCCATAGTGTCAGCTCAATTTTTTGTTACAGACTAAAATTCATGAACGAATCATATGAGCTGCCTTTAAATATATATATTATTATTCTATTATATATATATATATATATATATATATATATATATATATATATAATAGTCTCTCAGAGAGCCGCCTGTAAAATATAAAATGTAACTCTGAGCACTTTCTATATCATTTGATTGGACTTTTGTTCATGGATTTAGTCAAACACGTGTTTGAATTTGTGTTTCACGTACTTACCGATAGGGTGCGATTGAATGCCATGATGATATTGCCTAAGTTGTTCTACATCGTGCGAGTGTTAAAACAAGCGCTGTTTATATAGACGAACAAGAAATAGGAAGCGCAACTAATGTCGCACGCATCGCTGGACGTTACAACTACAAAAATAGCTGTCTCATCATGACGCTAACGCAAGTATTCACTGTTTTTTTGTTTTTGATTTTCTTATGGCTGACGGAACAAAAGTGACATTTTTACTCCACTCAGATGCGATAATGCGACCAACTGACAATTTTTGTACGAGGAAATTCAGGTATGTTGAACACGGGCCCACTCGCCCAGCGGAATACAATAAATGTGCCCATGTTTTTTGCTCCCCACAATGAACTTTAAAATATAACACATATACGTTACATAGTAGTGATAACTTCCATTTTGTACCTCAAATGTTAAAGGACTATTTTTATCGAATTTAAAATGTTAAGGGTAGATAAACAGGATATACAATTTTACGACCAACTTTTGTATGCGTTTATATTAAGTAAGCCAAAGCCCATCACGTAATTACCGAATATGCGTAACTTTTTTTGGTAGCTAACTGAATGGAAGTTAACAGTGAAATAACAAAACTATATAAAAACTAAGAACTGAAAAGGCGTAAAGACTATTTTTGATTTTATGATTGGTGCCAACTCTCATTGCAATGCGTATTATACATTATATATCATTATGATACTTGTGTTGTCTCTAGCGAACAGTCATTGAGCCCAAATCATTCCGATACGTATTTTAGATGTGAAGTCAGTGATTAAAACAGTGACAATTTCACCGTAGAGGGACGGTTATAACATATATTGACAGCAATCGCAAGTAATCGCCATAAATTTGTGGTGTAATGAAAATTAGGAAACCTCGTTTCAAACACAATCAGAAAAGAGATAGCCTGAAGCCAGTCTAGAATATTTAGCCCAAAATGTTTATTGGCGGAACGCAATACTTTTGGTCAACCTTTTTAATAATATTTTGTTTTTATATAAAATGCCATTCCGTCCGCTTACGATTCTATTTGTAACTGTCGCGTCAGATCGTAATCCGTATTCCATTGTATTAAAAAAATGTACTCCACGTTTTTAAATACGCCAAACATCAGTGCTGTTTTTACCAATTTTCTGACATTTTGTACTTCTATGCAGTATTTCGTATGGCTTACAAAATAAACAATCTTCAGTTGAGATTATTAAAGCAGGATTTTAAATATTAAAATAGCTATAACCATAGTGACCACATTTCCTACGTTAAATCATAGATTCGACATCATCAAACATGATTTAACCGACACCGAAGTTTTAGGCCAAAATCGTTGATTGTTTGCTTTTTACTGCTGCGTACACTGAACTTTCTGTACAAGACGGTACAATTGGTATAGTTAGATGGAGAAGTTCTAACCCATTTGGTTGTATCTTAGTAACTATACCACTATGTTTGACGCATAAATACATCTTTTTTGAAATGCGCTTTCCTTACATCGGGCTTAACGACAACAAATCGCGCATCAAAAATAAGGTAGATCTTTGTGGTTTATTAAGTGTAATCACCGGTGTTCAACCAAAGTTAACAAATTGTCCGTGTTATCAATGAAAAAATCCTGTTACAAGGATAGTCATCTGAAGTCAGCCCGTTTATTTGCTATAGTTGTTCTCAATAGCGCATTGACATTTTTTTCTAAAAATTAATTTTTAGTACGAAAAAGATTCAGTTAATAGGCAAAGCTTTGCGAACAATATGAAGTTTCATCAAATAGTAAAGGAAAAAACAGTTATGGAGTTTATTTTAGCAATAGTTAGCAATTGTAATCCTTTTTATTAAGCTTTCTCCCTTTTGCCAAAAATCTTGGATAATTTTTGGCATTAGTTCAAGAAAATGTCAAAAGATATCTAGCAACGCTGTAACTGCTCAGATCAGTATAACTAATCTACAAGTTATAGGTTACTAATCGCCTTACTTAAGTTTGTGAGCTACGCATGACATGTTCTAACAAATATTTATGTCAAATCTTTGAAGGATTATTTGCATTTTAAATCGTTCTTTTTTTTTCGAAGGATTTTGTCTACATCTTGTCAGAAATAAGATACACTTCTATTCGGCAAGGGAAACCAGGTTTAAAATGTTTATTAAACTCAATAAGTATGACCTCTAATGCCTTATTTATATAACCACTTTTATTAAGATTTTTCGGTCTTGTTTACTCATTTATAAGTCGCGGTATAAATTGATGACACATGGATACGCAGAAAAAATACGTAGCAATTAAGCGTAGCGTGTTTTATTGATTACAGAACTTCAGTATATAAATGTACACATGTGATAAGCTATAACACGAATAATATTAACCATTCACTGCGTAACTTAAATACAATTCTTCTTAAATACAACATCTTTCCTCAAGTACCACGAGAGACACCTTTCTGTGCGCAAAACTTCTGCGTAGATGTTTAGGCCATTAGATCATAATCGTCGTTCTGGAATACATGGACAAAATGCATATATCGATACCCGGTTAACAAATAAAACACAAGCAAAAATAATGGTCTCAATATCAACCATATTAAAACAGAAATTTCTGTTTTTTTTCCTAAATAGCATTGTTCTGGAGTTGAATATATATTGAGGCATAGATATATGAATAAAGTAACGATTGACCAACCCGTTGCGAAACAGGAAAGATCTCTTCTGTTTTTTTTTTTTTAATATTTTTAAGGGAATTCAGGATCTGTCAGGGTCTAATATGGAATTAAGGTTGAGTTTAGATGTTCAGTATAACATGCCTATGTATCTACCGTTGTACGCACCATTTCGTTGTATCTAAGAGCCTGCTTACGGACTGCCGAGGCATCCGTCCACGTGATGAAGTCCTCCAACTGTCTAGTAACTAAAAATGCTGGATCACTGACCACGTCTGGTCCAATTCTGCTAAATCAAAGCAAATAGATGGCACAAATATGTCGGTCACAAGTAACAAAAAGCAACGACACAAACTACTACCTATAAAGTAGACTACGTTAAATTAATTATATATTGTTAACTCCGGAGCCAAATGTGATATGTTATAGCTAAGCAAGATCTTCATCATAGCAAATACGTACGATCTCCTTCACGATTGACAATTCTGTAGGCGTAATTCAGTGGAAATGTCTTTGTGTAATTGCCTACCATCACTAACCTAATGTGTCCAGCTTCGATAAACTCAACGGCGGCTTTGAGGTTCTCAGCCATTTCGAGTTTTTTCAGCACAACAGGCAGCCGTCGTCGGCAAAACGACGATGCAGTCACTGTGTCAACCACCTCAAGGCTTGACCTTTCATTAATAATGCCCATCGCATACCTGCGAAGGAAAGTTATCTTAAGTTGCCCATAGCTTAATTTTGAAATTAACATCGGCAAGATATGCTTCTTAATTCATCGTTGGACCGAAAACTCATTCACTGAACCAATTTCAATAGATAACGATGAACAATCGTAGACAAGTCAAGATGGTGTCTGTGATTTTTAACTACCACAACAATTAGTTAAATCCTATGCTTACATAGGCCACTTTAATACTTTAGCGGTTGCATGGTGCAAGTAGCCGATTTACACACAGTTTATTTAGAAGTTCCTTAGTAGATAACTCTTTAAACAGGTCCTTAGCATCGAGGTCTCGAATTTTTCGCGCCAATTCGCGTATTTGCCGGGCCAACTTATTGTACCTGCAAGGTCCAAAAAATGTAGCCTATTAACTATTAGTGGATTATTCAAAGCTATCTATTCATAAATGTATATTTATTAAATGACACAAACTATAGCTAATGCTATAGATGTTCATCTTGAAACGTGCGTGCATCGAGAGACCTTATGGGGTGCACGTTGTTTACGTTGACCCTTGTGATTGCGATATGCTCGTAGCGGTTTGTCCCCAAATAAATTGGTATCTTTCTCTATCACAAAATAATGTATATATGTCATATTGTAGACATGTTGCTACATACGTTCATAAACTTTACCAATTTATAAGTATCAATGTGAAAATAATGGCAATTAACGCTACGTTGTGGATATATAGAATAAACAAATTAAATCTTTGTTTTGCTCGTAAAACACTGAAAAAATTCATGATTTTTATTCATTAATAAGTTTAAAGCGCTTTTATCTGCAAGATATGTTACTGTCTTGATTAATTCGCTCCTTCTAGATAATAAAAATTCGCTTTTTTTCACAAACGTTCTCACAAATTATTTGTACAAACACACTGGGTAAGTTCATTTAAACCAATTATTTGTCTATATAATTCATAAATGGAAAATTATTACTATCAACGATTAACATTATTCTAATGTTAATCATTGATAGATGAGTCTTGACATAGTGATAAGTGTTATAGCTTATCTACTTACGCTGTATAGTCTTCGCGTTTCTGAATGTAGTACTTCTTCATAATCTTCACCTCATGGAGATTGTTATCAACTTCCCAATTGATGAAATCAACTTTTTTAAGAAGTTTTTGTTCATGGAACTTCAACTTTCGAACCATTGTGCTTTGCCGAAATCTCTATCACTCACAAAAATAACGATTGCCGAGATGGCGACTTGGGTGGTTAAACTCCTAGTTGAGAAAGATCAGGGCTCGTTGCTTAACGTTCCGCCAACGACACGTACTACGCAACTTGTGTAAAAAATAAAGCTATTCAATATTTATTAAGGGAGAAAAACTTATATTTACATTGCTGCTTCGCCGCTTATAACTGTTAGTAGTCTACAAACGATTGACGACAATAAGCAGGTCGACACGTGCCATTTTGAATGGAGTTTGAAATTGCGCGCACTTCGGCTCAACAAAGCTACGACAATGGCGTCAAACAAAATCACTTGCCGGATCGAAAGTGCTTCCATTTATTCGGAATATTAATAGCACACCCCAAATTCTCACGAATATTATATAAACATAGACATATTTGCACGATTTTAATAACATTTTAGCGAGAAGATAAGGTATTTTGGTAAACAAAGGAATCAAATATGGCGTCGTTGTGTTTCCGGTACGACGCTCTTTTCCCTCGTGGCTCTAGACGAGTAAGGTTCTTGAGGTGTTAATATTTTATAAAAAAACCGAACCATGGCGGAAGAAGTTCAGCAGCTTGTAAAAAGACGGACTTTCAAGAAGTTTACCTATCGTGGAGTAGACCTTGAGCACTTGCTGAGCATGAACAACGAACACCTCAAGGCCCTGCTCACAGCTCGGGCTCGCAGGAAAATCGAGCGTGGACTGAAAAGGAAACACCTTGCGTTTCTCAAGGTCTGTCTCTAACTTGTAAAGTTGTTTAGGGGTCTGCTCATTACAGATGTTAGACATCTATTTAAGCGGAAAAAATTCTCCCATGTGAACAAGTACGAGCCATAGTGTTGGTAGTCAAAAATTTTAAGGAAGCAGTGCTAAGATTTTGTCGCCAAAATGCTGCTTCATGGTAGCGTAATGTATATGTAATCTACTTGGAAATGCATTGTGGCGTTTCGTCCTTCTATCGATTCGTAGATGTCATTATAACGGTGCTAGTAGTTCAAAATGTGCTATGATACACTTTGCGGATATCCATTGGCCATAAGTGGGGTACTATACGAAGAAGTTGATAGCGTGCGTCACTCGTGGACGTGGTTGTTCTCATCTGTGTTTTGACGTTTACAGAAACTGCGCAAGGTAAAGCAGGAGACTGCTGAACGCGAGAAGCCTGATGTGGTCAAAACCCATCTGCGTAACATGCTGATTATTCCTGAAATGGTTGGCTCTATGGTCGGAGTCTACAACGGCAAGGTAAACGTCATACGAACGATATGCATCTTTTCATTTCTGTATTATTTGAAGTACGGAGCTTAGATCAAACTTGAATAGGTCACGCTTGTGTCACGCTTCCATTAGCCATGTTGTGCAGAGTCAGTTTTCGAATAAGGCCGGCAGTATTGATTTTTCAGATTTAAATGTTTTTTTGTGGTCGTTTCTAATAATGGGTTGATACAGATCCTTGTTATTTAAGTCTTTTTGTGTTTTTGGATTGTAGATTTAACATTGAATTATTTGAACCCCGCACCCGAATTTTAACAGACACAATAGATATACCTCAAGTCGATTTCACTCTATTTAGCAGTTTCATAGAAATTATAGATGATGCGCGTTTGTTTTAAAACTAAAAAAAGTTTATCCTTCTTTTTCATTATTGCAGACCTTCAATCAGGTTGAAATCAAACCCGATATGATCGGCCACTATCTGGGCGAATTCTCAATCACGTATAAGCCCGTCAAGCACGGTAGGCCCGGTATTGGCGCCACCCACTCATCCAGGTTCATACCCCTTAAATAATTTAACGAAATTTGGGGAAAGAAAACAAATACAATGGATGTCATGTTGTATGTCAGCGTGTTTTTTTTTCATAGATTTAAAAAATTTCGTTGTGATGTTTAAATGCTACAAATGCTCCAGCAAGTTCAAATAGCATTGAACAAATCTTATGCTGCTATTTTTTAAGGTCACAAGACAAAAGTGGGAAGGCTATTGAGCCACTAAAAATCGTTGCTCTAGAAAGCGTAATTGAAGTAGTTATAAATTTATACATTAATATTTATTTTTATATTGAAAGAAACGTTCGTCAATATTATCATCATTACACGATTTATAATTGTCAGCTCTTCTCGTTAAAAAATGTTACAATATAGCAGAAAATATACGCGGATACACATTAAGATTATTCGTTAGCTATGTATCAATTTAATCAAAAAGTTAATGTTTGCGGATGCAGACTATATACCTTTTACAGTAGTTGACAAAAAACATTGTTTCATCATGGGCTTAAATCGGAGAACTAAGTTTTTTTCGAGAACAGTTGCTCTAAGGTCCAGTCTTCATGACGATATCGCACACAGCTTAATAGGTGTCCTAGAACTTACAAGCCCCTATCGCCCGATTTTGTGAAAAAGTTAAAAATTACTTAGTCCGTACCTGTTCGCCCATATCTTAGCCGTTCATGGAGAGTTAACACGAAATAAATTACTGCAGTATTTGTGAACACGTTGGAGAATCCAAACACCGCGATTCTGCGGCAACTACAGCATTTGGGAGATGTAGAGTACTATCGCGCGTGTTGCTTTGAGATTTGTGTGCGATCCCGTGTGGTTCAATTAGCTCAGCAACTTAAACCTTCAGATCATGCAAAACTTGTTTGCTATGTGCGATGAGGAACAGCTTTATGCTGCGTTAAGTTTGTGTCATATATTTTTTCAGCTGATTCGCGTTTTTGCCTAATAAGCAGAATCGCCGCATATGAGCAAACGAAATATTTCCAGCCACTTGCAAGTGGCTAAAGTAATCACATAGTCAAAATTCTGAGCAGGAGGTGGCAGCAGATGGCTTTTTTATAACGTCCATGTTAACCGTTTTCGTGTAAGAGATACTAGTTAAAGATTTAGGAAATATGGAACGGTACCAGCTGCTATTGCGCATTCGGAACGCTGAAGGTGTTAAAAAGAAATTCGGCGAACGCATAATTTCTGGCATGATATTTAATTTCACCTTCTAATGCGACTTCGCTGGACTTGTTTTTAAGGATTTTTTGGGAACCAAAATCTACAGGATCAGGTGTTTCCTATACATATTGAGGATCGGGTCTAAAAGACTCTATCAAACATGATTTTTGGTAATTATGCTTCACTTACGTAAAATTTACTCAAATTTCATTCTCAGAAACGGAGTCATCAATGCCATTTGCTCGAGTTATATAGCAACCAGGTTAAAAAGCGGACTGTAAATCTTAGAAGCAAAAATCAGATAAAGATGATTCAATGAAGTTAATAAATTTCTCATTAGCTTTCTCGTTGTTAAATAATTTAGCAAGTTAATCTTACAATGGGACCTGTTTTGAATGAAATGGGTCCATCTCTTCGTCCATCGAAAGAGTAAAACTTCGTGAACTTTCGCGTCGATTTCTCTTCAACGTCAGCATATCAACATCTTGTGTTTTCTATCTGATGGAACACACAGAAAAAGAGATAATATATAGTATGCATGTTGATTCGCCCGCTTGAGTTATCTGAGTTATCTAAATTATAGAATATTACAAGCAGAAGATATGAGGCTCGCGTATTATAGCAAAGGTATACGATAGAAGAGAAGACAAGTAGTACTATGCTCTTACTAAAAACGTATTGTTCACAATCGAATTACATATGTTTAAGGGATACAATAGAAGAGAAGACAAATAGTACTACGCTGTAAGTAAAACATATTGTTCACATTCGAATTACGTATGTTTAAGGGATAAAATAGAAGAGAAGATAAATAGTACTACGCTGTAAGTGAAGACAAATTGTTCACATTACATATATTTAA
Source organism: Varroa destructor (assembly GCF_002443255.2). Taxonomy (NCBI): domain Eukaryota; kingdom Metazoa; phylum Arthropoda; class Arachnida; order Mesostigmata; family Varroidae; genus Varroa; species Varroa destructor. Next base: position 53,055,679 of record NW_019211454.1, on the reverse strand, counting down.
TTTATTGCATTACATTATTTACGTATGTAGCGCTGTGGTATATTTACATGTGTAGCACTGTGGTACATATTTATGGGTTATATTCAATACGAATATGTTTTGCTTGACTGCGTGCGATATTAACAGTTCACACTATAAGTCCCACTTGGTGAGATGGAAATGCGGTCGGACTCTTCGTCAACGCCTATGTCTTCGATTTCCATCGCACGCTCACGGATTGCGCCATTTCTTTCTGCTTGATCCTGTTCACCTTTCTCAGTGATCGTAGCGTCTTTCATACCACTCTTATTTTCTTTAGTAGTTTCGACATCTGATTGTGGTGATTGTCTTTCTTCACTCTGGACAACTTTTTTCTTATCGATAGTCTCGATGCCTGTTTTCACTGCATGGGAAGTGGTCATTTGAACATCCGATTGTGGTGATTGTTCCTCTTCACTGTGAACAACTTTTTTCCTATCAACACTCTCGGGGCCTGTTTCCACTGTATGGGAAGTGGCTTTGTCAGATGGGTTAATTGGTTGGAGAGGTGCTGTGATTTCAAGTTTACCTTTGCAAATATTGACTGGTACTTGGAGGTGGCTTAAGTCAACTGAATCGTCCAGCCGCTGAGAGTACTCCTAATTCAAAACTCGGCAGTTATCAGGATGAACGACATGTCGAGCCTTTAATGTGATTATTCGAGTCGCTTCGTCCAATTCGACGTTCAAGTCTTCTAAATTCCGCAGATTGGAAGGAAGCTGCATTTCTGCTCGTACCTCGTTAACAGTATTATTCCGTTGCCACCTAAGTGGATGAAGCAGTGCATTCCCAATGATGTTACTGCTGTAGTTTTTACATATATTTCTGATTGAAAGTGCTCTGGAAATTCTACTTCTTACAAATTCGCTCGAATTTATACGCAGACTCTAAATTATTCGGCGGGTCGACGAATGGTTTCAAAGATGGAATCGGGTTTACCAAGTCATCCAAAGTGGGTTGACGGCGCCGTATATTTTTGCACTGACTGCGAGGTTCTAATGGCCGGTAAAGAGATAGTCTGAGAGGATGATCCGATGACATCTTGAGACGTCGACGAAGAAAGAGTCTACGCATGTAGCCATCTCCAGGGCCCATTAGCCAGGTCGGCTGCCATGGTTGTAACATGGCTAGCATCATGATGAGGTTAATCGCTGCACACTGCACAGGCAGATGGACAATTAATGCGGTGACTTAGCTTATTTCATTAAATCACGAAAATTCCTTGAAACGCACTTATGCTACTGATTTTGCATGGATACGCGCTCTGCAGTTTTTGGAAGGTAAATCGTGCCACCGTTCCAGTATCAGATGTCTTTATAGCGATGGTGGTGCCATCTAGCAACTGCTAGATAAATCCAGAATGTTTACATGGAGCTCGCACTTTCTAGATTCGCCCCCATGCACCTAACACGATCCAGAATTGTAATATAAAAGACTGCACAGTCAAATGTAGTAAGAAAGAATTCATGTGTAATATAGTATTGATAAAAAAAATAAACGTGTTTTGCAAGTTGGTGGTGATTGAATTAGACGTCATAAACGGTGGGCTTAGGTAGAAGGTAAATCAGTACGGAATTATTATCACAACATACGCGATTAATAAGGCTTGTAATATAAATAAAAAAGGTTTTTACTATTAGCAATGTGGTAATATATATTTTATCTGTCGTCTCTACTTATTTATAACGAAAAATATATAAAACGATGCTTCTCATGCTTTCTGGTATTTTATTTTACAAAGGTTCTTCGTGATTCAGATAGCCCGGAGCATTCTTTTTGTGACAAGAAAAATATGCGGTTATTCCAGTTGAATTCAAAGGTTCTTTAATTGCACCAACAGGAATTACGAATTTCATGTCTAACGTTACTGACAGAATATCTTCATGAATTATTACACTTTGTCGTACCCTGCTCGTGTTAGCCTTATCGCCTAATTTCAACGACAGGGAATATTTTTAAAATTTATTTTATTATGTATGTAGTAGAGAAAGGCATATCGCACATCTAATTTTACCAACGTTCTGTCTAAACTTTGCCAAAACAAGATGTGTCTCACGCCCTGCATACAGGGTAAGGCACGTAAATCGAAGCAAATATTGGCATACTGTTTGTGGTAATGGGCATGCGTTCATTTTCTAGGTAAAAGCCAATAATTTTTAGAGTGAAAACCAAATTTGTCTTAATGAAAGAAACATTGCGTCGTTTCTAAAATTTGAGCGAAGGTCATCTATTAACTAATTTTTTTATACTGGATGAACCTCACCAAAACTAAATATTTCCTTTTCTGATCGAAATCGATGGTTTACGTTACTGCCAGTTTTCACACAGATTTTAAGAAATTCGAAGAATGGATTCATGGAGCGCACCGGACAGTATTCAGTAAGATTCAAATAGAAAGGGCGCGAAATTTCATCAAAGCGGCTCTAAGAGCTAGATTTGGTACAACTAAATTTTTGATATAGGATTTAAAGAAAGGAATATCAGTTGCCATTTGGATTGCTGAGATAGAGCTTCGACGATTCATATGCTTAGGATATTTTAAGCCTTTTTTACAATGTTCGAAATGTTTGACCGCTTTCAGCTCGTGCTTTTTTTCTTTAGCCTTTATTTGATGTACACGCAATTGTTTATCAGTCCTATCCTTGGCGAAACGAAACCTTCTTTTTAAAACCAAGTCATACACAGTATGGCGACTAATTTATTGCCATTACTATACAAAACTAACATAACGGATAAAACAGCTAATGACTTATGCATATTAAGAATTTAGATAGTAATTGAAATAAGGCAATTCGCTGTTAGAAGGTCTTTAAACAACCACTCTTTCAAAACAACTGAGAAAATTGTTTGGTAAACACAATGTATTCTACTGATCATTTTGCCTATTATAGCATCTTCAAAGATGTTTAAACTCCTCTAAAAGCTGTATTTACATTCGAATAAGTACTACTTTGTTCTTAATTCCAAAATAAATGTAGCGCTACACAGTTAATATTAAGAGTTGTTTTATTAAAAACAATATCGTGTGTAGGCCAATGGTGACGCATTTATTTGAGGCTAATCGTAATGTGGGCTTACTGGCTCTTCGTATATTAAGCCTTCGATAACGCAGGACAGTTGTAACGGAAGAGTTTGTCATGAGTGTGTCTATGGTTTATAGCCGACTGACAAGTTTTTCAGCTTGTGGTAGCGGGTTGCCAATATGTAGTCGATGTCGGCGAGATAAAGCAGCGCGTTACGTTTCTTTGGTTGTTGTCGGCAAGCTCGTGGCATCATCACTGTCACCCAGTAACAGGCATACGGAACGTACCCGCAATATCTGCTGTGAAAATCACCAAGCCATATTGCATTAATGCACGAACAGCGGAAAGTTTCGGGTGCATCGAGGATGAGATGATCTAACAATTATTATGAGTAGTAATGAGGAATGGGTTGAGCGGACAAATGTTGCGAGAAGTGCCAGTCTATTAAGCGTTGTCGATGGCTATTCTACTCGCGGGCCATACTGACTGAGGAACGGTTTTTGGCCCGGAGCTTGGCAATGGTCTGCTCGGCAAGATTGGCGCGCTCATCAGCATCCTCAAGCTCTTGCTGGGCTTTGCGGTACTTGGTCAAGTTCATAGCAGCAATCTCTTCGGCCTCTTCGATCTGCCGCTTGTAAGTGCTGATTTTCTGCTGGAGCTTATCGACAAGCTCCTGCATACGTTCGTGGTTTTTGCGGTCTTCTTCGGCCTGGAACTGCATCTCCTTAATTCTACGCTCTCCTTTCCTGGCATTCTTGGCAGCATCGCCATGGCGGCGCTGCTCAGTTTCCAAATCAGACTCCAGCTGACGGCACTTGTGCTCGAGTTTTTCAATGAGCTTCTTGCCTCCTTTAAGGGCAGCAGCCTCGGCCTCATCTAGACGGACCTGGAGGTCCTTCGTTTGAATCTCAAGAGTCTTGCGCATCTTTTCCTGAGAAGAAGCGTGCTCCTGTTCGGCGCGAAGCTCATCGGCTAGACGAGCGGCATCAACCATGGCCTTTTTGGCCTTCTCTTCACACGCCTTGCACTCGTTAATCATCTCATCCAGATCGGCCTGCAGAGCAGCCATCTCACCCTCAAGTTTTCTTTTGGCCATTCCAAGAGAAGCGTTGTTAGCAGCCATTTCGTTGTTAGCTTCGCGCAGCTCCATGTTCTCACCCTCAACTGAGCGACGTGCACGCTCAGACTGCTCCAAAAGCTGTTTAGCTTCCTCGAGAGATCCATGCAACTGGTTGGCGCGGCGTTCAGCATTGGCATACTGGTCACGAGCCTCGTCACGGGCTTTCTGCTCATCTTCAATTTGTGTCTGCATGTCCTTCATCGTCTGCTGGTATCGCTTGATGGTCTTCTGAGCCTCAGCATTTGCTTTGTTGGCTCCGTCAAGAGCGATCTCAAGCTCGTTGATGTCGGATTCCAGTTTTTTTTTCAGCCGAAGAGCCTCAGCGCGACCCCTAGCCTCAGCCTCAAGGGAAGCCTGCATAGAATCGAGGGCGCGTTGGTGATTCTTGCGAGTATTTTCGAATTCTTCCTCCTTCTCCTGGATGCGGCGCTCGATCTCCTGACGTACCTGGCTAAGCTCCAACTGAGCGCGGAGCACCTAAAAGCAGAAAGCCAGCATGAGATTATCTCAGGCCTATATGTAAATGCAAATTACCATAACTGTATAAATAACAATACGAATTGTTTATCTGTTTTCAAACCAACCTTGTTTTCCTCTTGCTCAAGCGCAGCCTCAGCTTCTTCGAGGGCGTGCTGGAGCTCGTCTTTCTCTAGCTCGAGCCTCTTACGAGCTTTCTCGAGTTCGTGCACGGACCTGCCACCCTCACCAAGCTGGTCGAGGAGATCCTTGAGTTCATCCTGGAGATTCTTGTTCTCCCGCTTGACAGCCTCATAGTGCTCCTGTGACTCATCATAAGCAGCACGGAGCTTAAACACTTCGGTGGAGTAGTTTCTGCACTCCTTCTGAGAGGCATCCAGCTCGGCAGCAAGATCATCGGTCTTCGCCTTCCATTCGGCTATAACCTTGTCGAACGATTTCTGCCTTTTTTCAAGCTGAACAGCCAGCTGCTGGGCGCGGTCGACCTCAGCATGCATGTCGTCGAGTTCTCCTTGCAGATGGCTCCTCGTTTTTTCGAGACCAAAAACTTTGGCGTTCAAGCCCTCGATTATCTCTTCGGCGCCCTGCAACTTAATCTGAAGCCTCTTTCTAGATTCTTCTAGCTCCTCGAGGCGAGCAAGGCCCTCGGACTCATACTTGCTCCTCCAGAGCTGAGCATCAGCGTTTGCCTTGGAAAGTTGACGCTGAAGATCAGCCTTAGCTTCCTGTTCCTCTTCTAGAGCCTCACGCAGGTTGTCGAGGTCATGCTCAATGTTACGGTACTTGCCAAGGATAGCGGCACGCTCCTATATAAAAAGAACAGTATGTAGGCTGAATAATACCGCAGTGCTCCCGTGATACCAACAACATGTATTTTGTTATTTAAGTAACGAGTAAGTGTATTCCACTATACTTTATATATTATACTCGAAACCATTTACTCCTGTTATTAGGAGTTTTATACATGACGCACCCTGTTCTCCTCATCAGCAGAGCGTTTGGCTTCCTCAGCTTGGCTGGCAAGCGATGCCTTTTGTTTGGACAGCTGGCTGATCTGACTCTCAGCCTCCTCAAGCTGACGCTGGAGTTCGGAATTCTCGAGGGCCAATTTCTTCTTGGCGGCATCAAAATCATTGACGGTACGATTCGATTCATCCAGCTTGTACTGAGTATCCTGTAGCTGTACCTCAAGCATCTTTACCTGACGCTCAGCATTGGCCTAAAGAGAGTATCCTGGTTAGACGATTTTACGTAGACGCTTGCACATGCAAATACTTATAATTGCAGTGCAGGATCAAGATGCTAGTCAAGTTCTGAGTCAATCGTTAGAAAAATTAGAAAAACAGTCCTTTTAACTCAACTTTTAGGTAGATATAGAAAAATGCAGAGCTAATATGCAGAAGTGAGTGGGTACTTGTATCACTATGATATTACTCTTCCGTTGACATCGTGTAGGTGTAAACACAATGCCATATAGTGACAACCGAAATTGCATTGAGAACAATACCTGAAGCTTCACAGCGTGGTCCAGAGAAGACTGGGCATCGATAGCCTGAGACTTGAAGCCAGCGCAGTCCTTTTCAAGTCTTTAAAGAAGGTCATATTTAGGACAGGGTTCCAAAATGCGGTTAGTGTGATCTAGAGGGTTAAAATTGCTGAATTTGATTGCTCCACGATGCGCTCGAAAGTGCTACTCTGCATCGCTTAACTTATTATTTTCATTATCAAAACTCAAGTACCTTCTCTCGCTGAACGTGTTCAACGTTCTGTCTCATATCATCGGCCTCTGACTTGAACTGGGACCTTTCCTTCTCGAGCCTTTGAGTTTAAGTTTTAGATTAGATCATATTCACGAACATTGATATAAACGAGCTCTTGGTATCGGCTGCTTATTGAACAACAACTAAAATAATAGCATAAATATTTTAGGAAGGGGTATGCTAGACATAAGAGGTTTATGCTAGATACATACTTGGCCTTGTGCTTGTTGAGATTGTCGATGGTGTCTGTCATCTCGACCACAGTGGCATTGTTTTTTTGGCGGAGGGCCGAAACGATCTGCTCATGTTGCGAGTTGGACTCCTCGAGGTCACGGCGGAGCTTACCAAGTTCAGCCTCGCGGCGCTTGTTTAGCTCAATTTGGGCAGACGTGGCGCCTCCAGCCTCTTCTAGGCGCTCTGATAACTGTTCGAGCTCACGGGCAAGGTCAGAACGTTGTTTTTCAGCCTTAGAACGGGCCTGACGTTCAGCTTCAAGCTCTTCCTGAAGCTCTTCGACACGCTGTTGCAGCTCCTTTATCTGTTTTTGCAGTTTGGCAATTTGGGATTGCTCGTCCTCGAGTTTGGTGGCTAGGGCGGCAAGCTCCTTATCTTTGCGCTGAATGGTCTGTTCGAGTTCCTTCTTATTTTTCTCGAGGTCGGCCACGGCCTCCTGGGCGAGTTTTAGATCTCCCTCAACCTTCCTTTTGGCCTTGTCGAGGTCGGCACGGGCTTTCTTCTCACGCTCAAGAGAATCCTCGAGCTCATCAAGGGTCTGCTCCAGTTTAGCTTTCACCTTGTTAAGATGGTTCACTTTGTCCTCCTGAGCTTGCAAGTCATCGGTAGTTTTACTTCCCTGCTCTTGAAGGGACTTCTTCTCCTTGTTTAGCTTGGCTATGAGTTCCTCCTTCTGAGTAATCTCGTCGTTAAGATTACGGATTTGGTGGTCCTTCGATTGTTTATCCTGCTCGGCCTTCTGCAGAGACAATTGAAGATCCTCAATGTCCTTCTTGTGAGCACTGATTTCTCCTTCAAGCTTTCGTTTGTTTTGGTTCAGCTTGTTGACATTATCCTCCTCACGGTGCAGCTTCTCCTCCAATTCGCGAACTTGGCGTTCAAGGTCGGTTTTCTGAGAATTCACCTTGTTGAGTCGCTGCTCAATGTCACCCGCACCGGTACGCTCGGATTCCAATTGGAGGAAAAGCTCGTTCTTCTCCTGGACCAACTTGGCGTTCTGGGCCTCGAGTTCTTTGCGGAGCTTCTCCTCTTTAGCCAGTTTCTCCATCTCCTCCTTGAGCTTATCTTCAAGAGCTGCATGCCAAAGTTACGAAGTATTCTTTAAGTAAGATATTATAAACGATTAAAAAATATGTTTAAGCTTTTTTTCTCTGAATATGATTAGGTAAGTACACATTTTTATTTATCTGAAAATATATATTATGTATATTGCAATAATTGTTGTTTGATATCTTTACCTTTAAGCTCGTCCTCAGCCTTTGTCATAGTAAGAAGAGGCTTAACCTTAACAAAGAGTTTCCACCAAGCCCAATTGCGCATTTGGGCGAACTGGCGAAGATTCCTCTGGAGAACACGGAGCGCCAGGCTAAAAATGAAATAATGCTGTAATTTTACTTTTTGCAACACTAGACAATTAACTTATTACACATACATACATTTTGACGTAGAGTCTGATAACTAGCGATAAAGCTTTGGTAAATTATTTACCGTTGTTCCTTCAGCTTCTGGAAATGTTTCTTGCAAAGGTACCAACGACAGGCCGATTGGATCATGGTCATTATTTTAGCCAGACGCTCGTCACGCATTTCCTCAAGGCGACCCAAAACTCCGGCACGGAAGAACACCTTACATGGGATTAAATTTAATGGAAAAAAAAAAGAAAGTTGATTTCGTGAGAGAAAATTAGAGCGTATATATAAACATTTGCTTATCACATGCAGGGTACAGCAACAGACACTGCTGAAGACAACGAGTATTTTCTAACGGCAGTTTTGTAACACCGTTAGCCACATTATAGGACATATGTCCTCTCCGGACAACAGCCGGGATCCAACATTAAACGTGAAAGCCATCAAGTGGCGTTCAACCTTAGTGCTACCGAAGCGATATTCATCCTTGTCGAGACCAATGTTTGAAATAACTGCGATAGAGGCATCCTTCGCCTCAGAATGCTTCTTAGCTTCCGAAGCAGCCAGAATTGTATACCTGCGAAATGTAAAAAACTGTCAGATCGTCGTACCTTAGTATGTCCAATACGATACTCGTCCTTATCGAGACCAGTCTGAGAAATCAGCATACTGCCAGCATCCTTCAGCTCGCCGGCGAAATCTTTAGGGACCGCATTGGGAGCCAAGATGTTGTAACTGCATACCAAATATGGTGTTAAAAGTAGATCAATTTTTTTATTTGTTCTTTATAAACGTTACTTTGACTGTAGTGAAAGTTTTACAGGAAAAAAACAACACGTATTTGCTTAAAATATTTTGTTTCTTGCCATGCAGCTTACCGCTGACGGAAATCAGGGTACACCATCCTATTGGGGAAACCTTTACGACAGATACGAATACCCTCAAGCACACCGTTACAGGTCAGCTGGTGCATAACAAGATGGGCATCGATAACACGGGGTTGCTTAAACTCGTTAGGGATGATACAGCGCACGAAATGAGGATGTGTCGAGTGGAGGGTGTGCATCAGCTTATTTAATTGTTCCTGTAGGCGAACATAATGGAAATACTTTAGGACACAGAACTACAAGACAATAGACAGATTATTCTAGGCGGATACGTTATTTGGTTCGATCTTCTCATTGACTGAGATAAACTACGCGAAAATACCTAAGGTCTTTGGACATAAAAATATGATTCTACGTACCCTATATAGGCCAGAAACTGTCTGGAAACCAGAACCCTTCTTGCGACCACCACCTTTGCCGCCGCCCTCAGCCTTAGCATCTCCACCAAGACCAGGGTGATCTTCAAAGATGGTCTGCAGAAGCTTCAGGTTACTCTTCTTGAGCTGGTCAACGACGCAGTCGTTAAGAGGATCCTTGTTCTTCTCGAGCCAGCCAGTAATAGAGTAGGAAACGGTGCCGGCATAGTGGGCAATAGCAAAGTGGGCGGGGCCAATATCCTTGCTCTTCGGTGGTTTTGGCTTCTGGAATGGAGCCGACTTGCCAAGATGGGTGCTGTTCAGTTTGTCCTCAAACGTCTTGTCAGTAGCCTTAGGGAACATAGACTCTTCTTCTAGGATGGACAAAATACCCAGGGGCTTCTCAATTAGCTCAATGCAGGCCTGCAGATCAAGACCAAAATCGATGAAAACCCAGTCAATGCCTTCCCTCTTGTACTCCTCCTGTTCCAACACGAACATGTGGTGGTTGAAGAACTGCTGCAGTTTCTCATTGGTGAAATTGATGCAGAGCTGCTCGAAGCCGTTGTAGTCGAAGATCTCAAAACCGGCAATATCAAGTACACCGATGAAGTGTTTACGAGCCTGCTTGGTGTCAAGGGTATCGTTACATTTCTTGACGAGAAACTTGAACAGACGATCGAACATGGCTTTAGACAGGGCACCGATAGCAGACATAACCTGGCCCTGACTTTGACCCTTGGTCACAAATTCGGTACCGACCTTAATCCTGGGTTTCGTCAAGTTCTTGTACAGCTCAGTCGGATCGGTACCCAGAAGCTTCGCGACTTTTTCACCCTCTTCAGTGCCGTCGGGTTCAGCTTGCTCTTCACGAGGTCTCTGCTTAAACTTCATCGTACCGAAGTGCATGACAGAAGCAGTGATCCTGTACACACCATCTTTTTCATCCTTGTCGAAGCCTAGAATGTTGAAGGCCTCATCGGTGTAACCCATTTCTTCACCGTCGTCGACGTTGGGGATCTCGACCTTACCCTGAGATACATAATGGTAGTCGTATATGTTGTCGGAAAGCAGGAGATTCTTCTTCATGTCAGGAATTTTACCGGACATCAATTGGTAGAAGATGTGATAAGAACGCTCAAGTGGCTGCTGAGATATCACACGAGCTTTCTCCAACAGGTAGGTCTCAATATCACAACCGGCTAGTTTGCCAGTGGGGCCAAAATGAATACGGATGAATTTACCAAATCGGGAAGAGTTATCGTTACGGGTGGTTTTAGCGTTACCGAACGACTCAAGAACAGGATTAGTTTGCACGATCTGGTCTTCAAGTGAGGGCTTGTTCTTATCAGCATCAGCCTTTCTGTCACTTTTACCGACGTTGGCGAAGTACGAAATTACTTTTTTCGTGTTTTCAGTCTTTCCGGCTCCGGATTCACCGCTGTGGGAGGTTTTCCAAACTTAGTTGTTGCTTATCATAATTGAATTGGCCTTTTAGTGATTCTCGAGTTAAGCTCAAATCTTAGGTTGGCCAATTTAGAGTATTACTAATCGCGACAAGTCTAATAAATGCCAATATGTTGCAATATTTATCGCAAATGCAAGTGCCTAAAAAAACGAATGCGCTCGCTTGAGAATTTTATGACAGCGCAGAAAGATTAATAATAGACAGCTCTTTTCTAGGTTACTAAGAATGCAAAGAAACAGTGATTTACATTGGGAAGTTGTCTGAGAGGTATTGGGTACAATAACTTAAGAAATCTACTCTAACAACCAAGGTATTAGTGCGACAGTTCGAAAAAAAGGAACTTATATATCGCGGGTACCCATTTTTATAGATGCATAGAATGCCTATGTTCCTCCTAGTTTTGATTATTGTTTGCAGCAATCGGAGCTGAAGAAAGGTCTTAGAATGTTTCTGTAATGCTTGATTTGTAGCGAAGGCGGTGTAAAAACGTAATTATGCATAAGTCACGTGTCTAGACATCATCTAGCCATCTAAACATTCGTACAAAAAATACGAAGATTTTTTCGCGAAAAAAAAAAGATTTCCATAATGAAAAGTTCAATGTCAATTCAAATAAAAAACGCGAGAGATTACTCTGCAACTCTATTAAAGGTACAGGAACGAATAATACAGGGGATATGAGCTTAATGTGAAAAAAAAGGGATGTCTCTTAAGGAAACAAAAACGTAAGCAACGCTAGCCGGAGGGACGCATGTGTGGTTGCGAACTTGAGAGTGTGTATTTCGCGTTTCTCATGCAGTAAAAGGTTCAAGCGTTCGAAGCTGACCGACCGTCGGCCAAGGAAAAGCTTTTAGAAGGTAAAATAGCCTTTTAGGGAGTCAGATGAGACTAGACTTTTACAATTATTTTGTAGAATAAAGGCATTTTTGAAAGTTTATGGGAAAGTTTTTTTACCTTCTGTGAAGGTCTTATAGTACAAAAAAATATAGGGATAGCTGGTGACACCAAAGTTCGTTTTAGATTTTGTTGGGCTTATAGCTTGTGTATGGTTGAAGGCGCGTATATACTAACGTAATAAGCATAGACTGATCTTCGTTGTCCGTGAGCATGTGCATGTAAGCACCGTCCGAAATAGCGAATACATGAGGTGGCACCTCAGTCCTCCTTTTGCCCTTGTAGATCATAACTACACGAGGGGTATAGATGGGGAATCTTTTGTACGGGTTGATGGCGACGCAGAAGAGACCCGAGTAAGTCTGTATAGAACAAAAATTGAGCAACTATTAGCCGATCCGATTCTCATCAGACATTAGCGTGACTTCTTATAATTAAATGCAATGTTCAAAAATATTCAACTGAGTACGTACAATATCTATAAAGCGGTTGTGGAATGTTAAACATCAACCCTATTTATTTTTGTGATTATATTGCGAATCCAAAATACTTACGTAAATTAGGTTGGCGTAGTAACGTTCCTTTAGGTTATGCAGTACAGAAGCATCGTTGAGGTAAGTCATATTGGACATGTCTTCGCACTTCTCGTACTTGGGAGGGTTGACCTGTTGAAGCTGGTCCTTTTTGAATGTCTTTTTGCCTCCGGGGGTTTCGACGACGGCCTTATCACCCTCAAGGGACTCGATGTTCCCGAGAACAAAGCCCTCTTTCTCATCGGGTACCCAAGTCATCTTCTTGCCATCGTACGGCTTCGTAGCATCCTTCCGCTTCATTTCTGCGGAGACGTACAAGAACTCACTCGGATCAGGGTCTTGCGCTGCCATTTTGACCACTAGTTCTGGGGTTCCTTTCTATACCAGAAAAGATGAAACGTCTGAGAGTCCGTTGGTCCACCTGCAAACAACATCGAGGAAATAGCATTCGTAGAAGATTCTGTATCTATAAGCTGTTGGGAATACGTTTTAACTGTTCAATGGATTAGTATGTCTTGGACTATCGATCACTCTTCAATCCATTAGGTGAACGAAAAGCAAGCACCAACGCCAGTATAAAATTATGTTGAAAAACGTGTGGAGCATATTTAAGCTGTATCCAATGAGATACTCGTGCACTGCTGCTTTAGCTATGAACATGTTCTATTAGTAATCGAAGTCTTCATAAGATGAAATACAAATCCATTACTGAATACTCAAAGAAGATTCGTGTAAGCAAAGCTGGATTATTCACAAGCCACCTAAGCAAATAGTGCTCAATAGAGCATTATTATTTTTTGATCTCGATAGTCCAATGGCACTTTGGTAACAGCAAATCCATATTGAAGGACGCCTGTTATACAATCAGCAATTCTGTTAAGCTGAACAGATTGGTTGACCTTAGGGTCTGACGCGCACATAGCAGGCAAGTAAGGTATCCATGGATTCATTCTAGGGGCAAAAGCCCCATTGGACAACCAAGGTCACGCGGCATCCTGATGCATCCTTGGTGTCTGTTGAAGCCACAGAGCTTGGGTCCTAGGATAGGACTCGAACTAGGAGGAAAGCACTACACTTACGTTGTAAAACCAAGCACTCTGAGATCATTCCCAACTCTGATGTCCTTTTATACCTGCTGTGTAATTCCTTCAAGAAAGTAGAGAGGGTTCCGATAACGGGTTCTTGAATGGTCGGCGTCTACATTTATGGCCCTTGTCAAACTAATTGAGAGGCGCTTGACTTCGTCTTGCCTATTGCTAATCTGAATACCATCCCTGCATCTGATAGCGGCAGAGCGGCCGGTTGAGCCTAGTCCAAGAACTTTCGTCGGCATTTACCTATACCATAGCCTAAAACAGAGACGACTCGTCGAGGCTGCAGCTTTCCGGTTGTCTCGCGCCGCTGACCATCTTCAATGAGGATGACATTTAGTAATCAATGATCAGCTGGCACCAGCAAGGATTGGTTCCGACTATGATTCAAAGTTAACCGACAGCGTTTTTCTCGGGAGAAGGCAAATTCAAGGAAAGCGTATCTTTTCTATTTGTCGGGAAGAAAAATCTATTAATTATAAATATATTATCAATATTTTTAAACATTTCCAGTATAGAGTTATTTGCTAGGTGACATTAGGTAGGGCTCGAGCAGTGGTGAGGGAAATAACAATGCGAACGTGGAAATAAGTGATCTGTAGGCAAATACTGTACCTGTCGTTTCTATTTGTTTATAACAAAATAGATATAAAACGGTGCTTCTCATGGTTTCTGCTCTTTTATTTTGTAAAGGTTCTTCGTGATTCAGATAGCCCGGAGCATTCTTTTTGTGAGAAGAAATATATACGGTTATTCCAGTTGAATTCAAAGGTTCTTTGATTGCACCAACAGGAATTACGAATTTCATATCTAATATTACTGATAGAATATCTTCATGAATTACCATATTTTGTCGTACCCTGCTCGTGTTAGCCTTATCGCCTAATTTCAACGACAGGGAATATTTTTTAAATTTATTTTATTACGTAAACTTTTATTTGCCATTTGCGCTAAAACGCATCCCGATGTGAACATTAACGTAGAGTGCGTGTTGCCACAAAGTCTGAAAGCAATTACCAAAAGAACTGTTGCTTTGGTAGTGCAATTGCTGTTTTAGCTGTTTCAGCACTCCCGAAGTTAATAGTCGGATGTGTAGACTTTCAGAAAATATGACTTCAGATATGCCTCCGAGTTGCCGCTGTCATATTTTTGAAGTATCTAGGTGTAAACAAAAAAGCTATAGGATTTTACTTTTCAACGCACCGAGAAAAATATGTAACTGTGTTAGAAAATTTATATATATATAATCTTACCATAATTCAAATGTTGGGACGGTCAAGCATAATACAAGTAGAGAAAGGCATATCGCATATCTAATTTTACCAGCGTTCTGCCTAAACTTTGGCAGAACAAGATGTGTCTCACGCCCTGCATACAGGGTAAGGCACGTAAATCGGAGCAAATATTAGCATGCTGTTTGTGGTAATGGGCATGCGTTCATCCGCTACGTACGTCGTTCTCGGAGTCTAAGCGAAGATCAGCTATTACCTAATCGTTACGCGCTGAGCAAACCCCCAAAAATGAGATTATAAGATTTTTGAATCACCCCAGATAGGCGGTGTATTGCGCCAGGGTTGTATATATATATATATATATATAGTTAAAATTTACGTGTCTAGCATATGTAATATTTTGAAATATTTTCTTATTATTTAATTACTCAAATAGTTTTAGAAACAAAACGTATTAAAAGATTCCAATTAAAATGCCGCACCCGTAAAAGAATAGAAGCACGAATTGATAAATTTTCTGGGCTATTGTCTTACTGAAGTTCAACTTCAAAGTGACTCAATTGTAATGAGCAGATTAAAATGGCTTCAAATAAAAAACGATAATTTTTTTCTTCAAAAAAAGTATCCTTTGCACCCTTAGTTATTGTAAAATACCGTAACCTGTACAAAAGGGCCACCCAGTGAAGCTTTTTCAACAATTAACTAAGCTTGGTGGGACGCTTTTTTAGAAAATAAGGCCGAATTTTTGTTAGCAGTCTAGAATGTCAAATGTGCTTGAAAACAGTATAAATCTAACAGAACTGTGGGCAATATATCCAATTTGGTATTTATCATACGTTCATATATGTAAAAAAGTATCTGTATACGCAAGTTATTTTGTCTGCATGTTTATTTTCTACTGCTGGATCTGACCTGCTGGGCGGATGGTGCACAGGATTGCATTATGCGTTTACGTCGGCCCAGAACACCTTTAGACTTAATGAATCCAGGGAGACGAATTATACACGATTCATTTACCATATAGTTATAATCGGGAGTAACAGCACGAAGTTCACGTGGTTCGTCGTTCTCAGTTTCGTGTCTCGGCCCCTTTTGAAGACCTATCTGGTGTGTAGCATTCATCGTAGAACGAATTTCCCTATTTGTTTACGGGGGGCCCTTGTTTTTTTTTTTATTTCAAGATCAGTGTTCAAACCGGTAGAGAAGAAGCTAAGTGTGGCTACCTTAGGATTCGAACCTAGGCCGCTAAACGCTTCTAAAGTCTGCGAAAAGCTCATCGATACGCATAAACTATTTTTGAGCGGGTCTCTAAAATAGAACTGCCTTTTCACCACGTTTTTAAGATTGAGATGCTTGAATAGCCTTGATAATATATAGACAGATACCAAAATTTAGCCAATGCTGTTTGGTGGTTCATCAAAACGCATGATTAAATAATAAACTGTTGTTTCCAGAAGGTCCAAAGCTCTATACCTGGCTAAATATGCTCGTCGCATTGAGTACATCGCATGTGTTTCAGAATGCACAAATATTTTGCTATGAACGCCTTACGAGTTACAACTCTCGTAATACACCTGTAGGGCTAAAGAAAGCAAGGTGTGTTTCAGACGATACCACCCAACAAGCCTAAAGTTAAGTATAGCCTGGAAACAGTTTTAATGTTATGTAAATGTGGATGTCTACCAATGTGAATTTATGGGATACGAATAGCTGACAAATAAAAAGGCGTACACCAGTAGCCTTTTAGATAATATTTTCTTATTTTCCATATATATATATATATATATCGCGTGCATTTTGAAACAATAAGAGAAAGAGGTAGATAACCACAATGGATGTTTTCAAGAACAGCAAAATTTGCGAAATTACCTTGAAGCTGCTCTTTTATAATATAAGACACTGCAGAGAAACGAACAAGAGCGATTCTTGCATTATTTCAAACGGTCTCTTAACTAACGCAAGGCGGAGGGCAACCCGTCGAATCGACGACTACAAGTTCAGGCCTTCTTCTCCGCGTCATTGTAGATCTACCATGCGTCTCAAGGAGGTTGCTGCTTCTTCCAGCCTCATGCGCACACCGTATTTTAGATCGGGCCTTGCATTTAGATCGATCAGCCTTTCACAATCACACTGCTCTGCTATTGAAGTAGTAGGGATATTATAGATGGTCCAATTGAAAAGGTTTAGAAAACCCGTTTTTCTTTCGTTTGAAGCTATGAGTAACTACGTTCAATCTTTGGAAATCAGGAAGTTGTTTCGGCTTAAACGGCTGGCGGTGAGCTCATTAGGCCTACGTCTAGTGGCCATATTGCTTAACGACGGTTGATCGAAACGATTATTACGATACAGCTGCTTAAACGGGGGGCTTTGGCGCTACGCTTCTCACCATTATCTTAGCATGGCTCGTAAATACAAAGGTAGATATACTTTTAAATAACTTGTATATCAGTGTATGCTCTGCGTGTACTTCATCAGCTTCAGAAAGAGCTTTTTCTTGAACGGTAGATGTTACTTTGCTCGCGTAGGTGCAGTGGTTTAAATTAGACTACGCTAACAGCGTTAATAAACAAGATAATCGAGCGTCTCAAAAACAGACGACCTTTCTGCGGGAATTACTAGCCTATAATTAAGCACTTGAATATAAAGCTAAAGTTTTTCTGGGAAGATTTCGTCACAGAATTGGCTTTACATTTTCGGTATCCGAAAAGAGACTCCGCCGACGGTGAACAATGATAACTGGCGTACGAATACTTAAAAATTTCAAAACTGCCTTACGATAAATAAATAGCAATCGTGCTCCCGTATACTATCATTATGCATAAATGCTTCGAATACTACATATTGATTTCGAACCTAAGTCATTTTCAAATCCTCACATTTGAGAAGGAAGCACGTTACCACGGTATAGTCACAAGGCCAATCAAGAACATGGTTACCTTGATGTAACAAGAAAGGAAATAAAAAACATTGCACTTTACTTCTGCTAAAAAGTGGTTTGTTGGTACAGAAATGTTCTAAAAAAATTTTCCTTTTTCACCACTTGTTATCATTTTTATCAGTTATAATTGTTATGACCTATTGGTTATTTTTATTTTTTTCTAGTATTTAGGAGGCGTTGTTGCTTATTTTTCGTATCATTTTTTTTATTGAGAGGTGATGGTTTTATTCAGCGTTTAGTTATTACACCAGTCGTTGCTGTCTGTGAGCTGTTGGAGTGGTTATTATTATCGTATTTCTAGTCTATTATTATCTCAGTTTTCCTGACTTGTTTTGTCGCGTTTATTGTTACTATTTACTACTTAGCGTTATTATATATTGTTAGAAAGCAACCACCGATGTATTGTCTATGCCGTTATGTAATCTATTTGTTTCGGTCAATTTAATTAGTGACAAAATGTAAATATTATATGAGTAAATGGAAACGAGTGCAAACTCGTGCAGTATTTTAATCTTCTAATATAATAACCTATATAATTATAATAATATAATATAATAATCTAATAACGATCGTTGTGATAAAAAATCCTATAGTTGTTTTGGCCAAATAGTATCATCTTTTTTGTTTTCGCTTTACCACAATAACGAAAACAACAATGTTGATTGTCGCTCAGCTTGTTTTAATTAATACATTGTATGATAAATCTTAGATTATCAATTGATTTATCGGTAGTTAGAGCGTTTAGACTCTAGTAGATAAAATTACAAAAAAAAAAAGGCATGTAATGGTAAGCGTCATGAGCCTTATATTATTTCATTAATAAGTCAATAAAATTTAAAATCAATATATAGCATTGATGATTAATTACTATATTAATGTTTTCAAATTATAAGGTCTTATTATAATTTGACTGACAGATATGAAGAGTTAATAAATATTAACCCAAGACTGCAGGTTAACACGTTCAAATTAGGGAAACCTTTTGCGGGCTGTTTGTCGTAATAGATATGCGCTCATATTCCCAGAACCAGATGAAAGCCAGGAATTTCTAGAGTGAAAAGCAAATTTCCTTTAACGAAGAAGACACTGCGTCGTTTCTGGAATTTGAGCGAAGATCATCTATTAACTAATCTTTCTGTGCTGGATGAACCTCACCAAAACTAAACATTTCCTTTTCTGATCGAAAACCAGTTTTCACACGGATCCTAAGAAATTCGAAGAATGGATTCATGGAGCGCACCGGACGGTGCTCAGTAAGATTTAAATGGAAAGGGCGCGAAACTTCATCAAAGCGGCTCTAAGAGCTAGATTTGGTACAACTAGATTTTTGACATAGGATTGAAAGAAAAGAATATCAGTTGTCATTTGGATTGCCGAGATAGAGCTTCGACGATTAATATGCTTAGGATATTTTAAGCCTTTTTTACAATGTTTGACCGCTTTGAGCTCGTGCTTTTTTTTAGCCTGTACTTGATGTACACGCAACTGTTTATTAGTCCTATCCTTGGCGAAACGAAACCTTCTCTTTAAAACCAAGTCATACACAGTATGGCGATTAATTTACTGCCATTACTATACAAAACTAACATAATAGATAAAACAGCTAAAGACTTACGCATACTAAGAATTTGGATAGTAACTGAAGTAACGCAATTCGCTGTTAGAAAGTCTTTAAACAACCACTCTTTCAAAACAACTGAGAAGATTGTTTGGTATTCTACGGATCATTTTGCCTATTATAGCATCTTCAAAAATGTTTAAACTCCTTTAAAAGCTATATTTACATTCGAATAAGTACTACTTTGTTGTTAATTCCAAGATAAATGCAACGCTACACAGTTAATATCAAGGGTTGTTTTATTAAAAACAATATCGTGTGTAGGCCAATGATGACGCATTTATTTGAGGCTAATCGTAATGTGGGCTTACTGGCTGTTCGTATATTAAGCCTTCGATAACGCAGGACAGTTGTAACGGGAGAGTTTCTCATGAGTGTGCCTATGGTTTATAACCAACTGACGAGTTTGTCAGCTTGTGGTAGCGGGTTGCCAATATGTAGTCGATGTCGGTGAGATAAAGCAGCGCGTTACGTTTCTTCAGTTGTTGTCGGCAAGCTCGTGGCACCATCACTGTCTCCCAGTAACAGGCACACAGAACGTACCCGCAATATCTGCTGTGAAAATCACCAAGGCATATCGTATTAATGCGCGAACAGCGGAAAGTTCCGGGTGCATCGAGGACGAGATGATCTAACAATTATTATTATTATTAGTAATAATGTGGATGGTTGAGCGGACAGATATTGCGGGAAGTGTCAGTCTATTAAGCGTTGTCGATGGCTATTCTACTCGCGGGCCATGCTGACTGAGGAACGGTTTTTGGCCCGGAGCTTGGCAACGGTCTGTTCGGCAAGATTGGCGCGCTCATCAGCATCCTCAAGCTCTTGCTGGGCTTTGCGGTACTTGGCCAGGTTCATAGCAGCAATCTCTTCAGCCTCCTCGATCTGCCGTTTGTAAGTGCTGATTTTCTGCTGGAGCTTATCGACAAGCTCCTGCATACGCTCATGGTTTTTGCGGTCTTCTTCGGCCTGGAACTGCAGCTCCTTAATTCTACGCTCTCCTTTCCTGGCATTCTTAGCAGCATCGCCATGGCGGCGTTGCTCAGTTTCCAAATCAGACTCCAGCTGGCGACACTTGTGCTCGAGTTTTTCAATGAGCTTCTTGCCTCCTTTAAGGGCAGCAGCCTCGGCCTCATCTAGACGGACCTGAAGATCCTTCATTTGAATCTCAAGAGCCTTGCGCATCTTTTCCTGAGAAGAAGCATGTTCCTGTTCGGCGCGGAGCTCATCGGCGAGACGAGCGGCATCAACCATGGCCTTTTTGGCTTTCTCTTCGGACGCCTTGCACTCGTTAATCATCTCATCCAGATCGGCCTGCAGAGCAGCCATCTCACCCTCAAGTTTCCTTTTGGCCATTCCAAGAGAAGCGTTGTTAGCGGCCATTTCGTTGTTAGCTTCGCGCAGCTCCATGTTCTCACCCTCAACTGAGCGACGTGCACGCTCAGACTGCTCCAAAAGCTGTTTAGCTTCCTCGAGGGATCCGTGCAACTGGTTGGCGCGGCGTTCAGCATTGGCATACTGATCACGAGCCTCGTCACGGGCCTTCTGCTCATCTTCAATTTGTGTCTGCATGTCCTTCATCGTCTGCTGGTATCGCTTGATGGTCTTCTGAGCCTCAGCATTTGCTTTGTTGGCTCCGTCAAGAGCGATCTCAAGCTCGTTGATGTCGGATTCCAGTTTTTTCTTCAGCCGAAGAGCCTCAGCGCGACCTCTAGCCTCAGCCTCAAGGGAAGCCTGCATAGAATCGAGGGCGCGTTGATGGTTCTTGCGAGTGTTTTCGAATTCTTCCTCCTTCTCCTGGATGCGGCGCTCGATCTCCTGACGTACTTGGCTAAGCTCCAACTGAGCGCGGAGCACCTAGAAGCAGAAAGCCAGCATGAGATTACCGAAAGCCTATTTATAAATGCGAATTACCATAACTATATAAATAACAATGTTAATTGTTTTTCTGTTTTCAAACCAACCTTGTTTTCCTCTTGCTCAAGCGCAGCCTCAGCTTCTTCGAGGGCGTGCTGGAGCTCGTCCTTCTCTAGCTCGAGCCTCTTACGAGCTTTCTCGAGTTCATGCACGGACCTGCCACCCTCACCAAGCTGGTCGAGGAGATCCTTGAGTTCATCCTGGAGATTCTTGTTCTCCCGCTTGACAGCCTCATAGCGTTCCTGCGACTCATCATAAGCAGCACGAAGCTTAAACACTTCGGTGGAATAGTTTCTGCATTCCTTCTGAGAGGCATCCAGCTCGGCAGCAAGATCATCGGTCTTCGCCTTCCATTCGGCTATGACCTTATCGAACGATTTCTGCCTTTTTTCAAGCTGAACGGCCAGCTGCTGGGCGCGGTCGACCTCAGCATGCATATCATCGAGTTCTCCCTGCAGATGACTCCTCGTTTTTTCAAGGCCAGAAACCTTGGCATTCAAGCCCTCGATTATCTCCTCGGCACCCTGCAACTTAATCTGAAGCCTCTTCCTAGACTCTTCAAGCTCCTCGAGGCGAGCAAGGCCCTCGGATTCATACTTGCTCCTCCAGAGCTGAGCATCAGCGTTTGCCTTGGAAAGTTGACGCTGAAGATCAGCCTTAGCTTCCTGTTCCTCTTCTAGAGCCTCACGCAGGTTGTCGAGGTCATGCTCAATATTACGGTACTTGCCAAGGATAGCAGCACGCTCCTATATAAAAAGAACAGTATGTAGACTGAATAATACCGCAGTGCTCCCATGATACCAACAACATGTATTTTGTTATTTAAGTAACGAGCAAGTGTATTCCACTATACTTTATATATTATACTCGAAACCATTTACTCCTGTTATTAGGAGTTATATACATGACGCACCCTGTTCTCCTCATCAGCAGAGCGTTTGGCTTCCTCAGCTTGGCTGGCAAGCGAAGCCTTTTGTTTGGACAGCTGGCTGATCTGACTCTCAGCCTCCTCAAGCTGACGCTGGAGTTCGGAATTTTCGAGGGCCAATTTCTTCTTCGCAGCATCAAAATCATTAACGGTACGATTCGATTCATCCAGCTTGTACTGAGTATCCTGCAGCTGTACCTCAAGCATCTTCACCTGACGCTCAGCATTGGCCTAAAGAGAGTATCCTGGTTAAATGATTTTACGTAGACGCTTGCACATGCAAATGCTCATAATTATGGTGCAGGATCAAGATGCTAGTCAAATGCTGAGTCAACGGTTAGAAAAATTAGAAAAACAGTCCTCTCAACTCAACTTCTAGGTAGAGGTCCAGCTCTTTAGATATAAAAAATGCAGAGTTAATATGCAGAAGTGAGTGGGTACTTGTATCACTATGATATTACTCTTCCGTTGACATCGTGTAGGTGTAAACATAATGCCATATAGTGACAACCGAAATTTCATTGAGAACAATACCTGAAGCTTCACAGCGTGGTCCAGAGAAGATTGGGCATCGATAGCCTGAGACTTGAAGCCAGCGCAGTCCTTTTCAAGTCTTTAAAGAAGGTTATATTTAGGACAGGGTTCCAAAATGCGGTTAGTGAGATCTAGAGGGTTAAAATTGCTGAATTTGATTGCTCCACGATGCGCTCGAAAGTGCGACTCTGCATCGCTTAACTTATTATTTTTATTACCAAAACTCGAGTACCTTCTCTCGCTGAACGTGCTCAACGTTCTGTCTCATATCATCGGCCTCTGACTTGAACTGGGACCTTTCCTTCTCGAGCCTTTGAGTTTAAGTTTTAGATTAGATCATGTTCACGAACATTGATATAAACGAGCTCTTGGTATCAGCTGCTTATTGAACAACAACTAAAATAATAGCATAAATATTTTAGGGAGGGGTATGCTAGACATAAGAGGTTTATGCTAGATACATACTTGGCCTTGTGCTTGTTGAGATTGTCGATGGTGTCTGTCATCTCGACCACGGTGGCATTGTTCTTTTGGCGGAGGGCCGAAACGATCTGCTCATGTTGCGAGTTGGACTCCTCGAGGTCACGGCGGAGCTTACCAAGCTCAGCCTCGCGGCGCTTGTTTAGCTCAATTTGGGCAGACGTGGCGCCTCCAGCCTCTTCTAGGCGCTCTGATAACTGTTCGAGCTCACGGGCAAGGTCTGAACGTTGTTTTTCAGCCTTAGAACGGGCCTGACGCTCAGCTTCAAGCTCTTCCTGAAGCTCTTCGACGCGCTGTTGCAGCTCCTTTATCTGTTTCTGCAGTTTGGCAATTTGGGATTGCTCGTCCTCGAGTTTGGTGGCTAGAGCGGCAAGCTCCTTATCCTTGCGCTGAATGGTCTGTTCGAGTTCCTTCTTATTTTTCTCGAGGTCGGCCACGGCCTCCTGGGCGAGTTTTAGGTCTCCCTCAACCTTCCTTTTGGCCTTGTCGAGGTCGGCACGGGCTTTCTTCTCACGCTCAAGAGAATCCTCGAGCTCATCAAGGGTCTGCTCCAGTTTAGCTTTCACCTTGTTAAGATGGTTCACTTTGTCCTCCTGTGCTTGCAAATCATCGGTAGTCTTGCTTCCCTGCTCTTGCAGGGACTTCTTCTCCTTGTTTAGCTTGGCTATGAGTTCCTCCTTCTGAGCAATCTCGTCGTTAAGATTACGGATCTGGTGGTCCTTCGATTGTTTATCCTGCTCGGCCTTCTGCAGAGACAATTGAAGATCCTCAATGTCCTTCTTGTGAGCACTGATTTCTCCCTCAAGCTTTCGTTTGTTTTGGTTCAGCTTGTTGACATTATCCTCCTCACGGTGCAGCTTCTCCTCCAACTCGCGAACTTGGCGCTCCAGGTCGGTTTTCTGAGAATTCACCTTGTTGAGTCGCTGCTCAATGTCACCCGCACCGGTACGCTCGGCTTCCAATTGGAGGAAAAGCTCGTTCTTCTCCTGGACCAACTTGGCGTTCTGGGCCTCGAGTTCTTTGCGGAGCTTCTCCTCTTTAGCCAGTTTCTCCATCTCCTCCTTGAGCTTATCTTCAAGAGCTGCATGTCAAAGTTACGAAGTATTCTTTACGTCAGATATTATAAACGATTAAAAAATATGTTTAAGCTTTTTTTTTCTGAATATGATTAGGTAAGTACAAATTTTTATTTATCTAAAAATATATATTATGTATATTGCAATAATTGTTGTTTGATATCTTTACCTTTAAGCTCGTCCTCAGCCTTTGTCATAGTAAGAAGAGGCTTAACTTTAACAAAGAGTTTCCACCAAGCCCAATTGCGCATTTGGGCGAACTGGCGAAGATTCCTCTGGAGAACACGGAGCGCCAGGCTAAAAATGAAATAATGCTGTAATTTTACTTTTTGCAACACTAGACAATTAACTTATTACACATACATACATTTTGACGTAGAGTCTGATAACTAGCGATAAAGCTTTGGTAAATTATTTACCGTTGTTCCTTCAGCTTCTGGAAATGTTTCTTGCAAAGGTACCAACGACAGGCCGATTGGATCATGGTCATTATTTTAGCCAGACGCTCGTCACGCATTTCCTCAAGGCGACCCAAAACTCCGGCACGGAAGAACACCTTACATGGGATTAAATTTAATGGAAAAAAAAAAGAAAGTTGATTTCGTGAGAGAAAATTAGAGCGTATATATAACACATTTGCTTATCACATGCAGGGTACAGCAACAGACACTGCTGAAGACAACGAGTATTTTCTAACGGCAGTTTTGTAACACCGTTAGCCACATTATAGGACATATGTCCTCTCCGGACAACAGCCGGGATCCAACATTAAACGTGAAAACCATCAAGTGGCATTCAACCTTAGTGCTACCGAAGCGATATTCATCCTTGTCGAGACCAATGTTTGAAATAACTGCGATAGAGGCATCCTTCGCCTCAGAATGCTTCTTAGCTTCCGAAGCAGCCAGAATTGTATACCTGCGAAATGTAAAAAACTGTCAGATCGTCGTACCTTAGTATGTCCAATACGATACTCGTCCTTATCGAGACCAGTCTGAGAAATCAGCATACTGCCAGCATCCTTCAGCTCGCCGGCGAAATCTTTAGGGACCGCATTGGGAGCCAAGATGTTGTAACTGCATACCAAATATGGTGTTAAAAGTAGATCAATTTTTTTATCTGTTCTTTATAAACTTTACTTTGACTTTAGTGAAAGTTTTACAGGAAAAAAAACAACACGTATTTGCTTAAAATATTTTGTTTCTTGCCATGCAGCTTACCGCTGACGGAAATCAGGGTACACCATCCTATTGGGGAAACCTTTACGACAGATACGAATACCCTCAAGCACACCGTTACAGGTCAGTTGGTGCATAACAAGATGGGCATCGATAACACGGGGTTGCTTAAACTCGTTGGGGATGATACAGCGCACGAAATGAGGATGTGTCGAGTGGAGGGTGTGCATCAGCTTATTTAATTGTTCCTGTAGGCGAACATAATGGAAATACTTTAGGACACAGAACTACAAGACAATAGACAGATTATTCTAGGCGGATACGTTATTTGGTTCGATCTTCTCATTGACTGAGATAAACTACGCGAAAATACCTAAGGTCTTTGGACATAAAAATATGATTCTACGTACCCTATACAGGCCAGAAACTGTCTGGAAGCCAGAACCCTTCTTGCGACCACCACCTTTGCCGCCGCCCTCAGCCTTAGCATCTCCACCAAGACCAGGGTGATCTTCAAAGATGGTCTGCAGAAGCTTCAGGTTACTCTTCTTGAGCTGGTCAACGACGCAGTCGTTAAGAGGATCCTTGTTCTTCTCGAGCCAGCCAGTAATAGAGTAGGAAACGGTGCCGGCATAGTGGGCAATAGCAAAGTGGGCGGGGCCAATATCCTTGCTCTTCGGTGGTTTTGGCTTCTGGAATGGAGCCGACTTGCCAAGATGGGTGCTGTTCAGTTTGTCCTCAAACGTCTTGTCAGTAGCCTTAGGGAACATAGACTCTTCTTCTAGGATGGACAAAATACCCAGGGGCTTCTCAATTAGCTCAATGCAGGCCTGCAGATCAAGACCAAAATCGATGAAAACCCAGTCAATGCCTTCCCTCTTGTACTCCTCCTGTTCCAACACGAACATGTGGTGGTTGAAGAACTGCTGCAGTTTCTCATTGGTGAAATTGATGCAGAGCTGCTCGAAGCCGTTGTAGTCGAAGATCTCAAAACCGGCAATATCAAGTACACCGATGAAGTGTTTACGGCCTGCTTGGTGTCAAGGGTATCGTTACATTTCTTGACGAGAACTTGAACAGACGATCGAACATGGCTTTAGACAGGGCACCGATAGCAGACATAACCTGGCCCTGACTTTGACCCTTGGTCACAAATTCGGTACCGACCTTAATCCTGGGTTTCGTCAAGTTCTTGTACAGCTCAGTCGGATCGGTACCCAGAAGCTTCGCGACTTTTTCACCCTCTTCAGTGCCGTCGGGTTCAGCTTGCTCTTCACGAGGTCTCTGCTTAAACTTCATCGTACCGAAGTGCATGACAGAAGCAGTGATCCTGTACACACCATCTTTTTCATCCTTGTCGAAGCCTAGAATGTTGAAGGCCTCATCGGTGTAACCCATTTCTTCACCGTCGTCGACGTTGGGGATCTCGACCTTACCCTGAGATACATAATGGTAGTCATATATGTTGTCGGAAAGCAGGAGATTCTTCTTCATGTCAGGAATTTTACCGGACATCAATTGGTAGAAGATGTGATAAGAACGCTCAAGTGGCTGCTGAGATATCACACGAGCTTTCTCCAACAGGTAGGTCTCAATATCACAACCGGCTAGTTTGCCAGTGGGGCCAAAATGAATACGGATGAATTTACCAAATCGGGAAGAGTTATCGTTACGGGTGGTTTTAGCGTTACCGAACGACTCAAGAACAGGATTAGTTTGCACGATCTGGTCTTCAAGTGAGGGCTTGTTCTTATCAGCATCAGCCTTTCTGTCACTTTTACCGACGTTGGCGAAGTACGAAATTACTTTTTTCGTGTTTTCAGTCTTTCCGGCTCCGGATTCACCGCTGTGGGAGGTTTTCCAAACTTAGTTGTTGCTTATCATAATTGAATTGGCCTTTTAGTGATTCTCGAGTTAAGCTCAAATCTTAGGTTGGCCAATTTAGAGTATTACTAATCGCGACAAGTCTAATAAATGCCAATATGTTGCAATATTTATCGCAAATGCAAGTGCCTAAAAAAACGAATGCGCTCGCTTGAGAATTTTATGACAGCGCAGAAAGATTAATAATAGACAGCTCTTTTCTAGGTTACTAAGAATGCAAAGAAACAGTGATTTACATTGGGAAGTTGTCTGAGAGGTATTGGGTACAATAACTTAAGAAATCTACTCTAACAACCAAGGTATTAGTGCGACAGTTCGAAAAAAAGGAACTTATATATCGCGGGTACCCATTTTTATAGATGCATAGAATGCCTATGTTCCTCCTAGTTTTGATTATTGTTTGCAGCAATCGGAGCTGAAGAAAGGTCTTAGAATGTTTCTGTAATGCTTGATTTGTAGCGAAGGCGGTGTAAAAACGTAATTATGCATAAGTCACGTGTCTAGACATCATCTAGCCATCTAAACATTCGTACAAAAAATACGAAGATTTTTTCGCGAAAAAAAAAAGATTTCCATAATGAAAAGTTCAATGTCAATTCAAATAAAAAACGCGAGAGATTACTCTGCAACTCTATTAAAGGTACAGGAACGAATAATACAGGGGATATGAGCTTAATGTGAAAAAAAAGGGATGTCTCTTAAGGAAACAAAAACGTAAGCAACGCTAGCCGGAGGGACGCATGTGTGGTTGCGAACTTGAGAGTGTGTATTTCGCGTTTCTCATGCAGTAAAAGGTTCAAGCGTTCGAAGCTGACCGACCGTCGGCCAAGGAAAAGCTTTTAGAAGGTAAAATAGCCTTTTAGGGAGTCAGATGAGACTAGACTTTTACAATTATTTTGTAGAATAAAGGCATTTTTGAAAGTTTATGGGAAAGTTTTTTTACCTTCTGTGAAGGTCTTATAGTACAAAAAAATATAGGGATAGCTGGTGACACCAAAGTTCGTTTTAGATTTTGTTGGGCTTATAGCTTGTGTATGGTTGAAGGCGCGTATATACTAACGTAATAAGCATAGACTGATCTTCGTTGTCCGTGAGCATGTGCATGTAAGCACCGTCCGAAATAGCGAATACATGAGGTGGCACCTCAGTCCTCCTTTTGCCCTTGTAGATCATAACTACACGAGGGGTATAGATGGGAAATCTTTTGTACGGGTTGATGGCGACGCAGAAGAGACCCGAGTAAGTCTGTATAGAACAAAAATTGAGCAACTATTAGCCAATCCGATTCTCATCGGACGTTAGCGTGACTTCTTATAATTAAATGCAATGTTCAAAAATATTCAACTGAGTACGTACAATATCTATAAAGCGGTTGTGGAATGTTAAACATCAACCCTATTAATTTTTGTGATTATATTGCGAATCCAAAATACTTACGTAAATTAGGTTGGCGTAGTAACGTTCCTTTAGGTTATGCAGTACGGAAGCGT
Organism: Varroa destructor; assembly: GCF_002443255.2. Lineage (NCBI taxonomy): Eukaryota > Metazoa > Arthropoda > Arachnida > Mesostigmata > Varroidae > Varroa > Varroa destructor. The sequence continues at coordinate 53,027,134 of NW_019211454.1, read as the reverse complement.
CGTTGAGATAAGTCATATTGGACATGTCTTCGCACTTCTCGTACTTGGGAGGGTTGACCTGTTGAAGCTGGTCCTTTTTGAATGTCTTTTTGCCTCCGGGGGTTTCGACGACGGCCTTATCACCCTCAAGGGACTCGATGTTCCCGAGAACAAAGCCCTCTTTCTCATCGGGTACCCAAGTCATCTTCTTGCCATCGTACGGCTTCGTAGCATCCTTCCGCTTCATTTCTGCGGAGACGTACAAGAACTCACTCGGATCAGGGTCTTGCGCTGCCATTTTGACCACTAGTTCTGGGGTTCTTTTCTATACCAGAAAAGATGAAACGTCTGAGAGTCCGTTGGCCCACCTGCAAACAACATCGAGGAAATAGCATTCGTAGAGGATTCTGCATCTATAAGCTGTTGGAAATACGTTTTAGCTATTCAATGGATTGGTATGTCTTGGACTATCGATCACTCTTCCATTCATTAGGTGAACGAAAAGCAAAAATTAACGCCAGTATAAAATTATGTTGAAAAATGCGTGAGGCATATCTAAACTGTATCCGCTGAGATATGCGTGCACTGCTGCTTTAACTATGAACATGTTCTATTAGTAATCGAAATCTTCATAAGACGAAATTCAAATCGATTACGGAATATCCAAAGAAGATTCGTGTAAGCAAAGCTATATTATTCACTAGCCACCTAAGCAAATAGTGCTCAATAGAGCATTATTATTTTTTAATCTCGATAGTCCAACAGCACTTTGGTAACAGCAAATCCATGTTGAAGAACGCCTGTTATAGAATCAACAATTCTGTTAAGCTAAACAGATCCGTTGAGCTTAGGGTCTGATGCACACATAGTAAGCAAGGTATCCATGGGTTCATTCTAGGGGCAAAAGCCCCGTTGGATACCCAAGCTCTGGCGACATCCTGATGTATCCTCGGTGTCAGTTGACGTCACAGAGCTTGGGTTTTAGGATAGGATTTGAACTAGGAGGAAAGCACTGCACTTACGCTGTAAAGCCAAGCACTCTGAGATCGTTCCCAGCTCTAATGTCCTTTTATACCTGCTGTGTGATTCCTTCAACAAAGTAGAGAGGGTTCCGATAACGGGTTCTTGAATGGTCGGTGTCTACATTTATGGGGCTTGTCAAACTAATTGAGAAGCGCTTGACGGCGTCTTGCCTATTGCTAATCTGAATACCATCCCTGCATCTGATAGCGGCAGAGCGGCCGGTTGAGCCTAGTCCAAGAACTTTCGTCGGCATTTAGTTATACTATAGCCTAAAACAGAGACGACTCTTTGGGGCTGTAGCTTTCCGGTTGTCTCGCGCCGTTGACCATCTTCAATGAAAATGACATTGTGCAATCAATGGTCAGCTGGCACCAGCAAGGATCGGTTCCGAACGTATCAAAGGTAACCGACAGCGTCTTTCTGGGGGGAAAAAAATTCAAGAAAAATGTATCTCTTCGATTTATTTAAATCTATTAATTATAAATATATTACCAATATTTATGTATTTCCAGTGTAGGGTTGTGTTCTAGGTGGCATTAGGTAGGGCTCGAGCAGCGGTGAGGGAAATGACAATGCGAGCAATGAAATAAGCGCTCTGTAGGTAAATCGCGCATAGAGAAACCTGCAGTAATCACCTGACATAGCTTGCCACGAATCAGACGAAAGCTCGAAGAGAGCCCCACGCTAGTGCTTTCCATATATATATATATATGCATATATATCTGATGTCTTCGTATTTGAGTTAACTGTCAGTTGATGATCTTTTTATTATTATATAATACCAATCATTTTCATGAATGAAGCTGCGAGTGTGATTTGGCGTTTTCAGATGGCTTATCGTTGCCTTCAGGGGGATCGCCTTGATATTTTTTAATAAGTCAAGTATCTGGGTGTGAGCAGTCCACAATCAAGTATTAATGATTAGCAAGAAGTTGGTTAGAATCATTTTTAATTCAAGCTGAAAAATCTACTAACATAACTAGTGGTTAGACATATATTAACGAATCTATACTAGAAAACGTAATAAAATAAATTACACACAAAATATATTGGCGTTTTTATTTGGACTGCACAGTACTTTATCTTACAGATATGTTTGTTGCGTACCCTATCAAATGTACCTACCACGGTACGAGAAGTCCCTTTAAACAAGTTGGAAAATCGTCTGTATATTATTGTTTCTTTCCCTGTTTTGATACTTCCTCTATTAGGAACTAGCTTATATATATATATATATAACATAAATAATTGTAGTTTTAAAACTGTCTATGGTATAGCGTAACTTAATTCTGATAAAGTAATGGAAATGTGTACTAAGTTTTTCTTTTGCCTTCAGTCATGGCCTTAATGATTAAAGGTATGCCACCAGTGTCCTTGCTAATATATCATCAAATGTACAGAAGTATACTTCTGCGTATTGCATAAATAATTGCGCTTAACATAATTGCATGAGAAACTGTGTTTAAATTCTATTAGACAGCACATAAAGTTAAAAAATTATAGCTATTATAGATATGATTAACCGTGTACTTCTATAAAAATCAAATAAAATGTACATATCAACGAAACAGACGTAGGCAAACGCCGTAAGTTGGCTGTAATTCACTATAAGTTTCTCTGACGTGGCATACTTCGTATTTATTCAAAAGGGAAATATATATATATATATATGAAAAAAATGAAGATCGTTATACTATGTTGCCTATTAGATAAATGGGAGCTTTTATTTAACCAGCAGTACCTGCGTAACAGGAATCATGCTTTAAGCATAACCCTATAACTTGAGAAGTGAGTATCTTTAGAATGGTATTGTGTCTTCGAACAAGCTTAATATTTCGCAACTCTTAAGTATTTTCTCTGTAGTTAAAAATAATCACAATTTATGGAATGGCGGGACTGAATACAGACACGTTGAGGTTTCTTGAAACATTGGGTTGGCATTTGATATTCAATGCCATTGAGGCTTTTTCCAGGCTGCTCGCATTTCTTTTGGACTGAGCTTGTGGCGAATTTCCCGACTAATATGCATCGTGCCACCACGCGGGTCTCGCTTAGCCATGTCAATAGAATGCATTGTGCGCTACATGTCTGACAAAAGGTCGGCTGTTAAGGGATTACGCAGCCGATTCAACTGGCCCATCGCGGCCGCTTCAAGACCCACCTGAAGTAGCGACTGTATCTGAATATTCTCGGTCCCTATGTCCCGTCTTTGCTGCGTTTGTCCACAAACATATGGTGCTGCTTCAAGGCTGTCTATTACATCGACTATATTCAAGCCTAATGTGCTTGTTCAACCAACCCGCTTATGCTCAACACGAGACTATGTGGGCACTAACCCAGGTTCACCGACTAGGTTACCCTTTCGGCTGCTTGAAACAGCAAAAATCATACTTTTATCACATTTAGTCGTCTTGGCCTTCCTCCTGCAAGCGACTTTGAGATATTCCTTCTATTGGTTACTTACCGATTTGTTCCCAGATATATGTTCAAGAAATAAACAAATAAGAATCTAATTTGAAGACAAATCGTAATGTTCAAGTTGATCTGTGACCCATATTACTCAATCCTTTTAGTTATACATTAGTGAGTGGGTATAGCAGGTCTACTACTTTCAAACAGTCCGTCTATACTGCGATAGGGAGACAGATTATACAATATCAAAAGTGCTATTTAGTCTCTCATAGAGCTTCGTCTATAGAGGTTTAGTTCTTGACTAAATACCGATATTTGCGGTATCGACTATTTACTGCAAACGCATCGTAGCAGAAATCACAGTATTACCCTACAGAAAAGCTAGTCAGTTTTATAATCGCTGACCCTTCTTATTCTTATTATTCCTTCCCTTCCTATTCTTATTATGATTATCATGTTTCGCACAATAACCCAACCAGACCAATGTCATTTGCTCCGAGATAATCTCATCAGTCATATTTAAATAGGTCATTATGGCGGCGCGTTAGTTCTGGTAGTGTTTAATACTCAGTATGTTATGACCACAAGAATGGCCCTCGATAGAATAGGCCAAATTCTCCTATCGCGCTACATTCTAGTAACAAATTAAGAAGATCCTTACTTTTTCGATAATCGAACTAAACAAATGACGGGCAAAATACAAAAGTCTCGCCAGCTCGCCCGACTGCGAAACATCTAGGCTACGTACATCTAGGCATTTGTTCGTTTCTTGCTTATGAAAGTCGCTTTGGAGTACATCTTCAAAAGAATCAATGCAACTACGGCGTAATGCCTCTGTCCCCAGACCAGCACAGTTGGTGCATTGTGCATGCACTGGCTGGCGTTGAGTCGGTAAAGAACAATTCGTGTGTCTATTATTGAAGCTAAGGTGTTTTCTATGCCTTCTCCCTGGTCTTTCTGGCCACATTCGATGGGCCCACTGACTATTGTACTGTCTCTAGGCCTAGTCAGTCGCGTAGTTTGCTTATAGACATCCTGCGACGAGCGAAAAACATCGAGTACCGGCGCTGTTCTAGTGCCATTTTTTCTTTCAGACGCCGGTAGTAGACAACGGTATAAGTCTTATCTAGCTAACTTCCTAGCAACCCATTCATAACGGCTCTCTTGGAAGTTTTTAAAAGCTGCTTAATATTCCAGTGCCGCTCTTCCTTTCTGTCTGTTTGTCTGTCGTTCTTTGCGGGAATATTTTGCCTATGGAGTATAATGGCTCGCGCGATTTGTGTTTCTCTGGCTAACCACGGACAGTAGTTAGTCCCTTGATTAAGGAGGTACGAGTCACTGCTGGTGATTGAATTGGCTTCTGGTGAGCCGAACGCGGACGGGGCCCTATCTTTTGAACCTACAAGCTGGAGAGCATATTAGCACAAGAAAGAGTCTTAAGCCTAATACTGCCCAGCTATTTACTAACAACGACAGATAGTGCATGATCTATTGCTGTTATCGGTGCTACCACAGTGGCTCCTATTACTGGCCGGTCGTCGAAGCTGGTCTTCACTCTGCAGCTGGCTTCCCCAGCCAACGATGACCACGCCAGCTACAGCTGGTCGTTCGTGCATATTATTTCAGTGGAGCCCTCGCTCAGCAACAGCGACTCATGGCAGAGACAAGGCGATGCAAGAACGACAATCTTTCTTCGCTGGTTATCTTCTCGTTGTTGTTGTGCGGTGGTGGCTGGCGCCATAGCTGAAGAATGGGGAAGAAGGCAGGAACTCGCTGTGTTTATCGAATAGGTCCCTTTGCAAACGTGTCGAACCTCTTTACAGACACACGCCTTATACATTTAAACAGTTCTTAGATATTTTTCTGAATGGACAGGAATGCGTGAGCAGCCAAAGCGAGTCACAAACAGGCACAGCAGGGATTTTCAAAGCACACAAGTGTGTGTGTTTTGAATTCATATAGTAGCCTAACAAGCTGGTTTAGGAAATTTACGATCACGAAGAATATGGAGACATTACAATGCTTGGATAACATTTTATAGCAGTGTCACCTTACCGGTACGTAAAATGTACTATAGGACTAAAACAAATGGAGAAAAAATAAAAAGGTCAAGCATTATGATGTTAGAAGCATTTGCGGCAAAGAAACAGTGGTTATAGCCGTTTTCTGTAGCTTCGAGATTTGTCTTTTACCTATTTTTATATGCTACAGCAAACATATTTTGTCAACATTTAAAAACATTGCTAATTTAATTAATTTTTGTTCTAGTTATGCCATCTACGACAAACAGTTGACCCAAAGAAGACGGTGAATTGCGGCAGAGAGCCTAGAAAAATTTTGACATTTATGCCACGATGTAACAACATAATAGTTATAACATTTCGCTGACAAAAAAGGCACCCTGGGATCGACTCCCAGACTTCAATGCAGATTTTTCAAATCGACACAGCTAAAGTTGAGGATTTATCCGATTCAAGCGACAGATTTCGGTGTGGTCCTGTGCCACATGTGATCTTCTCGGATCCAAATATACAAATTTAAAGCAGCTGTACTGTTTATATATATATATATATACATAAAGAGTACAGTTGCGTTTATATATATATAGTTTTTTTTTTCTTTTTTTTATATATTTTATATAGTTATTCATTAGAGAACAAATCAAAAGGAGCCATTAAAACGATGCATCGATCACATTTCTTCCCACGATTATATCCACCCCCACTACATGTTTCTCAGAGTCCTCATAAACATCAGCACCTCCGTCGTCGTCTTGTTTGTGCGTGACTTGTTAGCTGTCAAATAGGCTAGAATCGGTTGGCTAGATGAAAGCCTCAAGGCGTTGATAAATCTGTGTGCAATATATGCGTATCGTGGGTGGACCTAACATGATCTATGACTGCATTTAGTGGGCTACCTAGAGCGACGAGGTTCCGCTGCAACAGGTCTAGGTTTTATGCTCACAACCGTCTAATGTTTTCTTTTCCAGACTCTAACAGGCCTATCCTTCAGGCAAGACCGCCCGCCTACACACTCAAATCCACTGGCCATATTTCTTTAGCATTCTCTGAATGTATGGTACAATAACTGTCAAGTCATCACCCAAGACACGTGACCTACTCGAATCAAGGTGAAGGTCACGTGCTTCGACGGACCATTCTTCGTAGCCGTATTTATGATTTTTAATGTGAATGACCTTGACAGCTATTTCTGTAGAGTTTGAAAGGGTAATATTGTTGCAATTTTCAAGCTACGTTACGTTGAAATTAACAAAAGTCACCTCAACAGGTGTAATTTTCCTTCTTCTATTGCTACTTTTGTTCTAATCCCTGCTTTTTTTCTTGAAATAGTGATACAACAGGACATAGTTGCTTTGTTGAGCCTTAGAAAAGGCAAACTTTTGAACGTATAAGAGGTTACCTAATTCCCTTCTTCCATAATAATGTAATTTATAAGTGCTTTTGCAAAACTTCGGCACTAAACAAATATTCCAGCCTAACGTACTACTGTACTTCTTTTTATGAAGTTCGCAGGATAAATTTATAACGACAAGTCCTTCTTCTCTTAGAAAATGCTGTATATTTATATGCAAAATTGACCCATATATATATGCAGTGCGAAAACAGTTATTTATTTAAATATTTGATACTCTTTTTGTCCGTTACTTTATCATATTACAGAGAGATAATTCTCAATATAATGATACAGAGACTTAGTATGCATTTTCTAATTAAATCAATACTTTTTTTTTAAACATCTTACACGGATTTTACGTCTATCCTTAATTGAATTTCTACCATTTAAGTATCCGCAACTAGGAATTAATCTCCTATCCCGAATCAACGAATCAATAGCTTAATTTTATGTTAATTTAGTTGTTAACTGTTATACCTATTAGGTTGCTTGCAAGTGAAACGTTCTTATTTAGAAAATGTTTCAAGTCTATTCTATACAGAATTTCGGCTCTTTCTTTATCATGTTGTTCGCAACCTCAAAAAATCGTTTTTGTGACTTTTCGGCTAACGAGTTTTCATTTATCTTACTAAGCTTTAAACTTCCTATTATACTTTTTACTTATTAGCTTTGCAAAGAAGTTCACAGAAGGTTCTGTTCAACAAGTGATAGCGGTGAATGATATTTATTGGGTCACATTCTTTTTCTTTTAAAATGTCAATCGCTCGCTTCGTTCTGCAAACGCTGATAAGGGCAATATTGTGACACCGGGCCTGGCTAATTGTCGTCAGCGTTCGATATTATCGAAATAAAATAGGGTGATTGCCTCCCTTTGCCAGACCCGAATTACGCTCATGCCTTTTCTACAGCTAATATTATGTTGCGACAATTAAGCAGCATCGGTTTGGATTCATTTACTCGCGTGCCATGCTGACTGAGGAACGATTTTTGGCCCGGAGCTTGGCAACGGTCTGCTCGGCGAGATTGGCACGTTCATCAGCGTCTTCAAGTTCCTGCTGGGCTTTGCGATACTTGGCCAGATTCATAGCAGCGATCTCCTCAGCCTCCTCGATCTGTCGCTTATAAGTGCTGATCTTCTGCTGCAGCTTATCGACGAGCTCCTGCATACGTTCGTGGTTTTTGCGGTCTTCTTCGGCCTGGAACTGCAGCTCCTTAATTCTGCGTTCTCCCTTCCTGGCATTCTTGGCAGCATCGCCATGGCGGCGTTGCTCAGTTTCCAACTCAGACTCCAGCTGGCGGCACTTGTGCTCGAGCTTTTCAATGAGCTTCCTGCCTCCCTTAAGAGCAGCAGCCTCAGCCTCATCTAGACGGATCTGGAGATCCTTCATTTGAATTTCGAGAGCCTTGCGTATCTTCTCCTGAGAAGAAGCGTGCTCCTGTTCGGCGCGGAGCTCATCGGCTAGACGAGCAGCGTCAACCATGGCTTTCTTGGCCTTTTCCTCTGACGCCTTGCACTCATTAATCACCTCGTCAAGATCGGCCTGAAGAGCGGCCATCTCGTCTTCAAGCTTCCTCTTGACCATGCCAAGCGAAGCGTTGTTGGCAGCCAGTTCAGCGTGTTGCTCACGAAGCTCAATCAAATCGCCTTCTGTAGATCGGCGCCCTCGTTCAGACTGTTCCAGAAGCTGCTTAGTCTCTTCAATGGAGCCATGAAGCTGGTTGGCGCGACGTTCAGCATTGGCATACTGGTCACGAGCCTCATCACGGGCCTTCTGCTCATCTTCAATTTGTATCTGCATGTCCTTAATCGTCTGCTGGTACCTCTTGATGGTCTTTTGAGCCTCAGCATTGGCTTTGTTGGCTCCGTCAAGAGCGATCTCAAGCTCGTTTATATCGGATTCGAGTTTTTTCTTCAACCGGAGAGCCTCAGCGCGACCCTTGGCCTCAGCCTCAAGGGAAGCCTGCATAGAATCAAGGGCGCGTTGGTGGTTCTTGCGAGTATTTTCGAACTCCTCCTCCTTCTCTTGAATGCGGCGCTCGATCTCCTGACGTACCTGACTAAGCTCCAATTGAGCGCGAAGCACCTGGGAAAGAAAACACTTTTTAGAAAGACAACTAAAAAATTAGCAGTTTTCAAGTACTGACGTTTTGTTGACTCTTTGAATATTATAAAAATAAACTTTTTACGTGAAAAATTTGTACCAACCAACCTTATTTTCTTCTTGCTCGAGTGCAGCCTCAGCTTCTTCGAGGGCGTGTTGGAGCTCGTCTTTCTCCAACTCGAGCCTCTTGCGAGCCTTCTCGAGCTCATGAACAGATCTACCACCCTCACCAAGCTGGTCAAGGAGATCTTTGAGCTCGTCTTGGAGGTTCTTGTTCTCTCGCTTAGCAGCCTCGTAGTGTTCCTGGGACTCATCGTAGACAGCACGAAGCTTGAACACTTCGGTGGAATAGTTCCTACATTCCTTCTGAGAGGCATCCAGCTCGGCGGCGAGATCGTCGGTCTTTGCCTTCCATTCGGCAATGACCTTGTCGAATGATTTCTGCCTTTTTTCAAGCTGAGCAGTTAACTGCTGAGCGCGATCAACCTCGGCCTGCATATCGTCGATCTCTCCTTGCAGATGATTCTTCGTCTTCTCGAGGCCAGAACACTTCGCGTTAAGACCTTCAATCAGCTCCTCGGCGCTCTGTAATTTGATTTGCAGCTTCTTCCTAGATTCCTCCAGTTCTTCCAAACGAGCAAGACCTTCAGATTCGTATTTCGACCTCCAAAGTTGAGCTTCAGCATTGGCTTTGGACAGTTGTCGCTGCAGATCAGCTTTGGCTTCCTGCTCCTCCTCCAGAGTTTCGCGAATGTTGTCAAGGTCATGCTCGATATTACGGTACTTTCCGAGAATTGCGCAACGCTCCTAAAAATAACAGGTACACAATGAATATTACTATTCGCCTGCATCATATGACCATCCATAAATACGTTCGACTCAGCTAAACACATGCAGATTTAAGAAAATAATGCTTTTCCTATGCATACCCTATTCTCATCGTCAGCCGAGCGTTTAGCTTCCTCCGCCTGGCTGGCAAGGGCCGCCTTCTGCTTAGATAGCTGACTGATTTGACTTTCGGCTTCCTCGAGCTGACGCTGTAGCTCGGAGTTTTCCAGGGCCAACTTTTTCTTTGCGGCATCAAAATCATTTACCGTTCGATTCGATTCGTCAAGCTTGAACTGGATATCTTGCAGCTGTACTTCTAGCATCTTAACTTGGCGCTCGGCATTGGCCTAATGATCATACATGATAGACGTTATACACTGCCGTTTAAGTGTCAGCAATAGATATATGTATATAAAGGTTATCTTCTCCAGAACAAGATGTAAAATTTTTAACTAAAACGTACGTTTCACATAAGTTCAGAAACTGAACATAATGCGAGAATTAAATTGGCGTAATGTACCTGAAGCTTCAGTGCATGGTCCAGAGAGGACTGAGAATCTAACGCCTGGGCCTTGTATCCGGCGCAATCCTTTTCAAGCCTTGAAAAGAGAATATGATAAGGACGGGATCAAATGTGCAATTAGGATGACTGGGAAGGTTGGTCTTTTTTGTTGGCAAGTGCCCTGTAGTTACCACGAGATGGTGCGTTCAATAGTGCAGTAAGTCGTCTGTGACACCACTATTTTTTTTATTGTACGTTCTCGCATTGTCGATTGCGAGAATCTATTATCATCGACCTTAATCGTATGCTGGCTAAGTGCCTTGTCGAGCGTTTTAGGAAGATTTCTTTTAAATAGGTAAACTGCAGTAGGTATGCCAGGAAAATATAGTTACACCATTAACTTACTTGGCCTTGCTTTTGTTTAGGTTGTCGATTGAGTCGCTAAGTTCTGCTACAGTCGTGCTACTCTTCTGACGAAGGGCGGATACGATTTGCTCATGTTGGTTGTTGGCTTCCTCGAGATCTCGACGAAGTTTGCCGAGTTCAGCCTCACGGCGCTTGTTAAGCTCGATCTGAGCGGATGTTGCTCCACCAGCTTCCTCCAAGCGCTCCGAGAGCTGTTCAAGCTCTCGGGCGAGGTCGGCACGCTGCTTCTCGGCTTTGGAACGGGCCTGACGCTCGGCCTCAAGTTCTTCCTGAAGTTCCTCAATACGCTGCTGTAGTTCCTTGATCTGCCTCTGTAGTTTGCTGATCTGAAATTGCTCCTCTTCGAGCTTAGTTGCCAAAGCAGCGAGCTCCTTATCTTTACGCTGAATAGCATGCTCCATCTCTTTCTTGTTTTTTTCTAGATCTATGACCGCTTCTTGAGCAAGCTTGAGGTCGGCCTCAACCTTCCTCTTTGCTTTGTCAAGATCAGCACGTATCTTCTTCTCACGCTCAAGGGAATCCTCCAGCTCATCAAGGGTTTGCTCAAGTTTCGTTTTTACCTTGTTCAGATGATTAACCTTGTCTTCTTGGGCCTGCAGGTCTTCCATAGTCTTACCTCCTTGCTCTTGCAAGGCCTTCTTTTCCTTGTTCAACTTGGCAACAAGTTCTTCCTGATGTGCTATTTCGTCATTTAAATTACGAATCTGATGGTCCTTGGATTGCTTGTCCTGCTCGGCCTTTTGCAAAGAAAGCTGCAAATCTTCGATATCCTTCTTATGAGCGGAAATCTCGTTTTCAAGTTTCCTCTTGGATTGATTTAGTTTATTAGCATTATCCTCTTCCTTATGGAAGCGTTCCTCCATTTCGCGCAGCTGACGTTCGACTTCATTTTTTTGAGCTAGCGTCTTGTTAAGGCGCTGTTCTATATCACCGGCGCCTGTGCGCTCCGATTCAAGCTGCAAGAATAGCTCGTTTTTTTCTTGCAAAAGCTTAAGGTTCTGGGACTCGAGCTCCTTGCGCAGTTTTTCTTCTTTGGAGAATTTTTCTTGTTCCGCTCTAAGTTTCTCCTCCAAAGCTGTAAAAGTATATTGTAATCATTTGATTTGAAAAATGTATCCATGTGATTCCTCGAATACCTATACCTGCATCTTCTATAGACTATAATTAATTGCCTTTTTAATGCCTGACCACGTCGCCTACCTTTAAGCTCGTCCTCAGCCTTAGTCATGTTTAACAAAGGTTTAACCCTGACAAAAAGTTTCCACCATGCCCAATTGCGCATTTGAGCGAACTGACGAAGGTTTCTCTGTAAGACGCGCAGTGCGAGTCTGCAAGAAAAAATATGTGATATATTGGATATTAGTGAGTTTTTTACGTGCAATTTTGCACATTATTAAATTCTTACGCATGACAAGATGTCTTGTTGTATATTTGTGATGAAGTATTTTTTATTATAACTTGATGTATAAAAATGTATATATTATCGTTATAAAAATTAGAATAAAAAATCTACGTACCGTTGTTCCTTGAGCTTCTGGAAGTGTTTTTTGCAGAGGTACCACCGGCAGGCTGATTGAATCATCGTCATGATCTTAGCTAAACGTTCGTCGCGCATTTCCTCGAGACGACCGAGGACACCGGCACGGAAAAAGACCTACGAGGAACGTGTGTTTCATATTTATAAAAACTCAAACGCGGCATACGATCCAGATACAAGCATACCGTGAATCAACTGCGTGTGTATGAAATATCATTCATACTGAAAGGCATGCCATACGAGTAAAGGCTAAGACCTAAGACAGATGTTTAGCGAATTTAAAAACCGAAGGACAATACATGTTAGGTTTCTGTAATGAATTTAGGAGTTCTAGCTTGCAACTACTGTGTAGTTTTCATAGAGTATAAAGGAACAAAAGTAAGGCCAAGAACTATACCTAAAATGATAACCGAGCTCATGAAGTTATATTAGTGTTAAAACGTCCGATCACATTAGGCACAAAACACTAGAGCTCTCTGGTTGAGTGACTGCAAACGAAACAAAAATGATTTCGCTCTTAAAGGCCTTTTAATAAAAATGTTAGTGGTTTGCAAATTGTGGAAAATTCCGGAAAGATTGTACGTCATGGAAAAAAAATTTAAGAAAAGTAAAGGTCCTTTGTGCGTCGGCGTTCTACCTTGGTGCTGCCGAATCTGTACTCGTCCTTGTCAAGACCAATGTTAGAGATAACAGCGATTGAAGAATCCTTCGCCTCGGAGTGTTTCTTGGCCTCCTCAGCGGCAAGAATTGTATAACTGTGAATAGATAGTGACATACGGCAAGTTAATTTCCTACTTCAGTGAGAGGACAACGGAAGTCGTGTTTGTTGAGATTGACCCGCATGAAGCTAGACTCTTTCCCTCCAGCGGCATAGTTTGCTGGCGTCGCGTTGAGAGCAAGGATTTTATAACTGTAAAATAAACATTTCATTTCAACTTGCCAACATATGCGTCGTGAGGTGCAAACGAATATAATTACTATTCTTAGGACATAATGTTGGACTCACCGTTGACGGAAATCAGGATATACCATCCTGTTGGGAAAGCCTTTACGACAAATACGAATTCCCTCAAGCACACCGTTGCAAGTCAGTTGGTGCATAACGAGGTGGGCGTCAATGACACGAGGTTGCTTAAACTCGTTGGGGATAATGCAACGTACGAAGTGTGGATGCGTCGAATGTAGGGTGTGCATCAGCTTATTCAGTTGTTCCTGTTGATTCACACAATTGAGAACATGATATAATAAAGGTGCTGACAAACGATCCAACTATTAACATCATTTTGAAACATCGTACGCGAATAGCACCGCAATGCGACTCTTATAGACACTTCTTTTCTGATATGGTCGAACGTTTAAAATTCTTCGGTCAACTTACTCGATACAGTCCAGACACGGTTTGGAAACCAGACCCTTTCTTGCGGCCACCTTTGCCGCCACCCTCAGCCTTTGTGTCGCCGCCAAGTCCGGGATGGTCTTCAAATATAGTTTGCAACAACGGCAGATTGCCCTTTTTGAACTGATCGACGACGCAGTCGTTTAGAGGATCCTTATTCTTCTCAAGCCAGCCAGTGATAGAGTAGGATACGGTGCCGGCATAGTGGGCAATAGCAAAATGCGCAGGACCAATTTCCTTACTTTTCGGTGGCTTAGGCTTCTGGAACGGAGCCGACTTTCCAAGGTGGGTGCTGTTTAGCTTATCTTCAAAGGTCTTGTCGGTAGCCTTAGGAAACATTGACTCCTCTTCTAGGATAGACATAATACCCATGGGCTTTTCGATCAGTTCTATGCAAGCCTGCAGATCAAGGCCAAAGTCGATGAATACCCAGTCGATGCCTTCCCTTTTGTATTCTTCTTGCTCTAGTACGAACATGTGATGGTTGAAGAACTGTTGCAGTTTCTCATTGGTGAAATTGATGCAGAGCTGCTCGAAGCCGTTGTAGTCGAAAATCTCAAAACCGGCAATATCAAGTACACCGATGAAGTGTTTACGAGCCTGCTTGGTGTCAAGGGTATCATTACATTTGTTTACCAGAAATTTAAATGTGCGATCGAACATCGCCTTAGACAAAGCACCGATAGCAGAAATAACTTGAGTCTGATTCTGCCCCTTAGTCACCATTTCGGTACCGACCTTAATCCTGGGTTTTGTCAAGTTTTTGGCCAGTTCTACCGCATCAAGTCCAAGTAGCTTAGCAACATTTTCGCCTTCTTCCGTGCCGTCAACTTCAGCTTGCTCCTCGCGGGGTCTTTGCTTGAATTTCATAGTACCAAAATGCATAACAGCAGAAGTGATGCGGTACACACCCTCTTTCTCCTCAGGAGTGAAGCCTAGAATATCGAAAGCTTCATCGGTCAGGCTCATTTCCTCACCATCGTCGACATTAGGGATTTCCGTTTTACCCTGGGACACGTAGTAGTAATCATGGATGTTGTTTGAAAGGAGAAGTTTCTTTTTCAGTCCAGGGATTTTGCCAGACATCAACTGGTAGAAGATGTGGTAAGAACGCTCAAGAGGCTGCTGTGAAATGACACGAGCTTTCTCAAGCAGGTAGGTTTCGATATCAGCTCCAGCCAATTTTCCAGAGGGACCGAAATGTATGCGAATAAACTTTCCAAATCGTGAAGAATTGTCATTACGCACGGTCTTAGCATTTCCAAAAGCTTCAAGTACAGGATTAGTCTGCACAATCTGGTCTTCAAGCGATGGCTTGTTGCTGTCAGCTTCTGCCTTCCTATCACTTTTGCCAACGTTGGCGAAGTACGAGATTACTTTCTTCGTGTTTTCGGTCTTACCGGCTCCGGACTCACCGCTGTAGACAAACAAGGATGTAAGTAATGTAAAGGCATGCAAAAAGCCAAAAATACAGGTAAGCCTAAAACATTAAGGTTTAGATGTGGATCGGTTCGGAACTTAGTCAATTATCATGCATATATATTGAATTACAGTTCGACATTATTCAGGCAAGTTGTGAATTTCCATATATGTATATATATACTAACGTAATAAGCATAGACTGATCTTCATTGTCCGTGAGCATGTGCATGTAAGCGCCATCCGAAATAGCGAATACATGGGGTGGCACTTCAGTCCTCCTCTTGCCCTTGTAGATCATGACTACACGAGGGGTATAGATGGGGAACCTCTTGTATGGGTTGATGGCGACGCAGAAGAGACCCGAGTACGTCTAGTGAACGCCAAATATACTTAGTTTTAAACCACGGATGACAAATTCAAACTAAAAATTAGCCTCCTTGTTTTTTTTTTAATTTGTTTCTTTTTTTTGTTATCTTTCTCCAGATCTCTCTCTAACCCTATGGTTCTTTATATTAGGGCACCTTCAATACTCACATAAATTAAGTTAGCGTAGTAGCGTTCTCTCAGATTGTGAAGTACAGACGCGTCGTTGAGATATGTCAAATTAGACATGTCCTCGCACTTCTCGTACTTAGGGGGATTGACTTGCTGAAGCTGGTCCTTTTTAAAAGTTTTTTTGCCTCCGGGGGTGTCGACGACGGCTTTGTCACCCTCCATCGAGTCAATCGTGCCAAGAATAAAGCCCTCCTTCTCATCGGGGACCCAAGTCATTTTTTTGCCATCATACGGTTTCGTAGCGTCCTTTCTCTTCATCTCCGCAGAGACGTAGAGAAATTCAGTAGGATCAGGGTCTTGAGCGGCCATTTTGTCTTTTTAGTGCCCGCTAACTCGTTTGATCACAATGAAAAACAGGAACACAAAAAGAAGTGATTGCGCCTGAGAGTTAGTGGCCTACCTGTAAAAAATCAGCGTTATTATATCCGTAATTTGGACTGATGACAAGATAGCGTCATTATGGTTATATATTCAGATTATATAGGTGCATACGAACAATGTTCTAAGCAGTGTTGTCAAAACGAGATATCAACATTTGATTTTGCATTACATTGGAAAGGAGCGATCGTATTGTACTCCCATAAGTGGTGCGCGGTGGATACGTGGTAAAATAAAATCCAGTATCTCGTTGGTTTCAGATCATAATGAACATTCTCTTAGCTCACAAATTCAAGAAGGCTCTCGTTGATATTAACTAGGGGAGCTGGAACTTCAGCCATCTTTGGGTCTAGCAATTTCAGATGAACGAAAAGTCGAAAATCTGGTTATTTATGTACTTGAACAGGTACTTCCAATGACCGCTGCACACAAACTTCACTTAAGAAACTATCATTTTCGTATATCCATTGGCTGTGGGAACTGCAAGGAACCTTAAGAGGTATTGCAGGAGGCTGTTTATTGAATGGGACTCACGATCGAAAACGGATCAAAGTAACGCAAAACACTTACGCTGCCAAGCCAGCACTCTGACCCCGCACATGGCGTCACAGACTTTTATATCTGCCACCACAATTCCTGACCACTGAGTAAAAGAGGCAAGTGGAAAGGTCTGACCCAGCTCGTAGGGTTCTTGAGTGGTGCGTCGGCGGGCGCCAGAGTTATGATGCGTCTTTTCCGGACCTGCTTTTACCTTGGTTAAGCAGAGTTGAGTACTATTGGCAACTCAACCTCTCATAGCAAGACGTAGCACTGACGTGCCGGTGCGGATGGATATAGAACGCTAGCCATTGGACGGAAGCATTTCAAGAGCCCGTGTGGCGGCGGTGGGGGCGGTCGGTCGATCGGTACTCAGGCAGTGACGCAGCTCTGCCAGGGCCCGTGACGCCCAAGCCTGCTAAAGGATACGTCGGGATCTCATTCGTCTTAGCTATGTTAGCTATATCAACCATTAGGAAACGAACAATCAGCTTAGTTCCTGTTGAAACATGAACATTTGTCCCAGAGGTCTGTATTAAACACCTATAGAACCGCAGTAAAGCATGACTACAGTTTGCAACACTTTTGCTGCTTATTTTCAACGATAATGTTACCTAGTAAAAAGAGCATTATCCTACAGAGATTCCCGATTTCAGAGATGCGTCATTTAGTACACGATCTCGTTCTTACTAGTTTTTATCTCCGACAGGAGCATACTATATGGAGATTCTGTGCCATTTCCAAAAATCAAACCATGGGGCTAAAGTTCTTTGAGTTTTTTGTTGAGTTACAATTACATTGTACTTGACATGGAATATCTCCACCCCGTTGCAGTGACATCCATCACTTTGCCACGGCTTTTTCTAATGGAACAGACGGTGGCATCGTTGTTTGCATTACGACGGCCTATCTGGTTCTACCCAGACATCCAACAGGCACTGACCAGTGTGTTGAAACCCGCTGAGTCCCCGAGTACGAGCTAACGAGCACAATAATCGTCTCGTTCCCATTGCATCTGCTCAGTGTAATTTGCCTGTAGTGGTTATTGATCAGAGCTGTTCAATAAATAGTTTTAGGACATCCTACACTTGATAACATGAATGTGCCAATTCAACAGTGTGCATCAACCCCCGGCACACTTTGCTTCGTGCGTTAGTAATCTTGCTATACGATAGGAATTTGAAATGTAGACAGCTCATGAGGCGTATATCATAATAGTTCGGTGTGGCGGTATGTTGCTGACCCTTTCTGTATTGTGGTACATTTAGTAGAAGTTTTAATGAAAACTTTTTTAAAAGTTGTATTTTTGCCAATGACGTTACCCCAGAATAAATGATGACTGAAACCAATGTGTTCTTTAGAAGGTACGCGAGCTTAGATGCATCTGCTAAGGTCCGGTTTGTTGCCACGAGTTCCTTCAGTACCGTTTAGACCTGCTTTATGTTAATGACTCGTACATCTCTCTGTGTACAGCCACTTAAACGATATACAATATTCTTACATTCTTGTCGTTTACTCGAACTCAGACGCCGATATAGCAAAATAATACACTAGCATGCATTAAACTTGTCGCCTAATTTCGAGGACTCCTATCCGCGAACTGTTGAAGAAGTGAATGCGCTTCAGACCTTATCTTGTTCTCCAGTTGGTGCATATTTTCTTAATGTTGGGATAAGCCACACCTTTTTTGCTCTAACTTAAATCGGTATTAAAATATATATTTGTACTTTTTTGTTACCCAAGGTGGTTTCACTTAGCGCCTTCGGCAGGTGTTACTAGCGAAGATTAAGAACGCGACCGAGTGAAAAGGTCAAACAGGTTCGCAAAGGGTTCAGGTCACGTTTAAAGGCAATGTGCTTATAGACGGAGAAATGTTCTCAAGAGGCGCCTCCCACGCAAGCCATGCAGTGTTAAAGAAGTCTTCGTCGCTATGTATCAACATAAAAATCTTTTGCACATGACTCATTTACAAACGACTGTTATTCTGGTGTTTTATCGCTAATTTACGAAACGATTGGATGACTGTTATGATTGCCGAGTTATTGAATTGGTTTTTGGCCAAACTGGCTTTTTGCCTAGAAGGTGGAGGAGGCCGATAAAAGAATGGCTAACACCGAACCGGGAAAACATCACTATGCGCCAACCTTGGGTTTGTTGATTGCTGGCGATAAACACGCGTGGTGCGATACAAGTTTAACAATATAGGTTGCTTTCCATTTGATGTGTTTATCTCTGCTTGTGGTTCATTGAGTTTTTGCTATTGTTCTGGCCTGTAGTAGTTGTAGTGTTCCTCTGTAGTTTTAGGGCACGCCCGACGTTTAGCCTGGTTCGCTGGCATCGGTAGAACGCGCGGCTTAGGAGTGTATTCTCGTATCGACCCACAGTGCCTTCGCCTACCATAGTCGCCTGTTACTGCTACTGCTGTTCCTCCCTTGGCTGTCTAACTGAGTGACTCCTGTTGTTTGTTGCAGACAAGAGCTGAGTTGTGTCCTGCTTGGTTCTACCACCGACATTTCAAAAAGTAAAAACAACATCACCAGCAATCTCATCTCCTATTTCTTCGTCAAGTATTGCCACCATCGTCACGCAATAAGCAGCGGTTCCACTACCAGTGCCATGAACGGTCACTAGTAGTAAATCGCTAGCTGAAAAGGCAATCATAGCCGGGCCTGCAAGTGTATTTAGGAAGTCAGGAAGGGTCCGTGTCCGAGCAAGTCGGAGAAGTCAGGTTAGGGAAACCGGACTATATGTGTTTCTATTTTGGGGCAGTGATAGGCCATGAGAACCTGTGACGGAAAGCCGACACAGGCTGCGCGGAGCAGTCGCAGCGAAGGGCCAAACCCTTGGAAGTCATCTATAGCTGGTCTTAAGCGAAGCTATTTGTGTCGCCCTTTCCTGAGTGTGGAGTAGAGTGTATGGAGGCGGTGGCGACGAAGGCGGTGGGCATAGGTACAGGTTCTCGCTAATGGTGTTACACGCGGTCGTGTGTTCTTTACCCAGCAGCCTAATGGATGTCGCCGTTATAACTACTGCTTCGAGCAGGGTTTCACTCCCGGATAGTACTTGGCTTACTGTTTCACCAGCGCGGTTTGGCTTTTTGTCTAGCCTGTGCTGGCGCTCATGTATCTCTCAGCCTAGGAGATCCTTGTCTCGGTAGCCCGTTCTGCAATCTAGAGACTAATGCTGACGACGACGGCTTTACGACCGATGTCTTTTTCCTCTATGGTGTACCAGTCAGTTGAGGAAAGCCACCACACCAAAGCACACACGCGTTTTGCACGAAAATGTCTCCTTCAGCCAGTAGCCTTCTACGCGCTGACTAGGTCCAGCAAACATCCGACCCTATAGCCTGCCTATCGCTTACTTGCTAGACCTGTGTGCAGCTCTGTGACTGCACACGTCTGCATCTTCGATGACTTTACATCCTTCTGCTTTACTTTCGGAAGGAGTACCGGGTGTAGGTCTTGTCGCGGCGGGTTACGAACGCCACATATAAACACGCATACCTAACAGACAAACAGCGAGCTGGAAGGAAAGAATCAACATGACAAAGGAAAGCTAAAATTAGGAAAAAGCTTGAAAGTGAATATGGCTCTCTCCATGAGTAGCCCAACAAAATACAACGCAACTCCTTTGACCAGTGCATTTTGTCAAGGATGTGAGCGACGCGTTAGCAATGCCATCATCGTCGGCAGCAAGAAGCACTAAAGATGTCGTGATGCAACGGTTGAATATATCCGCTGTATTCTGACTACAGGCAGACGTTTCTCTGTTTTTATATTGTAATCCTTGTTTCATCATTAATGGTGTAATACCTAATCTTGGTGCAGTTGATGCCTAGAGGCAGAAAAGAAATCAACATTTGTGTAAATGACTAAATTTGAAGGAAAGCTCCGAAACTTAAGTGTAGTTCACAAAGAAGCGACAATATTTCCAATTCAAGTTGAACTTAGCTTTTGCAACAATTTTGTCATTTTATTGTAGACTCATATCGGACAGCTGAGTATATCAATTCAAAACTATTCGGTATTTTTTATCTGAGAGCTTAACTGATAAAGTAAGCGTAGATAATGTGGCAGCTGAAAAAAGAAGAAGACAGATTTTTCCCATAGGTACCGTATTTCTCTATCTAATCTGATAGGGCTGGTAAGCTCTGGTAGATAGGTCGATTTCGGCGTGTCTTGAATAGTGATACAAGTGCGAGTATTATGCATAGGTAAAACATGAGCTGGGGACAGCATTATGTGGATAGGCACATAGATCCTTATTTGTTTTTTCTATTTGCTTTTGTTTATTTGTTTTGTTTATTCTTCTCAATGTAATCCGCATATCACTGCAATATTGCTACAGTCAAAATACTGCATCTATACAAAAGGTATATGATTATTTATAAAAAAAATAAATTCATTTATTTTATTTACAAATTTAAGGAGTTTACCTACTTTTATAGGTTTTCCTCCAAAAAAGAGTATTATTTTGAACATTATAAAATATTTTAGTAATAATATCTGTATAAGAAGCTATATTTATATTAATTATTTTAGCTATAGTTTATTTTCTAAAGTAATTAATTATATGGTTAAAGAAAAAAAACTTTAGGATTAATATAGTATTATTATTAATCATACCTTTGTTTTGAATACTTACTTCAATTTGTTAATTAAAGCTTCAAGTTCAAGTTAATTAAAGCTATGTATTTTTTAATCTTAATAATGGTAAATTTACACAATTATATAATGCGATAAATGTTTTCTTGTAATCATGAAGATATTGGTGCAATTTATTTTATTTTTAGAATCTGATCTGGTACAGCTTTATTAATAATATTGATCCGTATTGAATTAGGTCAACCGGGACCTTTTATTGCTGATGATCAAATATATAATACTATTGCTACATCTCTATTCGTATATGATTTTTTTTATAGCTATAATTTGTGGATTCGGAAATTGATTCATTCTTTTGATAATTTCTGAAACTCTGGTTTGATTTATATGAGGCAAACATCGCAAGTGATTTCGTTGATTAAATAGTAACAAGCTAATGTGCCAATAAGAATAGTAATTCTAATTAATGTAATTAAATTTTATAATAAATAATATAAAGGAGTTTAAATGGCCACACATATCCGTTGAGTTGCGGAACACGAATTCCGTCGTTCTTCCAGAATCGGATAAGGAGCTCTCTGGCATATGTTCAGCCCACAATAGTCCCATACCTGTCGAGTTTTACGTCTGGTGTCACCATGGGACATTTCATCAGAAGGCTGGCTCCCACAATGAGATGAAATGGGTCTATGCCCTGGCTTAAATCCACACGGCCGCGTGTTTCGAAGAGCAGCATGCCCGCTCCCACACCCTTTCGTCCTCGATGGCCGATTGCTATCAAAGTAGATTTACAATAGCGATTATTTTTACCTGTACACATTTATAGCAGTCATATTCATACCGTTTACGTCACTGCACTGTGTACTGGGTTGAAGTCACTTGGTAGCGCGCTAATAGTAGAAATGACCGAGTGTGTCACAAACATCTATACAAAAACACTACTATACCGTTTAGAAATAGCTATGGATAGAAGATATCTGAAAACATCTGTGGAGAAACTGTTCTCGATCGAGTGTCGCTAGATCTACCGAACTTAAGGGTAAGTATTTTTGCTTTTGCTAGTAAAATTGTTTCCGAATCGCTCAACGTAATTGGAACGTCGGCAATTACTTGGACGAAAATGGCTTGAGTGCTAATTTAAAGCTCAAACAAGTTACGAATAATCGGAATAAAATAAATATGCCATTTTTTTTGCCCTCAAAGAGATGTCACGCAATTGATAGTCAGATGCTTCGTTGCAAACGGAGGCTAACAGACTATAGTCGGCAAAATAGAATTTCAAGATAGACCTTCTACACCAGGGTTTCTTGAACAATTCCTTCAACAACAACAACAGTAAACTTAGTTGTTGATGTAAGCGTCAGGCTGAAATTACCTCTAACTGGTAATATAGTGGTTTCGCTTTGATTTTTCCATTTCTTGGTCTGAAATTGATTGATTTATCGTGAGTTATTGATCTAAGTTACATACCATCTCTACTGTAGATAGGGCTTATGTATGACATTTATGGCCAGGCTATATTATTGAGTCATGTAAAATGGCCTAGTTGTTGTGTCATCGCTCCTCATACATACCAAGTCTGAACAGGTAAATTAGATCGATATTGCCTAAGTCTATATTTTTTTGGCGCCAGGGAAATTTTAAGGGTTCAAACTCAAATATGTTTTTTATGTTACTACAGAAGCTCTGAGGCAGATTTGGTAAATAAAAGAATGATACGGCCAAACAATTTCGACAAAATGTCGGCTTTTCATTGAAATCTCATCAAACATTGCACAAAACTACTATTCGAATTATTTTGATTAGATGACAACGCTGCCAAAACGATAGGGTAACATGGTACCCATGGTAACATCAACGTGTTTCATTACAACGCCTTTTTGCCTATTTTCCTAATTTTATATGGATTTTAAGGTTCATATCAGTTATACACTAACAAATTCTAACTTCGATTTTAAATGTAACCATACTAATCACAGTATATTTTATCAGTCGTTGATTGCTACGAAAACCTTTATTAAATGTTTTTTTTTTTTTTTTGCTTGAATTGTATAGACAACAAATGTATTTCTTAGTTTATTCGTAGCATTTTAATTATACTCAGGATAAATATAATACTCATTCAACAAACTAACTCAATTGCTTCAGCTTAAAGGCCGAGTAAGTCGTTGTCGGTCGCAGATAGATTGTGTCGCTTCAGGTAAGCAAAAATTCCCACGAGACATACAATAGTTGACCGGAGGCACGTCACCATTGCTTTCTCTCTGACAGCCTTCCGTCCTAATCGACCTTGCAAGGAAACGCCGCACTATTCTAGTTTGCGATGGTAAGCAGAGCTTGCCTTTTTCCCCATTACTGCTGCATCGGCTTAAATATTACTCCATCAATGCATAGCAAGCCACCCAAACTATCTATGAATGTTCGCACGCACAACCATGTATGCTATCTCAAAGGCTAGCGTGCCGTTGTCCCTACCACTAGTCGTGCTTTAAAAGAAGTGAGTTAAGTACGTTGACAAGCGTAGCGACGACCGTTCTGAATAACTAGATAGAACCAGATTGTGTAGATATAGCAAGATGTCATAGACATAATCCACCTCTTGAAGGCGATAGTTTCCACGTAGGCTTATACGATAGTACTCGGTATATTTCGCCAAGGAGAACTCTTTATCTGGACAGGTAACGTATATCTTGATAGATACAATATTTTTAAGTGCTTAAATACAAAACATTTCTTTCCTTACTGAATGTCAGCCGTATCTTTTACGACGTAGCCTGGTACGGTTACTTAGTGGTTCCTCAAAGGCCAGGAGTTCAATACAAGACATTTGTACGGATAAAGGTTTGCCAGGTTTTTTGTTTTTCCAGTTGCTCACATTTTCACTAAAGCGTAGAAATCTGTTTAGGTTAAGACTTAAGCCTAACCCATTTCCTATGTTTCCAAGTTTAGTAAGTAAACAGGTTACCCCTGTACTGTCATAAAAAAAGTAGTTTCGATACAGGAGCGATGAGGATATGGTAAGCTTTCTGTAAAAACCCGAAAGAAATGTTTACTAGATAGTTATTGCTCATATCATAACTACGACATAAATAAGAAACCGGTTGTCGTCATGGAGGTAGTCAAAAACAGGATAACAAGCATCGGAATCCCTATTGCTAACTTTTTACTAATTAAAACATAAGTTAGCTTCTGTGGACTGTGTCGACATATCTGGGTTTATAGACTACTGCGTAACTAACTTTTTGTCTACTTTTTGTTTAAACTATTTGACTAATACAGAGAACAGTTATACACTTTTAGAGTAACTTAAGCTTAATTGAAAACAGTCATCTGACCTACAAGGTGATACGTTTAGTTTTTCGAGATAAAACGTGCGCTCGTTTTCGAGCAAATTGGTAGCTGACAAATTATATGGCCAGTTTAGAAGCGCACTATTTCCCAATCTTGGACATGGACGGCCGGTATCAAAATCAAACTTACAATTACGGGCTCTTTTAACGGTCAACCTTTAGAGTGGATTTTCAGCAGACATTCAACGATGTTTGCACATTATTTAAGTTTCTAGTTAGTTAATATTTATTAAGTGTAAATATTGTCATTTTACTTGTTCACAAGTGCGCATATAAAATACGTGTATTCACAAAATGTTCTCTGGGATTTAAGACAACTATATGGTTTGCAAAACTAAGAGCTGAACGTTAATATAATCCTTAAAATTACGAAGGATACAAGTTAAGCCGTTTACTTATTCAATGGGAGTCAAAATCGTGTTATTATCTTGAGTCAATATGTTTTTCACCTGACAATACGTAAATGAAGTCATTTGCGGTGTAGACATCATTCGTGACCTCTAGTTTTCTGCGCCTTCATATGTTCCAAACAATGGTATATTGACAGGTAATAATAATACTAATAAACAAAATACATACACAGCTAGTTAACTGCTATGTTATTTTATTTACGAATAAATAAAGGTCAGATCAGTGTAGAATTTTAAAAAAGTGCTTAATAAATGCGTTTGGCCCAGCAGTTAAACCTATTTGAACTCCATATTGCCGTTTCCCTTAGAGAATGTCACCGATTGAGTGTCAGTGTTCAGTGAAATCTTTCTTTCGTCAAAATGACAGTCGCTAAGCCGCTTCAGCAATTGGCCAACATGAAGTGCAAAAGTCTGTCCCTAGATCTTCTGTTGCAAGTTTATCTTCTTGAAGAAAGCTATGTTCGCCTCCATTGAAGCAGCTTCGAAGATTATTATTATTAAACAGTTATGTGCCATACAGTTTATATATATAATCAAATTTTAATAATTATATTGAAAATGTCAAATTCAAGGTTCCACTGCATATAAAAGAAAAACCTGTTTACGGTAAAAGAAAATAACTTCTAGCTGGCTCTAGCCTGTGATTGCTATTCAACTACAATGCTACTCTTTGCTTTAAATTTACGATTTACTTCTCATATCTATGCTTACCTTGCTGATGTAACAGCGTAGTAGGTGAAGCCAGTTTAAGGCTCTTAACTTAAAGTAAAAAACTAGGCGCGTCATTACGTTACTCATAACATTTATATTAGGTAGTATAAATCCATATACTTGAACACCCAATTTATTAAAATATATTGCAGCTCCACAATGAACTTACGTGGCCCCTATATTTGGGGAAAAAATTGCGAATTAGCCAATATATTATCATCAGTGGGATAAAACCCCTTATATTGTGAAATTAGTACTTTATTATATGGCTTTGGCTTCCTTGCAATCACAAATTATGAAAGAAATCCGTAAAAATAGCAGGTCCTGTTAGATCAGCCACTACCTAAAGGAAGATCGTCTGCAGATTAACTATAACTTGAGACATAACTCATTCAGCTTGTGCTAAAATATACTAATTTTCGGAGAAATTCAGTAATTGTTCAGCTTCTTAACAGTTTATAAACATCATGGTACCTTTGAAAGTACAACAATCTTCGTGATATTTTTTTATAAATTTAGTTTATTGTTCTTGAGTAGTTACCTGTTTCACTCTTATACTATAACTTTTATATTCGCTTTCATTGTTTTTATACGTTTAACTAGTTCATTGATTCATTTTTATTGTCTTTATCTGGCAGTAATTCAAACTGTCACAACTAGCGCATGCTTTTAGTGTCAGACAAGACGATGTTGCTTTATGTCGACCTGTCAGACGAGAACGGTCTCACGCAGATTCAGCATCTTCGTTTAGAGCACACCCCATACTTCTACTTACCTGCGGTTCAAACAAACAAAGAAGGTACTTCCTAGCATAGTCGTGTTGTTCCCGTTGATTCGTACGACAAAACTAGCTCGTTGTTCTATTAGCAAGCCCTTATCGGACTATTTCCCTATATGTAGAATTGTTCTCGTGTACTGAAGCTACCTTGCGATTCTATAGTCGGCGAAACAGGATGAATCATATCTCTCTCTCTCATCGACGTGCTCATGGCTATTTCCGATTTTTCCCCCTTGCGAGCCCTCGGCGAGCATGAAGCCGATTAGATGGCCGACGGTAACGGATGTGGTGCGAGAGGGAGCATTATGTTTCCGCAAATAAGTATCGTTACTACGAGGAATCCCTTTTCCCATCTCACTCATATGAACTGGCCGGAAGCATGAATGCCCTTCTTAAGTGTCACAAAGCACGAGGCACCATTCACTGTCCTCTGGTGGATATATTTTGCTGGGTGTAGTTCTACCATGCCGCTCATCATGTGTCGTTCACTACTGCGTACGAACCCTAATGGCAAGATGTAAGAGGGGCATGGAAAGCGACCTGTGCTATAGATTTCGGTTGCAGCTGTGTGATTTAGAGAGGCAGTCAGACATCCAGATTTTAGTACTTATATTACAAAAACTCTTTTCATATGACAGTTACTCAAAGATAAATAGCCTTTTTCAAAGAAAAAGCATTTCTACAACCACACGACAATACATATACTTAACAGCATATTAATTTAACAAATCAAATAAAAGCTTCTGTACTGTAGCAGACTTTTGAATAAGGCCCGCGTGGAAACTATTTAATGAATTATTTACATTTTTTTGCTCTAAGATGTTAGCATAGAAAACCAATTAAAAGCGTTTTAGCTTACAAAAGCTAATGCGGAACAGCAGCTAGTGAATCTAAAGGTAATCGACAGCCTGTCGAATATTTTTATCTGCATCTATTGTACATGTGCATTTTTAAGCCGGAAAACCTGTCCTTAATGTAGACATATATCAACTAGAAAGACTCCTCTCCACTGTATTGCTAATTATCTTACCAACTAATTAACAGTGACGCCAGAAAGATTTAGAAATTTACCATCCAAAGCCGGTTCAAATTTCGAAATGTGGCCTACGTAGAATAACAAAAGTATCCTAAATAAAAAGTTCCGAAACATTTAGTTCTGCTTCCATTTATTAATTGGTTATTCGTTATTGCGCCTTCGAGAGACGAGTAATGAAATCCATTCCATATTACAATAGAGGCGGACGGGTCAAGCCATCGATTGTGTGTTTTTCCTAAGCAACTGCCATAATGAATACATTAGTATTCAACGAAAAAGTATAGCTGATCGAATTATTGATCTACAGTCTATTTATTTTTCTTGTTTCTACTTACGTACTTCAAAATGCCGCGTGCCAACCTCCCTGTCACTTCTTGCCCAAGCTCCTCTTTTGATACAATGCGCCAGTATATGATAATATATAGTGTCTTTTACCTTAATTTCGATCATCTTCTGCAGCTATTTTAGAAACAATCGAATCGGGTATCTGTATTAGCTTCCGTGTTTAGTATTACATCATCTGCTTTTGCAAACATATTTGAAGCAATACACTTACATATCCATTATCGTGCATCTAAGCAGACTTTTGTCTACAAGGGTGTTCCACTACGGATTTTGGAGCGCAATTTCTGGATCTGTTGCTCAGCTGAGCGAACACGCTCGTCAGCATCTTCAAGCTCTTGTTGGGCTTTCTTGAACTTGGCAAGGTTCATCGAAGCGATTTCCTCGGAATCTTCCAGCTGTTTTCTGTAAGTTGAGACCTTATTTTGTAGCTGGTCAACGAGTTCATGCATGCGATCGAAGTTCTTTTTCTCCTCCTCAGCCTGGAACTGCAGCTCTTTAATTCTCCTTTCGGCTTTCTTCGAACTCCTTGCATGCTCAGCTCCTTTGCGAATCTCGTTTTCAAGTTCATGCTCGAGGTCTTTGCATTTGCTCTCAAGTTTGACAATGTATTTCCTGCCACCCTTTATCGAGTCCTTTTCGGCCTCCTCTAAACGGGCTTGCATATCCTTCATCTGAGCCTCCATAGTTTTCTTGGACTTTTCAGCATTTGTGGCGACATCGGCATGGGCGCGAAGCTCATCGGCCAGACGGGCAGCGTCGACCATTGCTTTCTTGGCACGCTCCTCCGACGCTTTGCACTCATTGATCATTTCATCCAGATCGTTCTGAAGCAGAAGATAGATGAAAAGGAACAGATTTGGCTATTGGATCCTTTCTATATTCGCACAGCAAAGAAAGTGTTCGTTAAGAATATTCATAATAGAAAAAAAAAACATCAGTTTTATAAATTCGGACTAGTTCTTTAAAAAATATAAACTAAAATTACATTGGCCTTTTCTCTATCGATGGAAAACTCCATTTGAACGTTACGACATGGACTAATATTGTTGGGTAAATTGATTTATAATTGATTCTGTTATCTTACCTGAAGTGCAGCCATCTCTCCCTCAAGCTTCTTCTTAGCAATAACCAAAGAAGAGTGGTTGCCGGTAAGGTCACCACAGGCTTCTTTCAGTTCGTACAGCTCATTCTCAGCAGCGCGACGGGCGCGGTCGGCATTCTCCACCAGAGTCTTGGCCTCCTCAACAGTTCCGTGCAGTTGGTTTGCGCGGCGCTCGGCATCGACGTACTTGTCACGGATTTCGCTGTTGTTTCGTTGTTCATCCTCCAATTGGCCCTGCAGCTCCCGAATTTGCTGTTGGTATTTTTTGGCGTTCTTCTCAGCTTCAACCTTGGAACGGTTGGCGCCATCGAGAGCGATTTCGAGCTCATTGATGTCCGATTCCAGCTTTTTCTTAACACGCATAGCCTCGCCCTTTGCTTTGCTTTCAGCCTCAAGCGAAGCCTGGATCGAGTCTATAGCGCGCTGGTGGTTCTTGCGAGTGTTTTCAAACTCTTCCTCCTTCTCATGGATGCGACGCTCAATCTCCTGTCGCACTTGGCTAAGTTCAAGCTGAGCGCGGAGCACTTTGTTTTCCTCTTGTTCTAATGCGGCCTCAGCCTCTTCGAGAACGTGTTGGAGCTCCTCCTTCTCCCTCTCGAGCCTCTTACGGTTCTTCTCGACCTCATGAGATGAGCGACCTCCCTCGCCTAGCTGATTAACGACCTCTTTGAGTTCATCCTGGAGATTCTTGTTCTCCTTCTTTAGAGTCTCACAGTGCTCGTGGGCTTCATCGCACTGAGCACGCAACTTGAATACTTCTGTCGAGAAATTTCTCGCTTCCCTCTTCGAGTCTTCCAGTTCGGCAGCAAGGCTATCAGTCTTTGACTTCCATTCGGCAATGACGCGGTCGAATGACTTTTGCTTTTTGTCGAGCTGCTGGGCGAGCTGTTGGGCTCGGTCAACTTCAGCTTGCATATCATCGACCTCACCTTGCAGGTGGTTCTTGGTCTTCTCGAGATTAGCGACCTTCTGGTTTAAAGATTCGACATTTTCTTCAGCGTGGCTCAGTTTAGCTTGAAGTTTCCTTTTGCCTTCCTCAAGTTCCTCGAGGCGAAGCAGACCTTCGGACTCGTACTTGCCACGCCACAGTTGAGCATCGGCGTTAGCCTTGGATAGCTGGCGCTGTAAATCGGCTTTCGCTTCTTCAGCTTCATCGACAGCATCTCGCAACACCTGTAAGTCACGTTCCATGTTACGATATTTACTCATGATCCCATTGCGGTCCTTGGCCTCTTCATCGGCTGAGCGTTTCGCTTCCTCCGCTTGGTTAGCCAGGGCAGCCTTTTGTTTGTTCAGTTGGTTGATCTGGCTTTCGGCCTCCTCCAATTGGCGCTGCAGCTCGGTGTTCTCAATGTTCAACTTCTTCTTCTGAGAATCGAAGTCATTGAGGCTGCGATTTGCCTCGTCCAGACGGAATTGAAGGTCATGTACCTGCTGCTCCATCATCTTGGTTTGCCTATCAGCGTTTGACTGAAATGACACCTTTTTCGTTACTGTGTGCTTTGCTTGTGTGATCCCTTTATGTATACAGACATATTGCCAACAATGCAAATTTGCGTTATTTGCAATTATTATTGATTTCTTATGTATATTGCTCATATGGAGCTAAATATAGTACTCGAAACAGGTTCCACAGGTGAAAAATATATATTGCTCCTGCAAACTTATTTTTAAAATAAGTAAATTAAATACGAATTATAGTTAAAAACTATTTATATATTTGGCAGAAGAATTATGCTTAAGTGTGCTATACCTGTTTGTGGCTGACGTGATCCAAAGAGCTCTGCAGGTCGTTTACTTGGGACTTGAAGTTCATGGCGTCCTTTTCAGCTCTGCGATAAGAAGAAATTTTAGATGTTAGATTTTATTTAGACTGCTGTCAAAATACGCATCTTAGCACACTTAACGCGAGGCACTTTCGAATTTAAATATCATGAAAACACATTACATCCACATCTGAGTGCACGCCATATACAAATTATATCAATAAAGAAAGATTTTTGTAATAATAAAACATGAGTTTCAAGTTATGTATGTATCTTACTTGGATTTGGCTTTCGTGAGGTTGTCAATGGCTTCCGTCATCTCTTGGACTATCTGATTATTCTTAGCCCTGAGGGCATTTGCCACTTGTTCACCCTGGCTTTTAGCCTCATCCAGTTCTTGGCGCAGTTTGGCCATTTCTGCCTCACGGCGTTTGTTCATTTCCACCTGTGCAGATGTAGCTCCGCCGGACTCTTCAAGTCGTTCAGACAACTGCTCGATTTCGCGAGACAGCTCTTGGCGGGCGCGCTCAGCGCGGGTACGGGCCTGACGCTCGGCTTCAAGCTCATCTTCAAGATCAGTGACACGCTGTTGAAGTTCCTTGATTTGTTTCTGTAATTTGGCAATAAGAGACTGCTCCTCTTCTAGTTTCGTTTGCACTGCAGCCATCTCCTTATCCTTGCGCTGTACAGCAGCTTCCAAATCCTTCTTCGCCCGATCGAGGTCGGCGACAGCTTCCTGAGCCAATTTAAGGTCACCCTCAATTTTCCTTTTGGACTTCTCGAGATCAGCACGAGACTTCTTCTCGCGCTCCAGAGAATCCTCAAGTTCATCAATCGACTGCTCCAGCTTAGTCTTCACCTTGTTTAGGTGATTGATTTTGTCCTCTGCGGCACTGAGGTCCTCAGAGGTCTTACCATTCTGCTCCTGTAGTTGTTTCTTCTCTTTGTTTATCTTGGCAACTATTTCCTCCTGGCGTTTGATTTCATCGTTAAGGGAGCGAATCTGGTGATCCTTAGTTTGCTTGTCTTGCTCTGCCTTTTGCAAATTCATGCTGAGCTCTTCAATCTCCTTCTTGCAGCCTTGAATGTCACTTTCAAGTTTTTTCTTTGTCTGATTCAGTTTCTGGGCAGTACCTTCTTCTTGGGACAGACGTTCCTCGAAATCTTTGATTTGTCTCTCAAGTTCCTTCTTCTGCGCGGCACTTTTGCTGAGCTGTTGCTCAAGATCGCCGGCTCCACCCTTGGCACTTTCAAGCTGCATGTACAAGTCGTTTTTCTCCTGAAGTAATTTAGTGTTTTGTTCCTCCAGTTCCTTACGCAGTTTCTCTTCCTTGGCCAGTTTTTCGGATTCCTCCTTTAGCTTATCCTCAAGAGCTGTCATGACAAACGCTCAAGTATTTAGTATATAGGAAAGAAAATGAATAAGATGAAAATATTATAAAATAGATTCTTCTGCAAGTTTCATTTAACGTAAACTTGAATAGCAATTCACCAAAAAATGCTTACCACCCCATATCATCATTATATTTCAGCATTTTATAGTAAACATTTCAAGCTCATACCAGATGTTTTCTATGAGTCTAGAGTGTATCTAACATGAAATATCATCTTAGAGGTACAGATGCTTCCTCTCTAGCCTTTATTGATTTTGAAATGTGGGACTCAAACGCCATATCTAGAAATGAATTCTAAAGACCCCCCATAGAATCATGTAGCATCCAAATACTTCGCCACAGTCATATCTGCTTACCTACTAGATATTTATTGGATACAATATATTGAACTTATGAATGTGCTTTAAGGTGATTTCATTAAATTTAATGAATTTGCGGTTCTGCGAAATCTTATATGTTTATATACTTTAACCCGTTAAATGCATCTGAAATGATCAATTTCTCTTTTTTTTTCTAACGATTGTTTTGCTTTTTATAATATTGCCAACGAATCATCTGTTTTTAAAACAGTTTTTTTTTTCTATACATTTTTAGCCCAGTAACTATGACATTTTCGATTTGCATGTGTGTTTTATGCTAGTGTATACGCTGACAATTAGCTATATCCTGAGCGTACAAATGATCCTTTGTGATCAGATTTGTAACGGGTAATAAGAATTGACGGGTCAATTTCACAGAATTTTATGGATAATCTCTAAGGGTGGTATTAGAATGTAAGGAATAACATTTCATTCATCCTACGACAAAAATAGTTGGGTCATACACACGCTGTACACGTATGTGTAATTACATAACACTAATCTTGGAATTTATCACGCGATATTTAATGGAACGCGCGAGTAAGATAGAACGTGGGGTTGCGGGATCAGAACCTGAGGAACTTAAGCCAAATCCAGTTTTAACGATAATTATTATCTAATTTCAGACCGGCATTGCGGGCAGAAGGGGTATTAGAAAATGTCTTTTCTACCTAAACCAGTGAAATGAATGCATAGAGAAGATGAAATAAATAAAATCTAGAATTCTGCTGACCTTTAAGCTCATCCTCAGCCTTAACCATGGTGAGCATAGGCTTGACTTTAGTGAAGAGCTTCCACCAGGCCCAGTTGCGCATTTGAGAAAACTGCCGAAGGTTGCGCTGAAGAACCTTTAGAGCCACGCTGCAAAGAGATGAACATGTTAGTAAAGATGCTTGAGGACTTGAAAATAATCAAGGGAAGTCGACGTACGGCATAAACAGCTCATAATATGCGATAATAGCTAAGCAGCTCGAAGAAGGCAACTATGAATTGTCTGAAATTTTTTAAACATTACTACTATGCCAACCAATTATGTGCTTAAAATGTTTTTGATAAAATGCAATGTAACATATAATAGTTATTTACGTTTCATTAATTTCTATACTAATTCCTATATATTTTTCAATGATTATACACTATAAAACAACGTGAAGCCAAAAAAAGAAGTTCGCGTCAAGATTTTACCGAAGTAATAGGCATTTTGTCCTGTTTGTTTGGGTTTGTGCCTGTGTCAGAAATCTAAATCAACACCCATGTTTCTTCCATGAAAGTATAAATCCTCCTTTATTTATAGGTTCACCACAATCCACCAGCAAGTTTTTACCGCAACAAATGACTGTAATCTAGATACTGCTAATCCCGATCTTGTACGCATGCGTTACGAAGAAGAGCTTAAATTGATTTTAATTCATCTACTGTAAAAATTATTCAACGGCAACCGAAAGCACCGACAGGGTACAAGAAGTTTACAATGAAGATCCAGTCAGTACTAATAATACACTATGCTACGGAAAAAAAACGGGACGTGCTAATAGGTCTTTTAGATACTCACCGCTGTTCCTTCAGCTTCTCGAAGTGCTTTTTACAGAGATACCAACGGCAGGCCGACTGAATCATGGTCATGATCTTGGCCAGACGTTCGTCGCGCATTTCCTCAAGCCGACCCAGAACACCGGCACGGAAGAATATCTAATATCAATAGTATAGAATGTTAACGCTATAAACATGCAATCATAACCGCCACTTATGAAAGCAGCTAATTCTGTATCTTTCCAATAACGTAAGTCTTGCTCAAGGCAGCTTTTCAACTGAATTTAAACATTCGGTTAGCATTTATTGTACGAACAAACTACAACATACATTGACTGGCCCAGAGATTAACTTCACTAAGAGCATTATATGAACTCCGGCTTGAACGCAGGCACTCCTTCGAACTGCCCGATGTCGAAACCAGCACCCTAGCATGTTACCAGGAACATGGCAAGTATGACGTCGGCAGATAAAGTGAATTTACCGCGGTACAGCTTAGCACAGCTTCGGTTAACACATAACATAAATATTGCGCCATACGGGGAACAGATAATCAGGTCGCTTAAGATGTGGGTTCAATTATGGTTTGAGCGACAGAAAAGCAGCCGACGGAAACCGTAAAAGACATGTCGAACATACAACGCAGATGCCGTAGCTGAACGGCGCTCTACCTTTGTGACACCGAAGCGGTGTTCATCCCTATCGAGCCCAATAGCGCTAATAACAGCAGCCGTAGCGTCGTTAGGCTTGGCGTGCTTTGTAGCTTCCTGAGCAGCGAGGATCGCGTAGCTGGGAAGGTAAAAATACTGTTAGATAATATCGCACCTTGGTCAGTCCAATGCGGTATTCGTCCTTGTCGAGGCCAGTGTTGCTAATCAGCAAGCTTCCAGCCTCCTTAGGCTCTCCAGCAAAGTCCTTAGGAACAGCGTTGGGCGCAAGAATCGTGTAACTGCGATATAGCGCAATTGTTAGTAAGCTATATGGGACAGAACAACGCAAAAACATTATAATCCGATTCCATTTGTCTCGTCCTATAGCAGTAAACTTACCGCTGACGGAAGTCAGGATACACCATCCTATTAGGGAAGCCTTTACGGCAAATACGGATACCTTCAAGCACACCGTTACAAGTCAGCTGGTGCATGACAAGGTGGGCGTCAATGACACGGGGCTTCTTCAACTCGTTGGGGATGATGCAACGCACAAAATGGGGGTGAGTCGAGTGCAGGGTGTGCATCAGCTTATTCAGTTGTTCCTGTGTTCGAAGCCATTCAAAACGAATAATAATTTGGTGTGCGCCAAATATACATTTATAAACTTCTCAATATATCATCGCATTTTATTAATGAAGTAAGTCTATGAAACTATTGCCGGTAGAGTTATTTCGATACGTTGCATAATAGTGTTCTTGTATATAAAGGAAGATCCAGGAATCGATATCTTGGGGTTTATTTATTAGGAGTAATAACACGATTAGGCATAATTATGTACGTACCCTATAAAGACCGGACACCGTCTGGAAGCCGGAACCTTTCTTGCGGCCACCGCCCTTGCCGCCGCCCTCAGCCTTGGCATCGCCACCGAGTCCGGGATGGTCTTCAAAGATAGTCTGTAAGAGAGCCAAGTTGCCCTTTTTGAATTGATCGACGACGCAATCGTTGAGGGGATCCTTGTTTTTCTCGAGCCAGCCAGTGATAGAATAGGATACAGTACCAGCATAGTGGGCAATAGCAAAGTGGGCAGGGCCAATTTCCTTGCTCTTCGGTGGCTTGGGTTTCTGGAACGGAGCCGATTTTCCGAGATGCTGGCTGTTCAGTTTATCCTCAAAGGTCTTATCAGTAGCTTTGGGGAACATGGACTCCTCTTCAAGGATGGACAAAATACCCATGGGCTTTTCAATCAGCTCGATGCAGGCCTGCAAATCAAGACCGAAATCGATAAAAACCCAATCAATTCCTTCTCTCTTGTATTCTTCTTGCTCCAGTACGAACATGTGGTGGTTGAAGAACTGTTGCAGTTTCTCATTGGTGAAGTTGATGCAGAGCTGCTCGAAGCCGTTGTAGTCAAAGATCTCAAAACCGGCAATGTCAAGTACACCGATGAAGTGTTTACGAGCCTGCTTGGTATCAAGAGTATCGTTACACTTCTTGACGAGGAATTTGAATAGACGATCGAACATGGCCTTAGATAGGGCGCCGATAGCAGACATGACCTGGTTCTGGCTCTGACCCTTGGTCACAAACTCGGTACCGACCTTAATTCTGGGCTTCAAAAGGTTTTTGTACAAGTCAGCTCCAACGAGACCCAAAAGCGCAGCCACTTTTTCGCCTTGTTCGGTACCATCGGCTTCGGCCTGCTCTTCGCGAGGCCTTTGCTTGAACTTCATTGTACCGAAATGCATGACAGCGGCTGTGATGCGGTACACGCCATCCTTCTCCTCTGGCGAGAAGCCTAAAATATTAAAGGCCTCATCGGTGTAGCCCATTTCTTCTCCATCATCGACTCCAGGAATCTCCAGTTTGCCCTGAGCTACATAATAGTAGTCCTTTATGTTGTCACTTAATTGGAGCTTTTTCTTCATGTCAGGGATCTTGCCAGACATCAGTTGGTAGAAGATATGGTAAGAACGCTCAAGTGGCTGCTGAGAGATCACACGAGCTTTTTCCAGCAGGTACGTCTCAATATCGCAACCTGCCAGTTTCCCGGTAGGGCCAAAATGAATACGGATGAATTTACCAAATCGGGAAGAGTTATCATTACGGGTGGTTTTAGCGTTACCAAATGACTCAAGTACAGGGTTGGTTTGCACAATCTGATCTTCGAGCGACGGCTTGTTGGAGTCCGCATCTGCTTTCTTCTCACTTTTACCGACATTGGCAAAGTACGAGATCACTTTCTTCGTATTCTCGGTTTTTCCGGCTCCGGACTCACCGCTGTGAAGCAATTTTCCAAATGATGAAATGTAAGTTTTACTTCAACCATATTCTCCAAGCGTGCTTTCCATCTACATCTGAAATGACGGTCCCTAAAAGCTAGTCACGTAACCTGTGCAGTTACTCTGAATTTTCAACGAACGAGTAATTTCTAACGTCACCACCAATTTCATTCTCTGGTGGAGGAAAGAAAAGGCGGCAACAGTTCATACAACATGCGAGCAGCATATAGCGATTCAAATAATTTTCGTTTACGCGAACAAACTATCGGTAAAAGCTAAACACCATGTGAGATACCAATACAATGGATGAATGTTAACAGAAAATGTTAAGCCTTTGGCTTCCCGCCAAAATATAAGCAATCTAGGAAGATGATTTCGAAGTAAATCGTAAGCTTGAAGCTGTAAAATACAGGGTAGCATAACATAACAACAATATATAGCTTTTTATCGGCTTTTGCCTTCGTAAGTGCAATAGAATTTTGTCAAACGTCTCGAATCGCAATGCTATATATTCCTGATAAGCCTATTTCGTTACATCGCATTGGAAGGGTGGCTAGGTATAGATAGTTCGCGAGCTATCTCAGTATTAAATTAGACTGTCTTCGTTGAGGAACACTGGGAAAAGCAATATTTCTTAAACATTTCACAAATAACAAATAAGAATCCAATCATTTTCAGCATCCCGTCACAAATCTAGGTATTTATAGTAAGGAAAGGAAAATATGAAAAAAGAAAAAAAAAACAGTCGAATAACTTAACGTGTTTGATTACCTGTTTGCACAGTATAAAATTCTAATTTTCATCCTATCCATCTATATGTCACACTATTTATGATCTAACAACTATTACGGTTATACTTTTCAACTATTGGTACGTGTATTTGCATTTTATATCTTCGGTATAATTCGTAAAAACAACAACCGTTGCCTATTATTATTTGTGCAGTTTTTTGCAGTCTTGCGAACTTACTTGCAACAATTTTTCCCGAAAACGTCGTCTCGAAAATAAAATACCTCAAACTACACAGTTTATATTGTGTAATCGGGCCAATTAATGTTAATAATAATACAATACTGTTATTAGTAAGTTTTTCGGTTTAAAAATGGCTTCGTCTTGGGCGAAGGTAAGCAAGTGTAAGATACTTTTTACCGGTTATTGGCTTATATATCAAATACTAATTGTTTGTTATTGATATCCTGTTATTATCGACCTTAAAACGAAAGTGCTGCGAATTTTTCGTCATTCAGTTACCGCGGAATTAAAAGGATCCAGAGCAATGCCTACTTTCAATTAGATTTCCAAAGACACATTTTGAAAACCTAAGCCAAAACTACTATATATCACCTAAATATTAATCAAGTACTTACGTAATCAGCATGGACTGATCTTCGTTATCTGGAAAATAAATCAAAATTTAGTAAGAAAGATTAATAGCACAAATGTTGTTTGCCGTTTGGTTAGACGTAACGGTGTCCTAGCATCAGAGGTAGTAAGGGTTTGTTTGCTTCAATTGCCCTTATAAAATAGGCAATCGCCATCCGATGCTCTGAGTGGCCCTGCGCGGAGATTTATGAACATATCATCTAATAATAACGTCGTACTTCAACAGCTCTCGAAAAACAACGGCGGTCATAAGGGTGGAGATTAGATCTTAATCAGTATCTACCGCCCGCACCACTCGCTTCAGGTGGCTTACTTCTATTTTAAATGACGGTAGCACCGACAAAGCTCAGTCGACCTGTAATTTGTACTGGTAGTGAATCTGTACAGTCCACGTCCAGACGAGCGAAGCTTACAAGAACCTGAAGGCCATCTGAGATCTTGCGCCCAATAGTCGAACGGCGTAGAACGTTTAGGCCGAGCTTTAAAGCCAAAGAGACAGCCGAGGTTCCACCCCATGACAGGTCCTTCCAGCCATCCTTCACGATTGCTATCGTTTCTAGATTATGTTCGGCACTGTGCTTCACCGTTTATAGTCTGGCTATTGCCCACAACAGCTAAAGGCAACTACTATAACAACTGCAGAGTCGGGTTCGACTTGAGCAGAGTCCTCAATGTCACAATGCTATGGTCAGCAGAAATCGCAGCGAATTAGCGCTAAGTTATGCCTTCGAGAAACAGTTATCGAAAACTTAGAAATACAGATTAAATTGGTAGTCTATAATCTCACAATTCCCATCGCGTTGATGATCACGCAAATGCCAAGTTCAGGATAGAAAAAATTCATTTGTGGGACGCGCACTGTGCCTATGCAAATTGCAAGCCCACTTTTTGTTAACTAGAAAATATTGGCCAAACCAACATTTCCGTTAGACTAATTGTCGACAAATTTGCTTGACAAGTCATAAAGATGATGCTTTAGTTGGTCGAAGATGAGTATTGAAAAGCCGTTCGAGGTCGAATTTGATCTGTCGGGCTATCGAACAAACGAACAAAAGCTCATATGGCTCAAACGATTCATGACTAGAGCGGTATGCACTGATGAATGATAAAATGGTGATCTCTACTCACCCGTAAGCATGTGCATATAAGCACCGTCGGAGATGGCGAACACATGGGGCGGCACCTCTGTTCTCCTCTTGCCCTTGTAGATCATAACGGCACGAGGAGTGTAAATGGGGAACCTCTTGTACGGGTTGATGGCGACACAGAAGAGACCCGAGTACGTCTGAAAACGAAAACCAATAACATCCAGCGCGTCAGCATTCACAGGCCATGTATAAGTTACAAAGTAAATAGTGATTTTGAAATGCGCTGTTAAACTCCTAATCTAGCATAAATTAGACTAAAGCAACCAATCTAAGCTATCACGAAAAATAGACAAGTTTGCCCTCTACGAGGGCCCACCAAAATCTTGGAGAGTTAAAAAGATTATCCGATAATGATAACTTGGTCTATGGATATAAAAAAACACCTTTTGCAATAAATAAAAATTGCAATAAACCCTAAAAAAATAAAATAAATAATAAATAGGAAAGGGCGCTGCAGGATCTTAAAATAAGTGTGTAGAAGCTCAGTTCTGAACAACAAGATGCTATTCAGCAGTTAGAGGAGTTCCACACTCAGTACTTACGTAGATTAGGTTGGCGTAATAACGTTCCCTTAGGTTATGCAGTACAGAAGCATCGTTAAGATAGGTCATGTTGGACATATCTTCGCATTTCTCGTACTTGGGTGGGTTGACCTGTTGGAGCTGGTCCTTTTTGAACGTCTTCTTGCCGTCAGGAGTTTCAACGACGACCTTGTCGCCTTGAGTGGACTCGATGTTACCAATCACGAAGCCCTCCTTCTCATCGGGAACCCAAGTCATCTTTTTGCCATCGTACGGTTTCGTAGCGTCCTTCCTCTTCATCTCCGCAGAGACGAAAAGGTACTCGGTAGGATCGGGATCTTGTGCCGCCATCTCGGCTACTTGGGTGTAACTTAACTATGGAGCAACGTTGTGTGACGAGAAGGGAGCTCCGTGGTTTTTCTGCAAGAATAACAACAGCACAATAGCTAACACAACAAAAGATAACAATGGAAATAAAAATAAGCGCCATAATCGGTAAATAACACAACCTTCTTCGCCACCTTCTTAACCTCGTTTGATCACACAAAGCTATAGCACACTTTCCCAGTATTGTCACCACCCCGGATGATTAGGTATAAACACTGCGGTAAATATCCATAGATGTCGAAGTAGCTGGAGTAGGCAATTGCCAACCGAACTTAATACACTTCCTCCATACGAGAACACACAACAGAACAAACTCAAAAGGTCAGTATCGTTCGAATAGTTCAGTATATTATATAATAGCATTCGTACGAACGATGCTACATCGCCATTGCCGTCTAGGTGGTGACAATCACACATAATGGGAACCACAGACACTCACATGCAGCCACGACCACTCTAGCAATTGTACATGAGAACAGGTTTATATACCGAGGTTCTACCCTCGGCCTTTCTCAGGAAGGGCAAGTCAGCTGGCGAGGGTTTGAGAATACAAGAAGGCCCGACTCGTTTTGCTCCGCGGACTCCAGGACCTACAACAGCAAGCTAGATTGAAATGATTGTTGTCTATAAGCTTTATTTAGTAGATCTAAAGCCAATACTAAGCTGTAAAAGGATTAAAGGCATTCCAAATAAAACCACATCTTCTGACGTCTTCCGGTACGAGTGAACGCGATAGCTGAATTCAAGATCTACAAAGTCTTTATTGCTAGACATTCACAGTCGTTCCTTGATCTTTATATAGAATAGTATAGCTTATGACCGCTGAATGTTAGCTAGAAAAAGGAAAGAGTATAGTGAAATTTACATAAATGACATCCTACATATAGTTGCCAAATTACGTCCCATTTTCCCTTTCTTGACACTGCAAAATACTGGTACGCAAACAACTTCGATGGTATTGACACATTTTATCTGAATGTGGCTATGCTTAGATT
The DNA here is from genome assembly GCF_002443255.2 of Varroa destructor. NCBI lineage: Eukaryota > Metazoa > Arthropoda > Arachnida > Mesostigmata > Varroidae > Varroa > Varroa destructor. Next base: position 52,985,866 of record NW_019211454.1, on the reverse strand, counting down.
TTCCCTTTGATATTTGTTGTAGTTTTCTCAAAGGATTTTGCTACTTTTTCCAGGTTACTTGCAGGAATCGATCATCGTTGCCATGCTCGACACCATTGAATCGGCATACAGACTTCTACCGCTACGAGCACTGGTAATATAATGCATCAGGCACTATCGAAAAAGGAAAACGCCAAAGGGCAGAAGGATCTGGGCAGGAAGGGGCTGACTTGCCAGCATGCTGGACGGAGCAAGGACAGGACAATGAATACTACTGCTACTACTGCTGCTGCTGTTTGTACCAACGTTGCTGAGTCATAACAAAAATCTTATGGATGTGGCGGCTGCTCGCTCTTCAGCTGCTAGTACGTCTTATAGGTCTGCTATGTAGTGCAGGAAATGGCCACTGATCAAGTGTGTGACCTTTGTTAGTCAGAGCGGCAATGGCACGCCTTTCTATACATGTCTCGTCAAACCTTTTTGTTACTACTGATAGTACCACACTCGTACTACGTTTCTTCCTACTTCAGACCGAGACAATTAATGGTACTGCTGCCGACAACGAGGACAGCTGCGGCTACTGATGATGCAATGCAAATTTTCTTTCTCTCCCTCTCTAGTTCCGCTTTGTCTATCACACCCGTTTTTCTTTCAAGTAGTCATCTAAGTATGGTTATTGCACATGTCGATGCGTCGAAAAGTTTTGGCCGTACTTCTGTCCATTGGCCTACGGTTGGTTGATCGATAATACACTGTTTTTTCCTCCTATTGATTGCAGTCAGGTCGCTTAGGATGATGCTTGTACTACTAGGTTCTGTCCGAGGGTTTAGAGACGATCAACTAACTAACGGCAGTTGCAGCGAGCTGACCCGAATCGTAGTAAGGCAGCGGAAGCAGTTGGCTTCAGCTGAGGCGACAGCGGCGCCGGAGGCTCGAGATTGTTGCCGCGGCATTCGGTGGCCGCGAAATCGCCGGCGCATACCGTAACGGTGAGCGCGTCCTTAACTTTAAATGCTCACGAAACAAACGACGGCGGCGAGCACCACAGTCATAAGCGCCGCCACGTTTGCCTGTCTACCGATCTGAATGCTAGAACGGACGAGAGTATGTTCATACGTATGTTGATAAACGTATACGGTCGTTTGTCTAGAGAATGGCAAAAGATTCAACTGCGGCACTGCTGCGCTAATGCGACACTGTGATAGTGCTACATACATCTATGCAAAAGAAGTGACCACAACATGCAGGAACTTCGAGTCCAAGCTCAACAAAAATAAAGAGGAAATGATCGTTGTCTTCGTCACACATGAACCACAGCGAGCACAACCAGCTCTGGTGGACGTGCGCTTTCATACTCCCCATGTAAACTTTATTGCCATAACTGCTGCTGCTACTAAAGCCACCGCCAGCAAACATCAGTAAGTGGGAGTGGGTTCCACCTCATTGTTGTTGGGGGCGCCACAACGCTTGGAGCTGATCGAGCAAACGGCAAAAGCGATGGGCGGCGACCGGCGAATCAACTTAATATGTGACGACCTTATGAAAGCTGAGGTGCGACGGTAAGCAGCTTATTTCTTGTACAGAGTTTTGTGTTACTTTTGAGCGCAAACAGCGCTTGTAGCTGGTGAACAGCATCTCAGGACGCTAATCTTTCTCGAAGTTTAGCTACGGGGATGGCTGCTTATGCGACTAAAATACAACTACTAGAATAATCACCACTGCAGCGAAACGATCGCGGCGGCAGGGCTTCTTTTTTTTTCTGTTCTATTACATTGATTGTTGTGTATGCCGATTTATCTATCTGAGGCCGCTGTGTCAGCTAACTTGCTAGATGCGCGGTCGCTCAGCTCAACGCCTCGACGGTTAAACGCCGTACCAGCGATAGCAGTAGCTGCCTGACCGAGCGCCTTACTAGCAACCAGCGGCAGCGGCCGCTGCCACAGTTCTGGCGGTTTCCTAACCTTCAAGCGCTTTATATGCTTTTACCCCCTGGGCTTTACACTGAGTGAAGGCATTACATGAGCAACTAGACAGCCGCTATTCATATTATATGCCGCATTCTAAGACCAATCGAACGAAGGCATGCGAATAGACGGGCTGATAGCAGATAGTAACGCTGAAGCATATCGGCTAACTCGAACAAACGCCTTTAGTATCTGTCGGGTAGTATGATGCTAGCGCATCATCGTCCGTTAGAGTTGCCCCGTTGCGGTAGAAAAGTGGCATTGGCGGTGCAGACGCTGGTAACTACAGCCGAGAAGAACTAGTGCCATTACGTTCACGTAGCTCTAAACGGGCTGCTTATTCACTGCTACTAGTACTGTTGCCCGCTTGCGGTGATGGCAACATTGCCTTCTACCAGGTGCGCACGTTCCTCTACACCGTTGTGCTGTTTGACCTCCAACGTACATCGGAGCAAGCCGTTAACCCAGCTGAACTATTCTGGCCACCATCTATGGGCCAGACTTGTCCAGGGCATTGTAGTTTCTGACTGCTAACCAATGCAGTAGGCAGGTAGGCGTAACACAAGCAAGGCAATTGGCGACGAGTTCACCCTGCTCATCCCGATGACATGACAAACAGATGGATCTCTCGTCACTTACAAGAGCTTGCAGGGCACGACGGTGACAATAGCAGCGCCGACAGCATCTGCCGAGTGGAGACCCGCCCACATAGGCAATAACGCTGTTCGTTGTCTCGACCTAATGTCTACAGTCTCCGCTCTCTTTTTCGAAATAACAATTTCGACCCTGAGCTCAGCTCGAGTTCACGGAAATCGTTGAGCAACACCATATTTAATTGTAAATTATGAACACATACATATGTAGCGTTGGGACACGCGCAGCTGACGATGCCATTGTAACGCAAGTTGTATCGGAAGTACTTGTTCCTATCCTCATAGAAGTTAGACACTCCGATAGAAGACAAGATACAGACTTTGCTATACCTAGCTGATACTGCATCGCCACTACCTGTCATAGGTAGCAGATGGCACACTACCATTCTAATAGTACTTGTGGTATTAGCCATACTAGGTTTATGATAAACGCTGAGAGCCTGAATGCAGTTGTTATGCTGTTTACTTAACAAATGAACGTAATAGAGAACGTATGTGGATTAATTGGCGAAGACCAACGGTTTATGGTTTGCAAACGAAGTTCGCCATCACTCGCCGAAGTCGCCGTTGAAACAGTAGCTGTAAGAGCAGCCCGTATCGTACTGATTCATTTGTAGTGCGATTACAATGATTTTGTTAATCGAGCGAGACGAATATAAAGCGACAGTTAAAACAGATCGCTTCGTTGACTGACGCGATACTCATAACACGTGCAGGCTAATTAGGATGGCTGAAAGATCTTCTTTGTTAGTACATGTGTGTATAGGTGCCTTACCTAGTCTTTTCGAGGCTTCCCTTTATCTTCCCCGGGACGAAGACATTCCGAAACGAACAAGTCTAACAATATGAGAGCAATTTCCCTAATAGAAAAGCAAGACTTCATGTCAGCTCTATCAAAAAAAAAAACCTGCTTGCATTGTTATACATTTCCTACAACATGACCACGCGCTATCGGCATATATGTGAGCATAACAGATAATATGAGAGAAGGCCACACCTTTACACTTGCTTTTTAGTACATGTATGCAGATGTGCGTGTGTGCACATCTAGTTTGGCCGAATCAAAAACGTTGCATCACTTCAAGATGATTAGCAGCCCTCCATCACGAGACTCGATCAGCCTCATAAGAAGTGCCAGCGAGGCGACCTGAATTTATCCTACTGGATACTGACCTGTCGGTCAATGGAAAAATAAGGAAAAACCAACAAGAAACTAGAAGACCTTCATCCTCTTGTAATCACTTTGTTTTACAGTGTATCGCAATGTCGGGGCAGTGTGCGTCCGCGTCTAGCCAGCCATCCGTGGCCTATCACGCGGTGAGACGCCGAAGGACACCAGCGTGAAAAGAGGCGCTTCAGTAGACATCTTCGTTCGTTGCATTGTTAAGCTATACGACTAATAAAGGCCTGCCAAAGAAACTCGTTGACTAGAAGAAGCAAGTGCATTCAACGTTCATTCGGGCTGCGTGAGCAGGCGCAGCATGCGTTGACACGAAAGAACTGAGAACGGTATTGTCTAAATACAATCGAGTGGGATGATAATTGTTCGTAGTTTCCTACGCTGGTACTACACCGACGATCTGCTTCTTTCGCTAGGTAGCATTTGTCGAACGGAATCGTCTGGCCAAAAGGCAAGGCCGTACGTCTACAGTTGCTACTGCTGCCGACTGCAAAACAGAAGGGTAGCATCGAATAGATCAGCAACTGGTGACCCATTGGTTATGCTGGTGTTTTTGGGCGAAATAAACACTGCGCTACCGCCGTACAGATGCTGTGATCGACAAGTCTCATCCCATCGACAATGTTGTACGGCAGATAATTTTAGCCGACCGCATACACCTATCGTCACTACCATGCATCAGTACTAATAAAAGACGAATGTGATCTCGAACGAACGAGAGACGGGCCACAAAATAAGGCCATTGGGAACGGCAGAGTTGGGGCGGCATAATTTGGATGGCCACCCAAACGATACTTACCGTGGGCAAAAGTGTTCGATTTTAGCAGAAAGGTCAGGTCAACTTCACTGGTAACGAGTTGAGTACCATTGTTTTTTAATTTTTGGTCGGCTCGAGTCATAAAACTATACCAAGGCTCCCTGGCTCGACTTCCTTTGTGTAACACGACATACGATTCGATGATGAAATGCACCGCGGACCTTGGGTAAAAGTTCGTAGAAAAACAGTAGTTACATCAGGGAAGTGTCGTTCGATCAAAATCTACCTGCACGATCGGTCGCCATTGTTTATAGCCAAGAGTAAGAGTATAAGCGAGATATTTGCGATGAGACCCTGGTGATGCGAATTTTGAAATGTCTTAGAGACTCACGGCTACATGAGCGTAGGACGAGTACGTTTCTCAATCAGTTGTGTGCCCAAAGTGTGAGCGTTAGTTCACTTAACGTGAAGGTAGGGAAATCCCTGAACGGTTACGAGCCATGTAGACGTTTTCCACAACTACTTTGTGTTACATCACATGTCGGTTGAATGTCAAAATCATTCTGGAAATCATGTAAGGTAGGCTCAAACGTGTCCTTTTTTTTGTCATCAAATAGATGCCTCTTGACAGGTTCCGAAGTTTAATTATGTTCTACATTAAATATCTAGTTCTTATTCCCTATTACATAGTCTCTAAAACAAGGCTCGCCGAGTAGGCAGTAAAAGATGTTCACTTGAAGGTGTTTGCTCACTGTTTCTTACACTATCAAAGAATACAAGGCGTAAAATTGAATAAATTTACTGTTAATATTGTCTTAGCTTGCTTTTCTCGGGTAATATATGTGACGAAAACATGGCGCATTAGGAGCTACCGCGCCTTGTAATGTGTTCGAACACGCATATTTGCATCCGCAAAAATCACAATAAACATCTAATTTTTTCTAAGCTAGCGTAATAGTATCATATGGAATTTTCCGAGTCGACTTGTAGCGGTCAGCGGCATCAGAACCTAGAGGTGGAGCTGAATTTGCTCAGTCATCTCGTTTCCACTATGATGGTCGCTCATCAGGTCACTTCAAGATACAATTATTTCGTAATTATTCAAGCAAATCATGCTTCGGATTTCTGGGCAGAGCCTGTTGTAGAGTGCGGCCCCGATGCTACCGTACGCCCCTTGTGCTTGATTGACCGTGGCAAGTTTTAACAACGCAAGTTTTTACAACAACCGTTTCAACTTCGGGACGTTGATGGTCGTTAATGCGAACGAAAATAACTATAGTCGTCTAGTTTAAATCAATTTAACTGGCTAAAAGAAGGTAAGATCATACGTTGTTCACGACCACTTCATTCCGACTCCCGCAGGAGATAGCTAGTAAAGATACGTAGTAAGACAATCAACGTAGTTTCTGTCGTCCTGTTATCCCACAGAGCGCACTTTTTAGCAATCAAAGAAAATAGTTGATCACGTAAACAAGCAGTAAGTACGTGTGTGCACTTATAAATGCTGGACGTGTATATATAGATATATATATACATATGAAACAACAGCAAAAGCTACGGCGAAATAGCGACATTTTTATACATATTTTCTAACTGCCAGATATTGTTCAAGCAATGTCTCTTCAGTAAAAATGACTTTATACAATTGGAACAGTTACAATCAGTTGTTTTACTACACGAACAATATTGCATCGTGCCATAAATAAACTCTGGAAGCTTCATTGAAGTGGCCGTTTTGTGTAGGGAACGTCATTTTGTACTCCATCGCATATAATGTTCAATGTCGAAAACCTGTGCCTCTATCGCATAGCGCCGCTAATGTTTTTGTTGTGGTCGACTTTAGTACTGCAAGCGTCGACTTTGCGTTTCTTTGCAGGTTTAAAGGAAAATACCATAAAAGGCAACGTTTTATGCTTATTTCAATGTACGGCGTGCTTTCGAAACGTCTAGTTTTGTTAGCACGTCTACGTCGAGAACGCTAACTGACTGCCGTCTTAGCGAGTAAGTTGTCCAACTTGAACGCAATTGCATAAGATACGAAACTTTAATAGACAGAATTAGTCGTGGGATGGTCGCCGCGAGCAATAGAGGCTAACATAGTTCCTGTGCTACTAGACCGATAACCGTCATCGCTAATATACTATAATAAAAAAAAGAGATGTTTTTTATTTTAAATGTTTTTTTTTTTTAATGTATTTAAGTTGATCACGAACCCTTGCTGCGTCGCTGTGTTCAATGTCGTCTTTTCCACGGTTTACACCCAGAATGGGTTTACATAATAACTGGAATAGCGGCCACTAATAATCATTTATACGAATAGTCATTACATCGAGAGGACACGTATTGTTTACTATAGAGTCTGATATCGCGAAATCTTCAAAGACAATATTGAATATGGTAGCCCACGCAGGATTTTCAAACGTACGTAGTTGCACCCCATTCATAGCAATCACCTATGAGAAAGTGAAGGTAAACACTGATGTAAAGGATTTAAGTTTGGGTCAAGTTCCGGTCAAGTACTACCTAAAATATACAAACGTGTAAAGCTTGTATCTAAACAGTATTACTAATGTATCGCGTTGAAGCTGCCTGGTCGTTCTGTTTGACGTAGTGGTCATCTCGTCGTGGAAAATGTACTGCACTACAGGCAACGTCAAGAACCGATCAGAAATGTAAATGTTATGAAAATTTATCATCATGGCATTAATGGCCAAAACGGTTTCGCGAACCCCAAGCGAAGAATTTAGGTCCGTCGAACATGTTACAAATTATGCTTCTTGCCGGAAATAATCTAAGTATTCCAGAAAAGTGTTAATTTGTTGGGAACTTGTAGAATGGCTAATACCTACAGGGTTTTCTAGAGCTATCGCTCCCCAACTAGATTGTTCAATGTGTTTATCTCACCCTTAGTGATAACGGTCAGTGATAAATCAAACCATCTGGATGGGACCGTAAGAAAGTCTAACTCAAGTAACTGTCAACACCAAAATCAGGTTAGACAATTAAATTGCCGGACCGGTCCAGGTAAAACTTCGCATCTATACTTACCAAGTAATATGCTAAGGGCAAAATCTCAACGCGAAAGGGCAGAGTGGATCTATTGGGTGACACAGATCTTCAGATCTCGTCCTGTTCTAGTTAGACGGTGCCTACCCAAAGTTGCTCAATTATTATTTTAAAAATGTTCATGAGTAAAACAAAAAACTGGTTCGTTGGCAGATATGTTCAGCATTAAAAAATCGCACACTGAATCGTCCTTCGATTACTATTGAGAGATTGCAAACGAAGAGACCTTAAACCCTTTTTGATACGACAATCTATCCTGACCTACAGGTGTCCTTCAAGTGCAACAATTACAATGTTCTACTGTGATATTATATATATCATTGTTGAAATCACAAAATAGATCGTTTGGTCAGAGGGCGTAGTTTAAATAATTACGAAATTGCTGCTACTGAGACCAGCTCTGACGTTAAATCTGAGCAGTGAATATTTCTCATGGCACCAAATAGGAAGTGTTGCTATCTCTGGTCGAAACTAGGATCGTCGTACTTCTTTATAACGACTCCATTGTGAGTGCACTTAGCGGCAGCCTCAGCTGGCCTTGTTTCCACCACAATGGGGACCCCTCGCAGATCTCTTGATATATCCCAGCGACCATGTTATAATTACGATGATCTGCAATGCTTCAAATAGACGATGCACAGTTTAGCAAATACAATAGAAACAAGGATTGTATCTCGAGATGACCTATTATTATATAGAATTAATCAAAATGACATGGCCGGATTTACTTCCAGATCGAGCTGCTCACATCACGGAAGATAATTGGCCGTGGCATTGTGACGTCTTTCATCAGTATGGCTGAACACTGACGTTTCCCGAGTGCGTAACTGAAAGTAATTAAGGTTTCCTGTCTTATTGGGCCCGATTTAATACCCACCGCGCTTTTAGCCGTTGCCAGGTAAGCGCATAACAATATGTTACAAGGATCGTTTGGCGTAAATATCTATGTTGGAATGAAGTAGCGGCCGTCCATTGCGAACGTGGATCGAACAAGTCGGAGCCAGTGTGGATCTGACTATTTTTAGTAGATGCAGGTTTAGGGCGCATAGTGCACGAATGGTACTTACAAAGGTTATTGAAAAAAATCTAACCCTCTCAAACAAGTGTAACCTAACCTTTCTGTGATGATGAAAACCCGAACTTTATGCAAATCAGTGTCAAACGCTGAAAAGCCGCTACACAGAATGTTTGCAGTAAACACGTGTTTTTGCTACTGTAATTGTCGAACAATATAGGATAGTAGGACTCCGCTACGAGTAGAAATTAAAGAGAAATTAACTCAGAGGCATGAATAAAACACTTTATACCTTTAGCTTTTAGAATTAGGTTACCGATACGCATGGCCAACGGATTGTTTGGAAAAGTCAGTTCCGTACAAACTACTATCTGATCGGCCACATGAAACATGTTGGACTATACAATTAATTACTGTTATATGGACACTAGTGATTACACAGCCCACATTAGATCCTATCAAAATCTACTGCCCGCCAAAGACGATATGCGGTTTATAAATCTCGCAGAGATTCTGCCTTGACACTGATCGAGACTAAGAGAGCTTCGTCCCTAGCCAAAACTAACCCGTTATCTCAACCCTGTATGTGTTTCGCGCTGTTTGAGGGAGTTTTCCCATCGACTATTTCGGAGTGGACTATATAGAGTAAGTGTGTATGGCAAAGAGACAAACACACAAATTTACGAAATTTATTGAAGTGAGTAGCCAATGCTCATCATGATAGGAGCTGTTACATCCGATCGTATTGTGTAATAGTTTAAAATCAGATTGCCTTCAAAAGGAACTGCTGCTTGAACTTCGTTCATCGTCGTACTTACTTGGAATCAAACCGTAAAAATATTATATTCGTATGTCTTCTTTTGCATATGGCGATCAGCACGATATGGAGGCCTGATTTGTGCCTTTGCAGTTTCAAAAGTACACTTTTAAGGTAGCCAGTTAAGTTTTGCCTGATACCCATGATGAGAAACTGCGACTGTAAATGTGCTAGCTTAAATGACATGGCAAGATGTTGCGCTAGAGCATTATACAAGAAGGGTCATTCAGTGATAAGTGCCAACAGAGTTCCTGAAGGCTTTTGTTCATGTGGTATTTAGAAAGCAAGACGTATACCATGGCAATCTATGAATGGTAAACATATTTAAGAAAAATGCCCGTACCGCTATCTCAGAAACAGGGCCAGACGTATGCCAAAAAATGGCCTAAAACTGACTGAAGCAAAATCCAATCATGAGAAAACCAGAAAAGCGCATCGTATTGATATTTTATTTAAGTAAAATATGCAATAGTTAAAAAGTACATTATTATATAAATACCTGTAATTGTTTCTGTGTCGTCACTTCGACGTCGCACCTGACCATATGGCCGTCCCTGTAGAGTTACAATCGCAAGATTCAGTTTCTTTGACACAAATGAGAGTATAAATATTGAAATAGCTATTCAACCCTATAGATACGTCGCCGGCACATAATATGGATGTTTTTATTTAATACATACATCATGGATCTCTTGGTTACCTAAGGGGACAACTGCTTTCAAATATATTTACTCAAGTATTAGATAAACAAATAAGTTTACCTATTTTCATCACCTGTATTTAACTGCTTTGTTTAGTTTTATTGAAGGATTTGTTTAAGCACGTGTTCAATCATGTTTGCTTAATATGTACGCTAGTTCCCCAAAAAACGAAGCTCATGCTCTCCGAATATTGGACACTGTATATTTTAGAGGACTCTCTCTGTTGGGAAAACCGTTTGTCTGCCATCTAAAACTATTCCTTCTAAAATAGCTAAAATAAAGGAATATCGTAAGCAAAACGGACTAATTTACCCAACGCAACAGAGCAGTGCTGCCACGCATCTTCTTCGTCGGCCCGAGGATTGAGCGCTTAAATTTATCGCGCGCATGCATATCATTCACGCTGAAGTTAATAGGTGTACCTATTCAATAATCAAAATTTGCATCCCTATCTTCCTTCAAACCTTCGCTGCAGCTAGAAACCTCTCCGCGTTACCTTACACGCTTAGGTCAGAAAATTCCTAGTTCTGGGGTCCGAATTTGTTATCATACTGCGTCGAAGCTTTTCGTTTATCATCATTAACACCAGAGAAGGTCCACGCGATAAGTGGACATTTGTCTACGTTTCATCAGATCAACGTGAACCCACGTTTTACTAATAAGAATTTAATTGATTCATGCAGCGGTGAGTTCACGAGGGATAATTATAATCTAACTAGTTAACCACAAGTTTTTAGATCCGAGTCTGCCTAGTAATCCTGCCATTTTAGTGAGCGTAGTAGAAGAGTGTTCTGTTGTTTAAAAACATTAGCCTAAGGGTAGCAGTGTCCAATAGTTTTCCTCTGAATGGTACAAAATAGTGTAACTGGGTAGACGGGAGAGTATGCGTATCTAAATAACTAATCATTGCACATCATTATTTTATGAAAAAGTCAAACTGACTAGATGTTTTATTCAAAAGAAACAATTTAATTGAAAAAAATATAATAAATACTAAAAAACGAGATATATCATGGTGTAAAGCGTACAAAAAGTATCCCCTCACCGAGCTAGGAGGTACTCATTTTATTTTATATAAAGATACCATACGCTACGATACAAACTTGAAAATATCTTACGAACATGTGTGCGAAAAGTTTTTATGATTTATTTGAATTTACTTTTTTTTTTTTACTTCGAGCGATATGCAACATAAAGTAAAGACGAAGCGAAGAAAATGGAAAAGTCGGGATTTTTATGGCGAAGGCAAACAACAAAAGAATAGGCCACCCCGGATTTTGGCAATACACAACGAGACGGTTAAAAGTTGTCAAAGAAGTTACTGAAAATACAAAATTAAGTTTTCGTAGGACTGCTGAAGCCCCAATAAGGACAAATGTACGTAGTTCATAGGAAAACTCAACATATCCTCGACGAATAATGCTATCAAAATAGATACATGTGAGGATTCGTTGTAGAAACAAGCGTTCTTTATAATCCTTAACATGTGCCATAATAATCTGAAAATGAGTTGTCATTGGCGTCCTGCGATGAATCGCGAATTCCTGTCGTTTTTTTGGATTCCTTACGTCTTCGCAGGACACAATATAGGTTGGCCTGTTTAGAGAAGACGTTGGTCACTGCGCTTAAGGAATGTTTGCGCAATTCATTACTAATGATTCAGTAATTCTTGGAGCGTTTATCTACTAGTAGTTCAGTCACAAGGCATCATAGCTAGTGTCTTGTAATCCTATTATTGCTGCTAATAACGCGTACGACAGTGAAAATCGCTCTAGCTGTGTTACAGCAGATAGCACGGTTGTGTCATTTTGAAACGCCCGTGCTTTATCCGTTACCCCGAACACCAGTAGCTATCCGACTACAAACAGATATAGTCCTACTTTATAGACACGAGACGCAAATACGCGTATAGAAATTCGAATGATTTGCTCAGTTTAGCAAGCAGGTAACGCTTTGAGGTGCCAAATCGTCGTGAGTCTGAAATTTATTTTTTTTTTTTTAGGGACTGCGCTCGACTGTGTGTGTATGCTTATAGGTGGTTATGACCCGGACACGTTATGGTCAAGATTCGTATCTGGGCATAGGCACAGGGTTCGGTTCGTGCTGATGGAACAACTAACGGCGATGATGGACGTAAAATTCGAAATATAAAGAGGTGGTTACGGCCCAAACAACGATATAAGCACTTTTAAAATGGCGCGCAGTTTGTGAATGGTAGCCATTATTCTGTTTCGAAAGATCTTAAACTTTTCCAATGCTCAACCCCCAAGTGCCACAGTTAGCTTTCAGGGGCTGAAAGGCGTAGGGTTTAACATCAGCGTACGTATACAACAAGAGATATGAACCACCCTGAAGCCGTTACTCGATGCCACGTTTAGATTCCTCCCTTACCTCCAAGGTTTGTTTCCATATTTAATATACGCTTATCAATTTCTTAATGTGTTCCAAGCTTTTATAAACGTACGAAGCAGTCTAAGGGGAAATGGGGTCGTAGCCCTTAGCTATCCAGAATTCGAAATTTAACACGAAAGCCATTGACATTCCTCATTCCTACCGCGCCTTTAGAAACACCCGACGGTGATGGGTTTACTGTTAAGGTTAACTGAAATATAATGCCGTAAAAAGCCACACTTAATTGGGCACCGGGTTTAGATGGAGTTTTGTAGTTTGCTCGCTCAGAACTGTATACAAATGAATTAGCTAGCTCGGATTCATTTGTACTGGCGTGTGCCAATTTCTTTTTTTTGCACTTGATCTGTGTATAAGGTTTTCTTTCTTTGTTCTATATAAAATACCAGTGACCGACTGACGCCTCAAACCTTTCTCATATCAAAACTTATTAAACAGGTATAAGTAGTATTTAAATTGAGCATTCTACAGCCACATTAAAAAACCTCGATAGAGGGCGCGTCGGTTAGAGTTACTTCATCTCTATAAATCAAGTGCCGTATACTATTAGTACTAAAGCCGTCCACATTCGTATGCCAATTAATCTTTGGCTACGCTTACATCTGTAGACAAGAGAAATCTGTCCATATGGTGCCATCGTTAATGAGCCTAGGAAGCATTAACTAAGCTGGGGCAAACTTGTTAGCTTTGCACGAGCCTAGCATGACGCAATTAATACTGCTCTAGGTCGAAATGCCAAACGCGCCGACTTTCAAACTATTATTTGACCTGACGGCACGCAGAGGTGTAATAGGGGGCTTCCAGGTCGATTTACCAATAGGAAGTGAAACTACTTGCCTAGGATGCGATATTGTGGAATACGCACATCGTTAAATTACTTGGGTTAGCATTAGAAAATGTTGCATAAGCATTTCAGTGAGTCAAATGCAAACAATAACAACGACGGTTATAATCAATAACGTCAATACCCATTATTTAATATCGCTTTAAAAACAGCTAAGCAACATAAATTAACGACGCATAGAATTACATAATAAAGTGACCGAGCTTTATTCCTTCTCTTTCTGTTTGGCTCAGTTGACTTTATTTCCCTGATCGACTTTTCACATGTTGACCTCTTGCTCTTCTATTTCATCTGTTGTTAGCTTCTCCGTTCTTTCCCTTCGGATTTTGCTTTTGAAGATTGAAGTATATACACGAGTTCTATAGTCACCTACTAGTTTCGTTTGAGCTACCTAGTGGGTGCTCTCCAACGCATCAATTCCCTATTTACCCTTACCTGTGTTATTACTTAATATTTTCAGCGAATCGCTACATTCGCGTAATTATTCGATTCTCGCTCCGATCGTCTCTGCTTATTTTTCTATTGGCTTTCTATGCGTAGCCTAACTAGATACTACATAATACAATAACCGACCTTTTTTCATTTTGCTTTTTTTCGGTGATTCCCTGAACTTCATTTCCCTGACCGATTTTTTACGTTTTCACCTATTTTTTTTTATCTATCTTGCCTCCTCCTTCGTCCGCGATAGTAGTCAATCGTTCATAGTGAACTTTACAGAAAGGGAACCGACGAAATGTTGTGCAGCAAACGTAAAAGAAACGAGGACGATTTCGGTTGAACGAAGTCACGGCTTATTTCGGCAATCTCGGATAATGGACTTGATATTCGGGACCGTCACGAAGTTCTTTTCATGACAATTTTTGCTCCCGTCCAAAATAAAAACCTATCCCGCACACCCACATAACCTTTTTCTTTCTGTGCTTCTCGGCGTTGACTATCTCAGTCGTGTAACTATTCTCCCTCTCTTAATTGCGATTGCGCCTGCTTTAAGTTCTCAAGTGCCGATCTACACCAGCTTATTGATCGCCTCAAGTTAGATGAGCTATGAGGGACGTGCGAGGTTCGAAGGTCGCTTATCAAAAAATAATGGTTTAGGAACACATTACTATATCTGGCCGACCAGCTCACGCACTTAGTATATCTATTAGATATTTGTATGTCTACTTACGCAACTGTGTTTGTTATTATATATTTTTGTATAGATTTGTATATTTATGTAAGCATTGCGCGAGTCGTGCGTGTCTGCTACCCCCTTTGTTTGTCTTAGTAGTCCTTTATCATAATATGTATCTGAACTTGGAATTACATATTTTCATATATATATAGTTTGATCTTCGCCAAATATTTCTGGTCTCACCATGAATTTGATCGCAGTCGATATTATTCAAGCTTTGTCGTATGTTTGTGTCATTTTTATTTCCTGTCTTTGCTTTTCTTTATGCCTTATTACACATTCGAATAAATAGCATCTTTTGCGTATTTGCTCTGTCTAGATATCCACGGTTCTTCTCTGGTTTTCCTTTTTGCTAGTCAATCTGCATCGAAGTCCAAGTTTACGATTGAAACCGCTCATTTAGCAGACGACTTTTGCAGACGACATGTGCACTGTTCCTGTGTTTGATTCTAACAGCTCGAACGAACGATCAACTGGTACGTTGTGACTGACTCGAAGATGTAGCTAAGTTCTGGAAATCCCTCCTACACTGCACCCTTTCATGTGCACACGCCGTTTCGGCTTTAAGGCGATTTTAAGATTATGATATGGCTACTCTGACATTTACGTCGTTTTAAGGTTGCTTCGGCTTTTTAAATGCGTACGACAGCTTTGTTTTTCGTGATATATGCATATACATCTTTTGTAGCCATCCTCTCACGGGATCACGAAGTAATAGCCACAATCGACTATCTGTTTCTTATCAGTATGGAAAAGCCTTCTCCAGAAATTTCGGACATGTATATCTACACCTCATGGTCATGTCACATAGCTTTATATGTGGAGAATGGCATGGTGTACGGTATAGACTGGAATCGCATTTCTAATCTACTCCGTAAGTCTTTAAACCGTAAGTTTGTCGCACAACTGATGACTTATGTGTTCGATTTCTACTTTCACAATCATCGAGAGCTTCACACACCAATTGATTACCATTTTGCTGCTGGGAGAGCCGTACTGCACAAAAACAAAATGAAGTCTATCCCGCGCACTCGACTCATTGCAAACCAGCCGCCACAGCATAGTTTGCAGTGGCAATTACGTCTTATAGAGAATATATATATATATATGTATGTATATATATATATGTATGTACATACATACATATATATACATACATATATATATATATATATAAAGTAGCCATGAAATAATTTTTCTAGGAATGTCGCCACGAATCTCTTCCATTTGACAAGGACATAATCGAGACTGACAAATAAATATCGTGGATTGTGTTATATTGAGAACGCAGAATTTTGTAGGTGAAGTTGATCCACACCTACCAAGCCCATGTAAGTCCACTTAATTCTTATAAATCCCCACAAACATCCTCTCTATTTGCAGATACGGAAATTGTCAAAGTACGTTCATTCAAATTGCTTATTCATGATGGATGATGAAAGTCTGCACAGCGAACCACTTGGACTACTAGTAATAACTAATGTGCAGGCTATGTACTGGTCGAAATGTTCCGTCACCACTTAATAATACCACAATGACGTTTTAGGGGGCAAGTGTGGCTGAATATGCAACATGATGCAATAGCCGCTGGTAATCAATAGTGTTGTAGTGGTAACCGCACTAACGATAATCACAATGGTACTAACAGTGATCAGGCTAGTGTTCTTTCGAAGGTATAGACCTCCTGCGCTAATAAAGTTGGCGCCACCTGCATGCTAGCAAGTATTGTACATTGTGATATCGAGATACGAAGAAGGGACGAAGCCTTCATCGTTGCCGTTTCGCATCCTTACTCGCGTCCAACCGTCACCTTGATCAAGTTCAACAATGTACATTTCGTCCTGCTCGTTCATTGATATCGCACCCTCGTTCTCCGCTGAAAAATACAAAGATACATACATACATAGAATTGTCGAAGGTTAACGAGGCTAATAACGATGAATAAATAATATGAATGGATATCACAAACCAATAGAGTCTTGATACTAGGAGGTGTCGAACGATACAGACAAGAAACAACATATCAACAAAATCATTATCAGGCGTCAAGGTACGTACATAGATTAATACTGATAAGACAATGTCGTTGGTGACACTTTTGTTTACAACGAGTGAGCAGGTCAACTGATAGATCAAACTTGAGGTGACAAGTCAGACGCCGGTCGAATCAATTGATTCCGTTTACGAGATGCCACGTTCGTTCACCAGACTCGATGACATTCTAGAAAATGTGCGCCTACCTTGAAACGTATAAAGTGCTATGGCGGTGCCTAAAGGCGGAAGCGGCTCGTTTTCACCGTCGTTGCAGGGGGCGTCAAAGTCCGGATCATCGATGTCCCGGAGGGAACCGCTACCGACGCCACTTTCCGAGTTGAACGCACCGTGATCGCCGTTCGAACTGCCCGTGTAGTTTCCACCTCCACCTGCAATCGTCGCGTACACTGTCGTCACACCGTTCGTCATCCCGAAAAGTCCCACAATAGCAGACGACACACAACGCGTTGTAGCACGTATGGCAGATGCACAGCAATAATTGCAGATGGCATAACAGCAGAATACATGTCACGGCAGAAGAGGCAAATAAAGCGAAAATAGAAAACAAAAAATACAACGAACAAAATGGAAAACATTTATGACATGCATGTACAAACAGAACGGAACATATAACCGATAAGGGCAAATAGTTGCTTCAATGTAATAATGATATCAGTGGTCAGTTTACGTTATTCGAGTGACTGATGGAATTAGAGACAGGTTGAACGGTTTCAAAGAATAGATAGTTCCAGAGTCACAATAAGCGTCTAGTAAATTGCAAAGCTTTGTCGTCCACAGCGAATCTTGTGCCTTGAAAGGCAACATGAGAGCTGCATTTCTTCACGACACACTCAGCTATTCATCGTGAAATATATTTAGTTCAAATTTTCGTCGGGTTAAGTACTTTAGGAAATTTCGACATCACAGACAAACCATTACTGACACACGCAGTGGCACAAACAGGCAAATGAAATGTCGCTCAACCAGCCACACTTAAATTTACCATTCCAAAGAGCCTGTGTTACTCGAAACAAAAAAGACGTAAAAATAATGGCCTTCATTCGTTGACTATCAAATGTATCTGTAGCATAAAACTCACACCATCCCAAGTTAATAAGTTACTTCTCGCTAGACTTTTAGACCAAATAATTATTTATCTTAACCGGCACTAAACACACGCAGCATTCAATCTGCAAGCACGTCAGTCACACCCAATCCATTGGCAACTTCGTTGCTTAGAGAAGGAGCGATTCTTTCATTCGATTTTGCCTGTGCTTCGATTAAATTTATCCTCTGATTATTCTTCGGCCGTGCGATCCGATGCAGCAGTTCGCGTGCACGTTTTCTGATCTAGCCTACCTTCCTCTTCAATCGGTGGAATACTGTGAGCACCCGTCAGGTTGCTTGGCGATAGCGTATCACCTTCATTTGAGAGGTGACACTCTCCGCTAATTCCTCCGGCACTGAACAGTCCGCAATGTAGCTCCGTCGTAGACATTCCGTGCGGAACACACTGGAGCGGTTCGGGAGACGCTGACGCTTTGGTAGTTACCGAATGAACCGTGTGCGTCGGAGGACACACCAACGAATTGATAGGACTCAGAGGAGCGTGTGGGGTATTGGGTGTAGCAGGATTTGATGAGGTCGCTGACGAAGAGGACGAGGATCTGTTATGCATCATGCCGCTATTGGAAGAGGTATGGCCATTAGTAGTGCCATGGGTAGCATGACTATTTAGCATGCCCCCATGACCTTGGAGGATGTGATGTCCATTGCTGCTTTTACTGTTCTTGCCGCTGCTATTAGAAGCGATATGCTTACTCTTGTAGCCTTTGCCACTAGGAGGATGCTGGTGTCCATGGTGAACGTGATGGGGGTGCGTACCTGAATTGTTGTGAATGTTCGATTCGTCGGAGTTGGAGCGCGAGAGAGAGCCCGTGTCCTCGGCGCTGATGATCGAGTTGCCGCGAGCGTGACCGCTATGTCGTTTAACCGCGTCCGGCGTCGAGGACTCGATCTCGTTCAGAAGGCTCTGATATCTAGGCAAAGAAGTCGCGCAAAATAATTAGGATGTCACTTGCTTTATATTATTCAATGATATTGCTTATATGATGAAGAAAAGTCTCTTCAGGTCGTTCTGGAGACTGTGCGTTGTCACTGAATATATATATATATACATATATACGTACGTACCTTTGTGCCTGCTGGTGTAAGCTATCAATACGTTTGGTACAACGGTCGCTTTCGGCGTCAAGAGATGCTGGGTCTCCAAGCGCTGAGTTGCCTTCGTACGTCTCTCGCATTCTTCGTAGGCCATCCTTCTGATTCGTCTCGTGCGCCAACTCATCACGGATATCGTTGAGCCTTTTCTGGATCTTTTTGCGCCGCTGATTCGGCGGGAGGTCCGACCAAGTCTCATCCTTCGCATCCTCAAGATTGTTCTGCAATGCAATGGGTGAAGTGTGAATGATCAGCCGCAAGCGGCTGGTAAGGCTATATACTGATAGATGCTATTGATTAGGCTCAAACACGTTAGAAAGAAATCGCAAATAGTATGACTTTCGCTAACAATCGCTGACCTGAAGGCACTTGCTTTATGGGGAACACTGTTGCTAGTGGGAATATATGAAGCGCTGCAATGCTACAACATCTTTCAATCGCTACATTTTTCCAGTGCCTTCGTCTTCCAAAATTCGTCTTCTCCGTCTCCTTCCTGATCAAAACAGTTAGCTTTAACTAAAATATGGCTTCTAAGATGTACCAAAGTATGATCGTTATGATGAGGACAACAACGACACAACTTGTAACTTTTTATCTGTAAACGATAAAGCTACCCGAGCTGACATTCATTTACGTTCGTAAACATCTCTATGCTAGCATTTACTTGACCGAAACTATTTGTCTAACTAACAACAACGGTTGACAATACTGGCCTCCACTGGCTATGCTAACTACTATTGCATACCGACTGCGAGCGGCATTACCCTAATACGACGCTTGACACAGTTATAGACATAAGGATATAGGTCTTCGCTCATTTCTATTTGCCAAAACTCACAATGGCGGTAATAAATGCAATATATCGAAGTATTTTCACCACAGTCAACGATTAACGAGGTGACAAACAATGGACAGTTAGTTAGCTGGCTGAAAGGCGGAGAACACTCCGGCAGCAAAACGCGTGAACTGCACCTATTAAGTAGGGTTCAAAGGCTGGTTTCTAGCATCCGGTACCGCCAAATACCATTGAAACGCATTGGGATAGTCAGACATCATAGCTATCGGTTACTAGTTGAATATAGCGAAAGAAATATAGATAGAAGCTACCTTGCTTGCAAACGCTCTAACTGCCGTAACCGAAACAGACAACGGCGATCGCAATGAAACAAGTGATCAACGCGTTTCATTGTATTCTTCATCGTGCATCGAACGGACGTAACGACATCGGTGTCAACTGCCACCGACCAGCTGACGTAGCGTGGCATAACGGAGATGCACATGCTGATGACGGCATTCACCGTAACCACCGACTATCGTAATCGAAGGTGATCTAGCAGCGGATACCGACGGCAAGCGGCCAGAAACAACATCTCTTCTGATGTCTTCCTCATCTTCCGCAATTCTGCTCGTAAAAGTTCGTTCGATCAGACAGGAACTACGGGGCCGGACTCCCATCCATATAGCTCACCATCACAATTCCATAGTACGATGACTAAAGCCGCAACTACTATGTACGATTTTGGGGATATCGTCTAGGTCGTCGTTATTGACGAATCAACGGTATGCGAGCTGCTGATCGAAGCACAAAAAATCACGCTGGCCATCGTCGTTGACAACGAAACAAGTCAAATACCGCTATCCACCAAAGTTTCGTTCACCTAACGATCGGATGAAAACGCTGATCTTTGCAAAGGATCAAATATTGCGAATCAAGTTGGCCAGGAAGTCGACTAGCAGACGCCACCCTTTGAGCTGTCGCTGTGTGTACCAGGTAACGACCGAAAACGACAGTTTCTCGTAAATAGCTCTTTAATGCAAGGCGGAATAACCAGTTTCGAGTCGACGCATTGGCTGTGTACGTCAGCCCCAATCGACACTAATATTTACAACTAGAAGTTGAAAAGTAACGAACATTTTTGAGCATTATGAAAGCATGACTGAGGGGAATACATGAGGTGGGAAATGAGACTGGTGTAAAAATTATGGAGGATACAATGCACGTGTAATGCTCGGACACGCGTATACGCTATATATATATATATATAATAGATTTGCATTAAGAAGTAAAGACGCCCGGGTAGCCAACGTGTCGGGGTTGCCAAACCATCTGGACCAAAACATGCGCTGATCATTCAAGCAATGTGACTATGGGTTGTTTAAACAATCGCTCATGTTCCGCTCGCACAACTACTTTCACTCCACACCGTCTAGCTAGAACTATGGTAACTATTAATGTATATTATTTTACCACACAGGACAGCGGAGAAAATGCACTACACTGAAGTAACTGATTCGACCTCACACCTAGGACGGGCTCAGGGGCTGAATGTTCACAAGGCAGCCGGGATACTTACAGCCAATGACGCGTCAGTAGTCATCCGTGATGATGACGATTTGTTTGATTGCAGAGACATAAGAGCAAGGAACTTCGTTAGCGCGTCCAACTCATATAATGCGATAATAACAATGGCACAGACTGACAGCGTACTTGAAGCAGCTTTATTGTTACATCCTCAAGTAACTGTTATCTTTCCTAAAGTTTAATACAAATATGTATTTGTTTTGATAGAGTCATCAATGTAGAATTGTCTCTACTCTAAAAAGTTTCAACATCATCAAAAAACACCTAGAAACTGCTCTGCTAGATCTGGGCTATATTGCAGGTGCCATATGACAACAAGCGGTAATGAAGTAGGTACAACAACTAAACGTTCTAAACTTGTCGAATTTTAGGACTAAAATAATCATCGATTTAATTTTGTTGGGTTCGATATCGGAGCTATAAACTCTATCGTGAGCAACCAATAGTTTGTGAGTTAACGCTGTTGTACTCGTTATATTCTGAGTGTACCTTATTCGACGGGCCGAATATTGTAGAAAGAAGCGTCCTTTTTTTTATTTTTGAAGAGATCGTTCCACGTTGCGTCTCTTTTTTGTGGTGAGGACCGCCGCTGCTGTAGTTAAGACTCGCACCGTTCGTCTTTTCTTCGCTCAGAGTCTCAAATGGGAAATCGTCCGGAGGGAAGAAACCACTTTTATACTTGTCAACGACCATTTCGGAATCTTTGACTGGATCTATTTTGTCGGCAGCGGCTATAATCTCATTGAGACATTTCAGTACGATGGGATTCACCTTGAGCTGGGCTTGTGCTACTTCCTTCATGAAATTTTGAATGCACGTGATTCGTCGCTCGTCCATCTGTTGAAGATCGCTGAAAACACGGGGCATGTATTCGTTGAAGTGCATTCGCTGCAACGAAACAAGCCAGCAAACTTGAAATGAGGTTGTGATAGAAACGTTGAGACGAGTATTGCATTTCACCTTTGTACACATCTTTGTTAACCTGTACCTGAAGCATACGCTCTATACTATTCAAATATATTATATATATATATATTAATAATATATAAATGATTGAACAGCAAAGGCATATCGTCCGAATCTACGTGGTTATACGGCTCAAATACGTACTTCAATCTAGTAGATATTCGCTAAGCGCAAATAGCTGAAAATGATTATATTGAAGATATCGCCTTGGTCAACGGTCGGAGTTATACAATACGGGCACAGTTATTTGTATAGCTTACATATTTGTTTTTCGAAAGAGCAACGTTCGAAGTGCTTGTTTCGTTTTTGCTATTTGTCGTACCTAACGCTATTTACCATTATTGGTTAACTGCGCGAACCGACTGGCGCGGACCGAGAGCAAATTTACAGAACGGTCAATGAACTTAATTATGACTGCCTTTTATAATTTTTTGTGCCTTTCAAAAGACTCGATTAATATTATCATGACTATCATCATTATCAGTCACAATTATCCGAATAATACAACATAACTAAGGAGATAAGATAACGAACCAATCCCATAAGAAAGTGAAGGTTCGATACGGTACCAACTCCATGTCACTCCTGACCAGCCTTGTTAAGCCAGTCAAGAAGCTTGCACAGGTCGCGCTCAGGTTGAGGCAAGAAATTATGTTTCACAAAACCCTTCGACTTACCTGGAGTTCGTTGGTTTTTTGAAGCTGTGAAGCGTACTCCGCCTTGGATTCCTCACAGAACTGGTTTTTAGATATTGAAGACAGCCTAGCGACATTGATCTCGGCTCGAGAGAGATGCATATCATTTTCGGCCCGTTCATACTTCTCCTGCATCTTCTCAGCATCGCGATGTGCTTTAATATAGGAACGTTGACACTTCTCCATCTGTTGGACACAACTTTGCAGATTCTGCTGCAACTTGCTCCCCTCGGCCAGTAGGCGCTTCCTTTCGTCTTTAAGCTCGCGGACGAGGCTAGCAATCTCCTTGGCTATGTTCTGAACCAGTACTTCGGAGATGACCTCATGCTGGCCTGCCAGATCTGCTATTTCATTGAGCATCGCATTGAAAGCCAGGTGCGTAGTGAAATTAGTGTCATCTTCCTCCACCAGCCCCTGTCGAGCCTTTTTCGGCTGATACTTCCGCGCCATCTTGCGTAACTTGTCGGCGTACTCGTTCTCTATGGCAGAACGCTCCTTGATAAACGCGAGGAAGTTCTCCAGAAACTGCACGCCATTAAGGGTGTGTCCTGAGATTTTCTCATATTGATCCTGAAATATCGAGGCGCCAAAAGAAGGAACAGTGATTTTAGTAGTTGCTGACTGATTACAGTGAGTCCAGATAATGTACGATCAACGTACATTGCTGCATGAGTGACGCTAGCATACTGCGACTTCGACTAATCAGTCCTGTTTGGCCGCGGTCCACCCAATGAACAATCGGGACGGCTCCCAACAACTCCCACGCAGTCCATATTAGTGTACGGCCGGCAGCTAAGCACTTCATATACAACATAATGTGAAGAAAGCAATGCATTCAATTAAACAAAGATGATAATCTTTGTTACTTAGTCCTCCTCACTCTCGCACACCATTTCTGCGATATTTGCGACCTACTTTACAGACAACACCGACAAGGATGACGATGCCGACGCTGCCACAATGAAATTAGATTAGGACGAAACCCTTACAGTGTATTATGCCCACTTTTGTGGATTATAGCGCGCACACATGGAAAAGTTGCGAGCTATTGACTAAGCATGACACGGCATGGGTGAAGCGTCACGATGCATCACTGTGTGGAGTTACATCCTATTGTAGATCAAAAGACGAAAAAAATTCCGATTCGATCAAGCAGTTCCGGTCGCTATGGTTAGGTTGGTACGGCCTCAGCTTAATCGCCCTCAACGGCTAGATTGCACCTGACCCAGTGTTCCAGATAGGCGAATTTCTAAATGCTAATCGTATGATCGATTATGAACTTCCGTCCGTTTAGGAACATGGCACAAACAATGACAGGCCAATATTAGGCCTATTATTTATTACCAAATGACTTTAAATAAGCTTTCTTGTTTATCATCGCGTACACCAAATCAGTACTTTTAGACACTAGCTTAGCTCTATCCATGCTGTGTCATGTTTAAAAGACGATAGAAAAATTCGGTAAAAATAATGGCTAATTCCTAATAATAATAGATAAGAAACAGGGTGATATCCACAACGCAAACACTTACAGGCCACAAGACGGCAGCACTTTCTTCGTCAGGTATTATCGTTACACAATTCAAATAGCGAACTACGCTAGATGGCATCTCGGACCATTCTTCAGTTTTTTTTCTATAGCGCCTTTAATTGCTTAGCTTCCAGCAGCTTTGCCAAACCACTAGCGTTACGCGCCTTTTTCCCACCATTTGAAACCGACGGTGGCTCCGTCTAGAGGTTACGTTGCAGGCCTCGACGTCTACGATTTGTTAATGATAAAAAGTGTCGCTGACCGACATATGAGATTGTGGCGGCCGCCGCAGCGGCTCATCGACCTAACGGAGTTTCGTTGAACGTAAGTGCTAAAAGACCAAGTCACAACATTAACACCAATAGCAGGAAGCGCAGATAGAGCAGAAGTGAGGAAAGGGTCTCTCGCTTAGCGAACACATAGATAACCAAAAAAGAAACTCTTAAACAGTTCTAGTAAATAGCAAACTCTTGATAGATATAGCATTCGTTAACTATTTTTAAAGACTGTTGCATTCTGCCTCGTTCGACACACATGTACGTATGGTTAGGAATAATGCAAAGAGTTTGATAACGGCTCCCTCGTACGGAAGATTTGCTTCGTTGGGTAAGTGGTCATGGAAATTAGGCGCTACTGCGATGACCATAGGTATACGTATATGCCTGTTAAGGTAGAAGGTTAAACGTGTAGAAATTCGTCTCACATCATCATCGATTTAAAATAAAAGAATGTTAGCCTCACTCAAGCTGCTATCAAATAAGCTTTGCAACACTCAACGATCTACATGAACAGACCACACGCAGGATGGGGTATTTCTCATATAAAAGTTTGGCAAGACAGCTAACAGCGACAATGCTGAAGAAATACTCGCAATGAAACTAGCATACACGGTGATTTGGCTAGCAACTGGCAACAAAATCGCTATCCAAAGATAAGCGTTGAATCCCTCCATTCGCTCGCGCCACTCTAGCTCTATTCTATTGTTCTACTAACTTTTTACCCTCCGTCCCGCGCCACACATTATTTGCCCATCGACAATAGGCCGCTACTAGACCACCGTACAGGGAACCCGATCCACATGTACAACTGTTCACGCCGTTACGTCCACATACGTCGCATCGAGTGTTAACATAACTAGTACCGTCTACATGGTTTTTGGCCTGATGCTGAGCGACAGTTCCACTTTGGTGGCCTGCTGCGCTAAAATGGTCCATTCGATTTGTTTGACGCTGCTGTGTTTTTTTTACGGCAAGAGCCAGTGCACCAAAGTATAGCTAAAACAATGCGCCCAATGCTATTACCCCTCTCCCGTCATCTGGTTGTTGTTGTCGTTTCAATAGACAATACAATGTATATATTTTTAGACCCACGTATTATATCTATGCCATACACATGTATTGCACAGGCATAGCGATTATTTGGCAACGCGACCAGCCGCCGCACGACACCATGATTCACCTTCAGCCAATGTGATATCCGCCCGAAAAATCCAAATTTGTCCATCCCCGTTTTCATGAAATGGGTATCGAACGAACTTTTCAACGTAGGATGACAAAGCTTCAAAAGATACTTGCAAACAATTTCCTAAGAATTGCCCATCGGAATCTGGGATGATGTGCTCTAGAATAGATCGTTGGGGCAATCGGTTTTACTCAATAGCGCGTCAAATGAAAAGCAATCATCTTTCATAGAATATACAATGGATCTAAAATAATACATAATCATATCTCACTGGTGGTTTATAATAACTCAACGAGAATACATCCCTGAACAAACCATCTGTACAAGCGCGTTCCATCCGTACGATCGATACTGCCAACTAAAATCACACTTTTTTTTTATACTGATTTATCCGCATTGTACTAAATGACCACCCACAACAAGTTCGTTGCTTCTTCTTCTCTATCGGATACTGATCAACCATTGAATCAACGCCTACAACTGGCCTCGTTTTTCCGTTTATTTTTGTCAGTGGATTCAGATAACGTAAAACAGTGATCCGATATAGACGTCGTAGCGTATTGAAGCGTCAGGGGATTAGCAGTACCACTCTATCACTAGTAATAATAACTATTTGACGTATGTGCTCACCCAGTCAATTGAAGCCTATAACTATGTTTCACACCCCTCGAATACCCTTCCTCTACCTATGTCGGGTAACATTCTAACGTGAAGCACGCGGCGTTTATTCTCTTCGACAATCCTGCGGTGTATGACTAGGGCACGACGTAGAACACAGTAAAGATCTACGTTGCCGGCTACTTACTGCGAGTTACAAGGTGAGGCTTGTGTGCATGCCCATTTCTGACGTACACTTACATGCGTGCATATCCTGGCCGATTTATGTGTGTCTGTTTACGCTCATCCATATATAGTCTAGTTGTACTGTATTCTTGTTGCACGAAGAAAATATTTGCATTACAAATGCATCTTTGCTCGAATTTACTCTTCAGAGCCAGATTTCATGCACAGGTGTAGTGCATGAGAGAAGTAGAGTGGGACGTCTGCACGGCAAGCTTATGTTGATGACGGCATATCGTCGTAGGATGCGATTACGTTATACTCTTTTAGGAGTAGGCGGAGAACTTCTGTCGATCCACTTCTTGCGAAGCTGCTCGCTAGATCTCAACGGTTCTACCGCCTATGCTTGTTTCGGCGGTTATGCTGTGGATGCTTAAGTATAGAAAAGTGCACATTCTACTTCGAGCCATTGAGCTGAACCTAATCCCCACAGTATTGCCTATATGTATAAACCGTACAGAATTACAGCGAGTACTATATACGAAAAAAAAAAAAACAATCGGCTTATCCAGTTCGTTAACGTACGTCGGCGAGACCTAAGTCGATGAGACGTCTCAAAACTCTCGGTAACTCAAAACAGGGCAAAGAACACTAATCAACAACAACAACTTCGAGAAAAACGACGCCAATGCCAGTCATCATCGTTGCATTGGTGATTTCTCGGTCGATTTTTACCGTGAACAGCCACGATCTATCAGGCATAGTTTAGTTAGCGTGGAAAAAAACACTGTTCCGTTTTGATGACCTGCTCTTACAACGTCTTAGGTCTAGTGTCAGGTAACTGGTATCACGATGACTCAGGATGTTCGACACCTCGGGAATCGGCAAGACCCTTTGAACATTTGAAACAATCGTTTCAAAGGAATCAAACAGCCGCTGACACCGTACAATTTGGAAGAAACCCTTGCGTTTTAGGATTGTGCAATCTGGTCACGCCCATCAGCGACCAGAATTAGTACTACTGCTGCTACTATAGTAGTCAGCAATTTGATTATGGTCAAGACGGCAATTACAAATGTCTTTATTCCATTTGCAAAATGAACGGAAATGATAGCCGTGACGTCAATAGCCTATAGATATAGTCGTATCGTGATATTGGGCCGATTTTGGTGTGATCAATTCATCTGTCACACAAAATGTCAGAGCCCCTGCGAAATTCAGACGACTGAAACTTCAAGCTGGTTGCAACTCTGTTCGAACGCGTACGTACATGTAATGTATTTTATTAGATACTTTTTCGGTCAGATAGCCCATTATAATGTCTGAAGTGGTATGCATTAGAAAAACTATGCAGATATATGGCGCTTGTCAATGACAGGAGACATGTTCCATAGCAATTGATTTCGAAAAATGAGAGCCCCGAACGGTCACCATTCAGGCAAATGGCCTGACGTTGCTTCTCTACCCATTTGTGGGTCACGGTTGTTCTTGATCGGGTCATGGATGTCCTTAAAGACCAAACTGTCACGGACAACAAGAACAACGAGGAACAGCGTTTTTGGCGGCCAAATACGAAGTGGATTATCGATCCACTGAACGGATACGCTACGACCTTACGTTCGATTCAGACATAATCGTCAAATGCGTTATTGTTTAAAGGCGATGCCATCCGTCGTGCCGGCGCACAGAGGCCTTATTTCTCTCGTAGTTTATTGTTTCGATTATGAAGGTTGGCCATGTTTAGCGATTAACTAACCAAAACGCCGTACTAGTGCACTTGATAAAATAACTGATCCGGCATGACGACTGCTAGATCAACTAGGAAGAATACCCTGGGGCAATTGAATTTATGCATAGTTTCTATACGCTAATAGTACTAAAAATCAATATTTATATTTATCTACGACTCTTATATAGTTGCTGACTAAATTAATAAATGAGCAGTTGGAAATATGGCTTTTTCCATTATTGGCTTTATATGCGTTGTTGAAAGGGCCATATTATTAATATTTTGTAGCGTTCATATAGAAGAATACTGTTGATACTACTAGAAAGAGGCAAAAAATCATGTTATATAGTAAGCGTTTCGGGCGCTAACGATATGAAACGGAAGACACAAAGAAGAAAGTTTTCTTTTCTAAATTTTCCGCTGGTTAATACGTAATTTCGTCGATTTTATGATGTGATGAAGTGCATGCAACGGCAGTGGGCGTTTCTCAAACGTTTTACTATTATTGTGATTATTCGATCAAACAGAAAATAAGGTCGCAGCTCTATCTACGTCACAGTAATATGTTTTTCAGGTCGAACCCGTCCTGAACTAGAAGAAAGAGTAGGCCGGTTTCAACAATTTGAACTATGCTCCTCGTTCAGACAATACTATTGCTATTATAACTATCCGCTATTTCTGAAAGTACTCCACTACGTTATATTCGACTGGCCTGGCTTGGGAAAAAAAGGAAAGACTTTGGCCGCACCTTTATCGCCGAAGCAGCCATTCGACGTGTTATCATAGCTTCAATAAACAAACGTAACTCTCACGAATTTATGAACGTGTTGTCAAATCAGTCGACGCAGAAACTAATAAGCGATGAAGACAACTTAGCCGCCAAAGATTTACAGCACGAACTTGAAAAGTCTGCAGCACTTCACTAATGCTAATGACAGAAAAGTGTCGAAAAGTCGTTTTTTTTTCAGTAGTGACAGACTGACACTTCGTTCTTCGTTGAATTGAAGAGCAGCAATTGTGAGGATTGACTACGTAACACGGACATAACGGAAATCGCTTTGCTACTATAACCATCGCCGGTGCCTTAGCCCCGCTCAGATTAAAGAATTTGAAGTTAGCGTTGTGGTTACGACTACGAACTTCACGATGGTACGAACATGGATTTAATTAAGGACACAGTTATAGTGGGGAAAGATTTAAATATAGAAATGGGAAAATGTGCACGTTCCGATAGAACCGAAAGTAGCTTTTCCGTTGCTATGGATGCTGCTTCAATAGTAAGCCAGTTTCTTTACAGTTGTAGGCTTAACGTTCTCCGAATTTCACGCTTAAATTTTTTTGCCTGTATGCCTTTGTGGGGCAAAAGTATTTTTGTAATATATATATTGTATTTGTAATATATAAGTAATATTCGTACATATGTACTCGAAAAATTCGACCAGCCAACCTCAACGCTCTAAGATTTGACCTAACTGAGTAAGCAAAAAATGGTTAGTCCTCATTCATAATCAACACGCCACCTCGTGCGAGTCTGGTAAAAGAAGACGAAGCTGTCGCAAATGCGGTATTAAGAGCATGGGGCCTGAGTAAGCAAATACTAGAACTGAATGAGTTCCACATACCTGTTAAACTGATAAACTCAACAGACAATATCTGTGTCTAGGTTGCCCATGCAAAAACCCTTTGACACATGTCGTTACTATTGTACAATTATTATTTGCTATTAGCAATTGTTAATTAAATCTATATAATTTGGTACGTTCTTGGTGGTTATGCTGGCGAAGTTAATCGATGCCGAATATTTTTAACCATAGATTCGTCAGAAGGAACTCGCAGATAGCAATATAAGCAGCCATTCGAGTCCAGGCAGCAGCAAGGAAAGAGCTACATGCACTGAACGTCTACAAACCTCCGTCAGTAGAAACCAAATAACCATTTCGGCTTTTACCTTACGATTCGTCCTAGCTACCATTGTCTACTAGGTATGGCCGTTCTGTGACATCGCAATATTACGTCCTATTAAATTAGTAGCTGTAATAATGAATTGACCAGTGATCCTACGGCCGTTAAGGCTCGGAAAAGCAACGCGGTATCTAATGAAAGTACGCCGCAAGTCGTTGCCTAGCAGTGAGCTCTTTCCTTTCAGCTTTTTTTTCGGTATCTTTTGCTTTTTGACACCGTTGGATATACGCAGGCGACGTTCGTGAGTGTTACCGCCAGCGGCACTGCGAACGGGTGCAGTGCATGCACGGGACCATGCCAGACGTCGGGTCGTTGTTCAGCTTTAGAACGCACTAGCGGCAGCCCTCATTGAAGCTGATGGTGGACAACAAATTGCTAAGTAGAGCTACCGAAGTCGTTACTGAAGATACGTTAGTGCTATGTCTTGTTCCACAGCAGACAAAGGTTTCGCGTGCGTTCCCCTGCATCGTCTTCGCTCGCTGTGCTTCAGGACGCGGCGCGCCATTTGTCAGCTAACAAAACCCAATTTTCGTAGCCATTGCTACCAAACTCTCGCATGTCCGTACGGCTTACTTGAATCAGGGAAAAACAGGAGCTAACAAAATCGTAAAACTTAAT
Source organism: Varroa destructor (assembly GCF_002443255.2). Classification (NCBI taxonomy): domain Eukaryota; kingdom Metazoa; phylum Arthropoda; class Arachnida; order Mesostigmata; family Varroidae; genus Varroa; species Varroa destructor. The sequence continues at coordinate 52,954,949 of NW_019211454.1, read as the reverse complement.
AGTACTGTTTAGTACCTCTACTATTTTGACTGTTATTATAACTGATGGAAGTGCCCGAGCGAGTGGACAAGTCACACCTGACGAAACGTCTTACTCATTTAATTCAACGCGAGCTGCAACAACATCGTCGTTGTTATCAAAGCTGTCACCGTCTCCGTTCCACAACGGTTATCAGTACCTCAAGCATTTCTTGCACTGAAGCTCATATTTCGTTATTCTAGAAGGAAAATCAGCTCTTCTATCAACGGCTGTAATGCAAACAAATTTCACTTTATTTCCGACGCCATCTGCGACTGCATTTGCCGCCGAAGCTAATTCACGGCGTCCCAAAATTTAGTGGAACACTTTTAGCGGCAAAACGAAAGAAATCGAAGGAGTCAATTCCAGTTCCTCTTCTTTGATCCCTTTCAGTAGAAGGACGACAACGAAAATGACGGTCAATTGCAAGTTACAGTATTATGCGGTGATAGCGTCTGAGGACGAGCAGCGCGCAATTCAAAAACACACTTAGTTTTCTATGACACTGGCGACGCCATTTTCACGTACGTCTCGGCAATAGTGGCCACTAATATAATAGTAATCGTTATTTCGACGCTAATAATTTTAATTATCGATATCAATTGAAAAGCTAGAAGATAAATTATATGTATAGTACGAACAAGGGACATAATAGTCAATTGGTAGACACAAAACAGGAGCACCAGCCATTACTAAACACTGCATTTCGTCCTGTAAGAGGCATCGCTCACCTATCAGAATCATGGTCCGCCCGCATTTTTCTCCTGCATTAGCAAAGGTACCGATGTTTTTTTCAGTGATGATAGGGAAAAGATGAGCACCCCTGCATTTTATTCTTTTTTTCAAAGAAGGATGGTGTGAGCATGTACTACCCGCTGTATCGCTTCAAATCCTCTTGATGACAATCGCCACCATTAAACGTATTTGGTTCATGACCCGCTATTACGAGCCCCCCCCCCCCCCCCCTAGTAGTACGTAATTACGTCGGCGTCTTTTTGCTTTCTGTGATCGTTTTGTGACCGGCTTCATTTATTGGTTGATTCGTTTATTCATTTGATCGTTGTTAACTACAGCAGATTCATATCTTCAATCAGTTACTTCCGGAATCATCAGCTACTCATTCCAGAGCCGATACAAGAAAACGGAAAAAGAAACGCTGGCCGGCCGGCCGGCGTGATCGCGAGAATGTACAGATATCAAAGTGATTGCGACAAAAGACAGGGAGAGTCGTACAATTGGAGTGAGAGGGGTACAGGGAGAGGAGAATGGCGGAAACAGAAAGTGAGACAAGAAGGTACAACGTGAACTTGTAAAGCGGAAAAAATCCGATGGAGATCAAAAAATACGCTGCTTATCACTTGAAGCGTAGACGTGATTGATTTCTCGCAAGCAGACAATTGCAGTCGAGGACAGCAATGGCGATAAAAGAAACCACGGCTGTCAACAAAAGAAGGCGGATGGCTGGAGAAGATGAAAACGTCAATAGCTGCAGGAAAAACAGTGTTGTTACCGACGAATATCAGCGAGTCCAGTCGGTAGCCAGGCATGTTGCTGCTGCTGCTGCTGCTGCTGCTGCTACAATGGGAGACAAATAGCGTTCATTCTGCCTGCATATTTGGCTTAGCTCGTCCGACCTACCCCCATTCGACTAATGATAGGAAAATCTAGCTGGTAGCAGTGGTATAGTAGATAGCAAAAGACAATGCGAGCGTCGTGTATGCACAAAGATGTAGACGCTTCTAATCACACGCATATACATGCATGCATGCATGCATGCGTACATACACCCACGAACGAACACAAACGTCCACTAAAATATCTCGATTACATGGTCTGCGGAGGTTGTTGAGGCGGACATTACTTGCCGAGCTATGCCAGGACTCACGTCTAGTCTGTGTTAATGCGCTCGTCGTGTTGGCTGAGGTGAACAGTTGACCGCTGGATGGGGCTCTGTTTTTGATTGGAGCAGTAACGTATCGTAATGCAACGCAGCAGTCGCTAATAATGCAATTGTTTTACAGCGTAGAATCAAAACGATCAGTCAACTGAGTCAATATTGGCAGAAAAAAATCAGATTCGACAGGCAGCAACCGATTAGTCGTAGAAAAAGGAAAGCTCCGAGGGAAAGGTCTCTTTGGTTTGGAAATATTAAATGTTCCTATTAAATAGAAACGGGTGTTAGCTTCGCTAGGCAGCGCATTGGTTACGCATATATCTACCTACTTAATACGACAAGTCAAATTTGAACTAACAGACACTGATACATCTGCATATACGTAGCTCGCATGTTACGGATATATTAAAGCCACACTAAAAACTGTTTTTGGAAATGAGAGCCCTATCTGTAACTATTTTAGGCCTATAATTCCTCTCAAAATCATTACGACACTCCTATATCGATCGTCTTTGTTATGGGGCACGCTGTTTCGGTAACGTAAATCGTGCAAAAGGTCTACGATCGTATTCTCCGAAAAAAAAAAAAATAGAGGACCAATCTATTTGGGCTTAACTAGACGAACAAATTGAGACGTTCGCGTTGCTATCCTGCCAGGGAAACGTGTGAAGAGAATCAGGTTAGGGCGATCCTATTCCTAAGCTGTCACCCAATAGGCGATAAAAGTTGTCAATACCGCACTCATTCGTTACGCTTCCTCACATGCTATGATTTTGCCTATCGTCAACTGCATATAGGATATCCCAGTTGCCTGAGAAACTAATTATGCATTTTTACTCTCGAAGAGTGGGCCTTAAAAACACCCAACAAGCAAAAGAAAGAACCGTATTATTGAACAGCTTTGTTTATATACAACCATAATAGTATTATACAAATACGGTAGTATAGCCAAGGATGGTAGAAGAAGTAATATGGCAACTTTAAATATTGGTCACCCGGCGTCCGGACACGAAAACATGGCTAGCGGCAGTGGCGTCAAGCAACAGGAATGCCATATCACGAACAATCAAATTATTCCACAAGTACTAGAAAAACGTAGTTCGCTAAATTGTATTAAAACCGATCAATCAAAATATCTTCGAAAGGAAACGCCAAGGCGCCGTAACATAGGGTCCTCATCATTCGTTCGTTCATTGGATTAAACCCATTTATTCATCAACAGCCATTGACGGCCCATCGATGATAGTAGCACTAGGAAACGAATGTACCTTCCTGCATCAATGGAAAATAACCAAACAACTAAAATTACCCAATCTCAATATTCGTGGCTACTTTCGTCTTCTAGTCTGTCGTTTCTCGATGTATTATAGTTTCGTGCCGTATCTTTTCTTTGGATTGTTATTTTTCCGTTGTCGTTTGTAATTTAGTGTTCCTCAATCAGATTGGGGTCCGATCACGCAGTCGTCAGTAATCGGCGTAAAGGCATTGTTCGGTGAATGTCAGAACGTAGGTGATACTACAACGTAGATACACTGGACTCTAGCAAAGACCGTTAGAACCACAGCCGGAACTGAAACTCTGATCGGGCCTGATTCCGCACTATCCCATTAGCGCTGCTGCCACTGTCATACCACTGTTAAAAACAGAGCAATTAAGATATTGCTATTATCCCGATTGTTACTATTATTAGGCTTATCACCATCATTGTCACGTTTCGCCTTATGTTGTAGGCATGAAAGGGGAATTTGTTTTCCTCGTTTTCGGTAGGTATATAGCTATCGTGACGATAACAACAACGGCAACGACAGCAGCTTTGTAAATGGTACGAAGCGTGTCGTGCGCACAGCCTGTACTTTACATACTGAATTACAATTCGTGTTACCTTATTATTATTATACCTATAAGGCGGCTATGCCTGTAAATGACTGCTATATAGCAGCATAAGGGCAACAGGAGCAGCGGCGATCCTGATATGATTCGGACGGGATAAGAAGTAACAATAATCAAGGCAAAATCGAACGTAAATTTCGTATGACGAACACGACCGTCATATTTTATAAGTGTCACAAGTTTTATAGGCGAGACAGTTCCAGCAAAAAGGTCTCTAATCAAGTCTGTTTGTAACGTTTAGACAATGCTAGTTCACGATGAAAAGCCGCATGTTTTTTTACAGGAAGCGGTCATTTCAGGGGGTACCTGAAACAATTATAGAGGTGATATTCATATATATATATATATATGTATATAAAAATAAAATACGTATTTTTTTTAACATTTTTTCCCGTTGGATACCCTGATGAAGTGATTCTGTGTTGGACACTCTTCAATTGATAATTTATTATTATTTTATATCAAGTTATTTACGGCTTTGTATAGCAGAGTCTGCCTCGAGTTCCCGTGTCAGTTTCCGTTGGGCGATCTCAGCCGTTTCCCGTATTCATAATGCACTCGTTGCTAGACCATGGTCCGGACTCAGGCATTGCTCGGAAATATTTAAACAGCGCTGGACGTCCAACAGGGTGCTCGAGTTCATTGTGTCAGGTCAAACTATTCACCACTGTTATACCATATCTTTGCTGCCTGTATGCCATTAATGTTATTTATAATCGTTAACACTGATGATTTTTCATACGTAGGCGTTATGAAAACGGCCAAAATCGTATATATATATCAGCGTTCGTCAATTGTCAATGCGAAAACCTGATGCGTACAATATAAACAGGATAGGTTTGTGCCATATTGTTAAAGGAGACTCATCAGAGTACCTGGTTAGCACAGAGACGCAAATCACACAAACAATTAGTAAAGGTGACGGTATGTAATACGCTTAAGTATCAGTCATCATTGCTGCAAACTCTACAGGTCAGGCGAATCAAACAATGTGGTACCTTTCTACGACCGAGCAACAAGTAATCGAGAGTTGTCAGGTCCAAACGGCAATAGAATACGATCAGTCCACTATTCATACGGTCTTACAGCTAATTCAAGTATGGGACCCGAGAAAACCGTTGCTTGATCGGCATTAAAGCCCCACATTCAGTGGTTTTGGTCCGTGTGATTTGTCCACACATTTATAGCATGAGACAAAGACCAGTATTCCTCTCTCTCTCTCTCTCTCTCTCTCTCTCTCTCTCTCTCTCTCTCTCTCTACCTGTGAAAACGTGGAGGAAAACAGCGGAAGCTGCAATCGCGCCAAAAAGGAACGTAACTTATCAGTAAATTCTCTCAGAGACAGTCCGCAATAGTAGAATGAAAATTTGCCAGATTTGCTGTTCAAGTATGATACAGTGACCATTCCCTTTTAAGCCAGCCGGTCCAGTCGACATTAGGGCATGCGTGACCGCTACTTGGTCGCCTCCCGGTACTTGGCCAGATATTGCATTGGTCGATGGGATAAGCGAGCGAACAGATACAGACATAAACATACGAGCTACCGAAATTCGTTCGCCTTCGATTTTCAGTATGTACAGTTATGTTCGCCGTACACCGGCCAGTCAGCGATCAGCCGATGGTGGTATTACAGCCATGTTCACTGCACCGGGGGTAGTTAATATCTGCTAGTTCACTAAGAACAAACTGAGTGGATTTGGGGGAAACATTGAGCGAAGAGACCAACTAACAGACGAATGGGAAAAAAACTAATAACAACACCAGCTGCTTCAACTAGATACATTATAATTGTAGTGACGCAAATCGGCAAATCCATACAACGGTTCGCAGCTCTCCTGCTTACCGTGTAGCTATTGTCTGACAGAAAACTGGCGACCGTCGGCATCGTATCGTAACTAGGATTCATAGGGAGTTGCAACAACTTACGGATGGAGGATTATTAAGCTGTCATTGTTATTATTAGCATTATGCATTACCATAACAACCACATAGGTTCTGAGTCCTGAACTTATGTAACGAACGACAAAGTGGGCGTTTTTCGGAACTATGAATAGACACCCAATGGCCGAAGAAGGACCAGGATAAACAGTAATTGAGTAGACTCCTCTCTACGCACATAAGTTTATGCAACATGCGCTTGCTTTTATCAGAACCTTAAAACGGAGTACTATCGGACACGCTCCTGGTTGTCATCCAAGCGATATCTACCCGTTTAGTCACTAGCGCTTTTTTTCTGTACTTTTGGCAACAAGCTGATAGATTATGGATAAACCTTTAAATTAGACGTTTAAATTCAATACGACATTCTATCCCCAGTATAACTAAAATGTTACGTCGGTCATTTATTGGACGAGCCTATTCTAGAATTTGGGTTTGATCATAATCTACGTACAAAAGATAGCGGCTTGTTCTATTGAGCAACCCACAGCTCAATAATACAATGTCTATTTACGGTCTCAAATCAACTTTATCTCAAGTAAAGAGAAACGTGCCTGAATTATCCTTAAAATCTAAAAATACTCTTTAAAAAGATAGATAGACGATCTACGAATCATCGTCAAGAAAGTGCAAAGCAAATACGTGCGTATTACTATTTACAGGGAGACGCTTATGATACTTATTATTATTCATCCATGTTTGCATTGCATGATCGATTTTTGACTTTTGTTAATTTTTTCTTCCTAACAGTTGCCAGTATATAATTTACACTGCAAAAATAGCCGAAATGTTTTAGATCTTCAGACCGGACCACAAGTCATGATAGCTTATACTCGGACTCAACGACAATCGCAGTCTCGTGGGAGCAACTAACGATAAGGCTTTCCCTGCAGTTCGATTGCTTGGCAATGTCCGAAATAAGGCGAAATCTTTATTCCAACAAGGATGTCGGCAATTTTCGCAACAGAACTGCAACGCACCACGTGCCAGTTCATTGTGCACGATTTATAAAAGCGCGTGCGTAGAACATACAGCACAGTCTATTATAAGGCTGCATATAGCGTGAAGGTTGGCAGCAGCAGCAGCAGCAGCGATTGATGATAATTTGTCCTTGACATGGTGCATCACCTTCAGTGTTCTTCAAGACTTACTGCATTGTTCTGCACAGCCTGTGCTGGTATCACTGCTAACCCCACCATCGCCGATGCTGCTACAATATATAATTCGCTCTCACGAAACAATGCACGGTCAACGTGATTCTTCTGACCACCCCCGTACCACCTCCTTTTTCCCTAAAAAAAGTTCCGAGCCAGCTAATCGACCGACCGGTGAAGAACACGACAACAACCTGGCCAGAAGAAATCCAAGTTGAGCGACCCGCTTCATTCCGCAGTGCGATCAACGCAAACATTGATATTAAGAACGCTTGACCTTTAAGCTGATGTGAGACCACAATTATGGTCACTAACTATGGCAATAATGGTGTTTATGACGGTTGCTGATATCAGTCATCGTCTGAGCTGTGTTGTCGTTGTCAATTCAACGTACGCGCTGTTTCCACCAGATCGATAGAGGAAGAGTACTAGCACATGTCAATGTGCAGCAAGATTTTTTTTTTCATTTTTATTATTGTTTTTATACGTAGCGTTTATAATGATACTAAGTCGAAAATAGACAACACAAGAAACAAACATTTTTTACTAATGTTGATTTCGTTAGGGATTCCTTAACTGGATCAATAATGATTGCACAATAAATATTTATAACATGCACATGGTCGTTACAAAAACGTAGGTATTACTCAAAGCAGACACGTGCCGTGCTACCTATATATTGGGCTGTGGAGAAAAGGAATAGCTATTTCCAAGCCAGAAGTGAAACAATGTTTTTCCATTGTTCAAGTTACATTACTAAGTCTTGCCGGACAGTTTAATATGTATCTGGTCTGAGATTGTAACGGCGGAATACGATCCCTTCCGTGGTCAGCCGTTCTAGTCTAAGCTTGTCAGCTGTTGATAGTAGAAATCCGGATCAGGCGTTTTGTCAAGCGGCACCGGCTCATAATGCACGATCTCTCGCCATTCTCATCAAGGACTTGGCATCATTTTCTTTGCCGCTTCTATCCTGACAGATTATGGAGCACACTTTATCACCCGTGGTCGATCGCGTTAGAAATGATCAGACTCCACTGCGTTTTTGTAGATATTTGCGGATGAAAATACGATCGAGTAAATTTATCTGTGTCACAGCCAAAACATTGCTTGTGCACCTTTCTTGAAGCACTTTAAAATGATTTAATGGTAAATATGTTAGTTCCTTGGCTATATCATGGCTACTCACGGATCGGTCTTGCTTAACTTTCGCAATAGTTTCATCAATTTTTTTTCTTTCGTAATTGGTCAGCCATCACGAGAAGTACCATTTAGATCGGCATTTTCAGAATGAAACCGACAAATCTATCTTTGGACCGTTTCTTTTAATAAAACACCCTGATCATAAACGTCACGCATCTTTATAGGCCTGAGCAGCATGTACGCTTTTATCGTGATAACGTCGTAAAATTAGGCGAATCTTTGTAGAAGTTTCGCTTATCCTTAAGGCACTCTACCTCAGGCCTTAATTAAGGCCTTCCGAATATTTTCGCGAATCTACTACCAATGCGAATAAAACATGGCTTACATTACCCGAGATAGGTAACTTCTATCTTTTGCCATCTAGCTAGAAAAATGGTCAATACTTTTCTCACAACGCAACGTATGCATACCACCTGTTAACAATACGTATACGGTATGCTGATTATTTCACTGGATCCCGTTACGAATCGGATTGCCTATATAATATCGACGGAAACTTTAATAGGTAAATGGACAAACAAACGATCGGTAATAAATAAATCGAGCGTGATATTTGGTGCTCACCTAGACTCGATTACGACTGCACGGACGTAAACCGATAAACAAGACAAAACCAGCCAGCAACCCGACAACCATCATACACTATTATGAAATATATGTAGCTAATGTATATGCACCCCGAACAAACAGGGCATTTTCGGGTGATCATTTTTGAAACAGCAATACGCAACGCTGTTAGATGGCTGCGGTGGTCCGCACGAGCTGGCATGGTCCAAAGATAAAAAAGGGGCTAATATTAGATGCCCCTGTGGCTGCTAATGCTGTTCACCATCGTTGAAAGCCAAAGACGGCCTCCATTTCGTGGTGGGTTTCTTTTTTTTTCGCGACCGTTACACGATAACGATCAACGTAAATCTGCAATAACAACATGAGCAGCTCTGAGCCCAAAAAATCAGAGTCGGAACCCGATGCAACTTACCGCCGATGTGTTGTTATCCCTGTGTCGTTATTTTTGAGATCGGGACCCCTGGACAAGAAAAAACTAAAGAGAATTTGAGTATCGGATGCAACGACGCTTCCCAAGAAAGCAGCGCGCGTCCCAGAGATTTTGTCAAACCACCCGGTCCCATTCGTACTTTGTCCGATAATAATTTTATACACTATGAGCCACTATATTGGTAGCCGTAGTAGTGATATGAGAGTATTCATCCGAGTGCCAGCCGGTTACATCTTGTCGCTTTTATCATCTACTACAGTCAATTACTAAAATCACAGTGTCAACAATAGTCATGATTGTAATGGTGGCGACGGAAGTCGTGTCCGTCGGCCTACAATTAAGAAATAACCTGTTCCGCAATGAGACTCTACGCCATGGGTTCTCTACCTAACCTTTTTTGTATCAACACTTGCTACGATGGATAGTTTGATCACCCAGAGGTAGGTTGACGTCTGGGAAGCATAATTTGTTTGCGATGGTCAGGGTTTAATCACAGCAGGCGATAGGATGCTTCCTATCTTGTATTGAAGTAACAAAATGCCTTCAAACTGTACAAGTTCTATTGCTTGTGCAGTTTGTCCGTCACTCGTTTTACCGTCGATAGGATGTATTTTTTCCAGTGCAATTATAGACTTTTACACACGCGCTGGATTTAACGAGAAACTATAACGACCGTACTGAATTAACGAACTCGTTTTTTAGTAGTAATTTTCTACGCTTTAATAGTTAAATGACAGAGGGGGCTAACTTCGTTTGCCCGCTGTATTGTTGAGCCGAGCGTAACTACTATAACGTATCCTCTCAGTACCGTATATGGATCGTCAAATGAAGAGTTCACAGCAATTAAGCTAACACAGTAAATTCAACAGGCGGCACGCAAGCATCGAACTATGCGAGCTTTAACTATGGCACGAAGAAAAATCAATTTGCTCGTTACAGCAGTCAGCCACGTTTTCAGACGCTTCTAATTTTCAACAACAACAACAACAACAACAACAAATGCAAAAACACAATAAAAAACCCTATTTTTGTACTCCACGGGACTCGCACTATAAAGCGAAATTGTTTTAACATAATCAATCACATTCGCTTGCTTCTGAATCAGTCAGTTAGTCGGGGTAGTACGCATAGAGATACTATATGTTAACGACAAACATCGAAACGTTATTTATTCCGACAGCCGCTTAGTTTAAATAGTCTCGTTGCTTTTTTTTTGTGACTATATTCACTGTCATTTATTCTATTTTCTTTTATCTCCTTCTCTGTGTTTCCGACGTTCTCATTGATTTCCCATCATTAAGCAACTGATGTGATCTTGGATTCATCACACCGGCCGATCTGGCACAATACATCACCGACCGAACCCTCATCGACGCTGCAAGTAGCGCTGTCCCGTTGGGGGCTGTTGGGACGATTTCCAGCCTGTCAAATAGGACAGGACGGACATCAGACACTTCAGGACACGTGATAACTTCGTTAGCTGTCAACTGGTTCATTCATTTCATGTAACAGCACCGAAAACCAAAAAGGCAGTAACAACACGAGCAGTTACCGCAATCGAATTTCGAAAAACGAAAAAATATTTCCAAAAGCTAAACATATTGAATGAGCCGACACGCACGAGGAGATTATCTACAATGAACGGAAGAATAACTACTTCTCGTCTGTCTTCGTTGCTTTTCTTCGATGGAACCTTAGCTAGTGTTGACGGTTATTTCTTTTTCGGCGAGAAACGAATGCCGCTCAATACAGACTGTTTATTTGTATATATACGAAGTACAAAATATGGACGTCTATTGTCTACGCAACGAAGTTCGGTCAATACCAACTGTGGTTTGACACTGCTCATTAGAAACATGGACACACGGAAGCCTCAAAGCCGTCAACGACGAGTCGATTGTTGTTATATGAACAATTGACCTTGGTTTTTCGTTAGTCCATACATTCGAAGGTCAGATCGCATAGACCACATCGTAGCACACGGTGATAAGTGAAACAATGATAGGCTACGCTACTATAACCCGGATAGATATAGCTGCCAATTATCGTCCAATCAACGGGGCTAACTGCCAGCGTTACGGGCTTTCAGAAGCAGGTATCCGCTTCCCGCTTTTCAACCCAACGCGACAACACGAGGACGTAGCAGCGCGCTGCGAATCCCAGAGTCTATGTGAATGAACCCAACGAAGACGCCAATGAATGCTGTTGTGAAAACAAAACAAAGCAAAGTAGGCGAAATGGTCTTCTACATTTAGATTATATGAGCTCTGTATCGTTGTGTTCAACGCGGATACTATGCGATTACACTTGTAACTTCATTTGTGGATCATGATAGCGAAGAGCCCTTGCCATATGATATATGGTATGGTGATCCAGGACCGAATCCATGACAGAGTGTCCACGGTTGGTAGCCAGCAAACGCCTCAACGGCTTTCAAGATCGGCTGGACGAAAAACGCTTACAAAAAGTTGTCGTAAGAAAAGCCGCCTGCAGAAGCAGTACGAACAAGAAGATGCCTTTTCGCCTACTGGCCTTTCGTTTGTACCCGCTCGTTCGCGCCGTGTTGAAAAAAAATTATGTTTTTTCCCCGTGTTCCCATTTGGGGTAACTGTGACTTCATACGCTGCTTGCTCTCGTGCTCGTTGTTGTTGGTTGTCACTTAGTACTACTATAGGCTCACCTGTTTCCAGTTGCTCCTGTCGGGCATGTGGAAATTATATTGAATAAATGAGACTTTGAGAACTTCCCGTGTTCCCTTCCACTTATCTAAGCGGCCGCTCGCACGCTATTACAAAGCAGTTATCAAATATTACATTTTAGCCATGCGTCGAAAGTAACCTACAAGGCAGTAATGCCGACGATGACCAGATGTCTCTTGTCATAGTTCAGCTCAACAACTATACACATAGCTCAAATTGTGCGAACCCCCTGTAGGCCAGTTTAAGCTTTCAAAAGATATCACCGTAATGTTTTTTCGGACAGTAAACTAGAATTTATTTCGGTTAAAATTCCGGTGACCGCTCTTGAGATTAAGCGTTACGTTATGACCATTACTGCTTTCAGCATTGTTTACGGTTCACTGCGACACTAGGCTATACAAGACATGCCCTATATCATACGCAGTTTTTCCATATAAGCACTGATAAACATTTTGCGATACCTCATCATAGACTATCTCTTTTCGAGCTACGACCGGCCATTTAATCTAATTGAACATACACTGTCCACCAATTCATGTCACTCATTACCATGGAAAGGTGTTTATATATCTCTACCTAGCAGGACAACAAATATCGGCTAGATGTAACTTGAGTTAAGGCAGCAGCTTAACGAAGAAAATCTAATCTGAAGTAAATTAGGATAATTATTATAATAATGGGAAAACTGAAGGTGAAACGCAACTAGACACAATCACTTGCAGCTGTCTTATTAATCCCTTTTTTCTGCTACCATATGCGTGCAGCAGTACAAGCGGCAGGCATCAGGCACCGACAAATTGATCACGCCGGAAATCAAGAACGCGGTTACTTCTTAAATCGAGCGGTACCATAAACTAATTGTTTGCTTACAACTGGTTCGTCGCTGTTAGAAGCTATTATTGATATATTCAACTACTTGATTTTCTAGTATATCGTTGCTACTCCGTCACGTGTTCTTTTTGCACTTTATCAAGACGACGTTCCCCATCCACTTAATGCTGCAGCTTCTCCGTTCTCCGTTCATCTTTTATGGCGAAGACTCACAACGGAACTGGGACTCATTGGAGCAGTCGTCCCAAGACATTTGTGGCGTCGCGACGAGGAGCAGACGCGGCCACTGCACGGCTAGTAGACATACTGATCGTCCCGTAGCCCGCTGCCACGTAGCAGCCCGAGCAACGGGGCTCACAACCTGTAGCATGGCGCAAAACGTTACCACAAGCGCTTATCATCCAATCGAACTCGAAAATTCGCAAAGAGGCACCGCGGGCGTTCGATAAAAGAAAAAAAAAAACGCCCAAAAATAGATACGCTGCTTGCATTGTATTTGGGAGCACCTACGTGATCCTTGTTCCATAAAAAGAAATACATTTATAATGCTATCGCTACCCTGCCTAATGACGTTATGTTGTTGACTGTATGGATGGGACAACGAACGATACAAAGAATCGATTCTAACTTGGCGCCAATCGAGCACTTGCTGCGAAAAGAAAACCGTTGCGTAAACGAAAACTGCGACCACCGGTGGCCACGATGGGTGCAAGCGATTGCGACTGCAATGGCAGCGGTGCTCCAGCGAATACAGCGGGACTTGGAGGCCAGTATTTTAGGGACAAAAAAAACAGTCGCGTCATTTTTTGCGATCTTCGCGAATCTGTTCGGAATCGATTGAGATAACAATGAATAAGATACGAAGATATCGTTAACAGCGGCGAGCGAAATCAATAGCTGGTGTTAGGATCAGTCGCACTTAAATCGACAGATCGATTTTTGATACGGAGACGAAGCGGCTGCAAAGGTAGACGAAGTACCTTGACGGGTTTACGTCGAAATAAATCGGATCCAGTATTCAGCGTCGCAACGATAGATAAGTCCGATGAAAATGGATTGGCTGCTACAAGCCAATTCGCTCTTATTAGCGTTTTTCGAAATAATTTCGATTATTCATTTATCTCTGATACACGTAGAGGCTAGCAGATAACCGAATAATTCTATGTTGACTCCCTGCTATGTTACTTTACTCTGCTACTTATGAAAGTAAGTTTTCCTTAATTGTGTGGGTGGGTTGTGTCAATGACCGATTTCATAAAACAATTGTGGCCAAATCGATATCTTTATCAGATATGACTGATACTTTGTTGACTTTATAGGTAGTGGTTCCTGATTCCTATCCTATGCTGAGGAGTATATGTAGGGGCTCTGTTGAAGAAAACGCCATAGGACTCGTAAATAAACACCTGAATATAACCGAAACAGGTCAAAAAAAGATATCTGCCCCTGACAGTTGTCTTCACGTTTCTTCCAACTTAATTTGGATATTTAACACGTCATGCCGTCTGATACACTGGTAGTTTAACAAACTATAAGTTTATTAACAAAAGAAAAGTTAACAGGACTTCTTTCTTAGAACAGTTACGCAAAGCAGTTAAATAGCTATTATGGTACTTCCATTTGACCTCTGTTCTGGTCGTTTCCTTTTCTTTTAATTTTAGAAAAGAAGACTAATTTAGAAATGAGGCGCACAATCTTTCCATAATGAAAGGAAGGACCGTAAAAAAGGGGTACCGAGGAACACGTTTGCCGTAATTGGCGACCAGCTTCTTCACTACAACGGCCACATTTCAACGACGTCTGGCTGAACCGGTATGTTCCAGTTAGACCTGTAATTTGGAGGCCTGCAATCTACTCCGAAGTGATTTTCAGCTAATATCTAAGCCAGTCATAATGATTATATATGGCTGGAGACCCGTGTGACCCACGAAAAATGTCGTGTGTGTGCATACGCTTCTAAAGGATAGAGCTAGCTCCGTACTAACGTGGTTTAAGATAGTGAAAAGCGTAATGCGCGGCGACAATGATATGTTGCGCTATCATCTCCTGGTTGGAGGTAATTCGGCCAAAAGCAATGAGACAATAACGTATTGGCGGGGGACCGAATTTCAGTAGATGTTCTTCCAAGAAGGTAACATTAAGGTCCGCGTTCGATGAGTCTGACTCAAGAACGATTAGTACTGCAAAGTTAAAAAAAAACCTCTCGCATGCACGAAATGGCTTACAGTTCGATTAATTAGTCGTTTGGAGAAAGCCGTCAAAATGTGTTCGTCTACAGCGTAACAGCGTTCGTAATAGCGGTGGAATCATGATAAAAAATTAGTGAGTAAAAATAGTTGATTTTCGAGTGCATTAAAGCAGGGTTATTGTTATTGTAGGTATCTAGTTATGTTGACAGATGTCCGTACCGTTTTCCAAACATCGATCATGTGATTGCCTGCTGCAGCTACATTATGCATAGAATTAGCAAGGCCAATGCTGTCGAGGTTCAGACGAGATCCCATATCTCTGGAGATTGTTCCAAATGCCGTACTGTGCACGACATAATAGGGCGACTGCGAGCCTTGCTGCTGCTGCTGTTGCTGTTGCAAGCCATTGTAGTAATTCTGTCCAGAATTGATCAGGCTCGAATGTTGGTGTACTTGATGAACTGGCGCACTGCCGTAAGGATCGGCGTGGAGGAACTGCGAACCCCTCCATCGATCACCGCGGAGGGTGCCGTGCACGTAGCTAAACGGTTTACGTTCGCCGTATCGAATCACTTCGCTCGGCATTCTGTCCTCTAACGTGTCCTACTGCTTTGTTATAGCACTAGTTCAATATAAATCCTACAGATAGGAATTTATCACCGCCAGATCATACACATACGCACATAGGCTTGCGAAGATGCTAACTATGTAAACGAAAATTTTAGAGGGACGGTCTCATACAGTAGCCTCGGTGGTCCTTAAGTGATGCACCTCAATGCCTTTTCTGTCATCATAATTGTTCAATTTGAACTGGTCCCTGTAGAAGATACGAATGACTGGAGCGGTCAAGCCTTGCTGACTTCAAGATACGACACGATTCAATTGTCAAAATCGTTTAGTCTAAGTACACGATTTTTTGCGAACACAGTATCCACAATTATGAGCGACGCATAGCATCCATGCAAACGCTTTTTTCTTCGATTCTCCGAGAACAACCCCCTTCGAATCACGTGTCGAAGGAATCGTTGTACTTCGGTGTTTCTTTCGAGTCCACAATACTATTACATTGCCAACTGCCAACGACGTCGGTCTCAACTGCTAATCATTCACGATTTGGGAGACAAATATTACTTGGACAGTCCTTTTCCGTTGGGTCGTTCGTATCCAGGTGCAATCGTGCGATTATTTTAGTACCTCAATGATCGCTTGGTGACTGACTTGTTTACTATCACTGCAGGCGAAAGCCATTGAATTGACAACAATCAAAAGACAACATAGCCCAGCAACGCCATGTCGGCGAACTGAGCGTCGCGTGTCGCGTTAGCTTTGCGCTACCTGCAGCTGCCAATGTGGCTCTGTGCGCTGCCTCTGCAGTGGGACGGTGTGTTCATTTTCCGTTAAGTTTACGTCGCACTTCTGCGCTTCCCTGCGATGGTGCCGATGTCGTTCAGTGGACAACGTCGTAGAACGTGGTGTAGACACGGAGGCCCGCTCGCCTGGAGGCGTCTGTGCTTCGCCCTGCTCCCGTGGTCCCTTTCCGAGACAGGCAAGGGACGAGACATAGATGTCCAACTAACGAAGGTCCGCTCATCTCAACGGCGACCCAGTGAATAGCAGCACTTGCTTGTCAAGCGTTGGGCGAAAACCCAAGAACCAAAAAACACCGAAAAGCAATAAAAAAAATTTCATCACATAAGGCCAACAAAACGCCCAACTGCCCAGCGCGTTGGGCGACAAATAACGCTACAAAAACTGCTGCTGACGCTGTCACAGCAACGATAACAACAATTACACCAAAAGGAATATGGAAAACCGATCTGCCATTGTGAAGTCAAGGAAATGCGTTCCAATTACGTAACGATTCAGCAGCAGTAGGTCGTAGGATGGAAAAGCCGGGCCAAAAAAAAGGTCGATAGTACAAACAAAAGTTCCTACTATTATTGCTTTACATAGCAGTGCGAAGTATTCAGTTATTGTCCTAGGGCAGGAATAATTACGACGGAAACAAAATTTGACATATCAGATATAACAGTGCAATATATAATGCATAATATAACTGCAACAAGTAAATACTGCAGCCGAGGCAGTAACTGTAATTATAGAGGATCTTATAGCATCGTGTCAAATCAATGCTAACCCCATTGGTCTTTTAATCTACTAGTCACGTACGTAAGTATCATTCTATTAACACAGCACACACAGGCAGCTAGCAGCGACCGTTACTACGATGATAGTTACGTTGATAGTAGGCCAACTGTTCCACTTCTGCGCCGCTCTGGCTGATGCAGACGGCGGTCCGGGTGGCTGTGATCATTACGGTTATAAAATGCGTTGGCTGTAGGGGTATGACCAGTGTCCCCGGGACGTACAAAGAAAACGCGCAGAAGCCAGAGACCGCAAGATTGCCGCGCAGAGACGACGACGGCAGTGGCGGGGGCCTTTTCGTACGCAGCATACGGAGCAGAACGAGAGAGAAGAAGAGTACGACCTGCGTACGTGTTTCGCTACCGCGTTCGTGCCGACACCGCCGGCGAAGCACCGTCATCGTCACTAGCAGCAGCGTCATCAGCGCCAACGCCATGTTAGGATCCGGGTCAGTTGATCCGACAGCCTGACGCGGCGCTAGCGGGAATTGCTGTGCCTGTATGATTTCGCTCGTGGGTACACACACAATGTGTGCGCATGTGTGCGGATGTGAAATATGCATGTGGATTAGTTTATTTTTAAAAGCACCAGCAGTAGAAGCGCCACCAAAAGGAACATCAGTGTAGTGGACAAATATGAATAGATAAGTACGTATGCCAGAAGCTGTATGAACAAGAAAGGGAGGATGACGCATACGACTAGAGGCAAAAATCAGGGCAAGTACAGGGAAGCCGCCAACTGGCGACCGCAATGTGACTGACCGACGGAGAAGGATAGAGTAAGCTGTGCTATTTACATGTAGCATAACATATAACATAATCAAATCAAACTAATTTTCTCTTGTCTATCTTTTACCCTTGAAGCGCGCGTTTATACGTTTTGATTCTTTTTAACGGTACTGCAGCCACCGTTCAAATACAAATAGAAGCAGCAGTCCCATGATATGACGCTGTCCGTTGTTGTTAGAAGTTGTCGTACCGCCAACGCTCATTGAATACGCAGTTCTCGTCAACGGTTAAGGCGGCTGTTTGGCCACGGCGCGAACAGCGTGGTACTACTCCACCCTCTCATCGGACTGGCATCGGAATTATAGCACTATAGTGCTAGCAATGGGCCGAGCAATGAGATAGTGGTCGACATTACAACGCACCACGCAACTAATTAACAACAACATCAGCAACAGCAGCTGCACGCGAAAGCATCGTGCTGTCATAACCGGTGCTCGCTCCAGTTTCACTAGAATTCAGGCAGAGTAAAAGAGACGGCGATTGGCTGGCTGGTCGGTGATACCGTAAAGAGGAGGGACAGGAGTAGTGGCCTTGTTCAAGTCGCCGCGAAGCAAAACGACGCTCCGCATGGAAAAAGCAACACGAAGCTAGCGGCTTTATAGATAGGCAATGCTAGTAGTGAAACCAGGCTCTGTCATGCCTGTACAGGCCAACCGAACTATCGACAAGGGTGGACGCATCGGTCTCTAACAGCTGTGGAACTGCATCGGTAGTAAGAACTGTAGGAGGATTCACAGGTAGCCCTTTCCGTGGCAGACGGTGACGGCGGCCGCGCTAATAGCGGTGATAGTACTGACGACGGTCTATAGCGAAGCCTTTGAACTGGGTGAGAGCTCGACCGTGACCTGAGTCGATTCGGAAGCTTAATGTCTGAGCCAATCGCTCAGCGTTGCCGTAATAGCCGATGCAGACAGGACAACGAGGCACAGTTTGCAAATAAACTAGACTCCACAAAGTAGTTCAGGCTGACATCGAAAGCCGTTGCTATTCACTCCAAAGTGAATCACCTTTGTCGGTAAGTATCCGATGAAAGGAGGCTCAAACAGGAATAGCTTAGATAGCACGAGGGCGCAAAGCTAACGAAATGTTAAATTGAACCTTTACACTATTTTTCTACATAGGACATCGAATTCGAAATAGTCCTTTGACAAATGTGTGAGTAAATTTAAAATATCAATAGTCACATAACGTGATGACAATAAGTCATTTTAAAATTTTACGTTATAAAAAGATTTAGATGACGGAGACTTAGCCTGCTAGTAACTGAAACACGCTGTCCTTTCTCCACTTCAGCAGCGGCAGAGGAGAGGATAAGAAATCATGTGCATTTAGCATGATCGACCCTTACGACTGTCACACGATCGAGAAATGGCATTATTTCGAAACAAACAAGCCAAGCATATTCTTCGCGTGCGGATAACGGGCCAGAACACTCCGAATCTTTAACTGCCAACCCCACCCCAATGCACAATACAGCGAGCAAAGGCTGTACTGAATAAAGCGATGGTTCGTGCAACCCTTACCGCTTTCTTTTTAACGTTGCCAGCATAGTAGCTGAGGAATAATTAAAGGGGATTGCTAGGTTGAAGCTATGTGCTAAATATACTGCATCATGATACATTAGAGATACTTCTCTAATATAAAATATAGCTAATTATTTCAAAATATATTCATTCTATTCTCATAGTTTAGGTATAACAAGCTAAGATATCAGTAAATAATAAACAACATAGTTGGCTGATCAGTTGGACCATTTGTGAGCCAATTAGGTAATACGTGCACTGTCAGTTTGTAGATACTTGACGAAAAGTGTTTACAGCTGGTTCTAATAAGTGGCTTGACTCTGAGTTCAACTAAGCAAAAACTTGGTTGCATGCGACCAACAGAAGACATGGGAACTAAGGAGACGATTCTCGAGCTATTTATTTTAGCTATTACTATTACTGTTACTGTTTTTGGCACTGACTTTCTATCATGACAGGGAATTACAACAACATTATGATTTAATACCCCAAAATTGAAGTACAAACTTATCGTATTGTTGAAAAAGTTCCTAGAAATTAAATTGACATCAGTTTCTTTTGAGGCATGTGCCACCAACGCGTAATGCATATCTGCTGTCCTAGACGACGAGAGATTCTTTCGCCTGAGTAAGAACGTATTCATATTTTGACGTATGTCAAATCAAAATCGAAGTATTCAACCAAGGTGTGTTATAGACAAATACACTGTTTAGACAAACAGGACAAGGTCGACATAACGGAATAAAAACGTTCAAGAGCATGGCCTGAAAACAATCGCGATCAGCTATAAAACACCGCAACGAGACTTCATAGAACAGATCTAGCCATAGGTTGCAGTCTTATATAATGACGTATGTCGGTATATCACATAGTAGAATAAAAAATGAGGTCATCTACCCCCCTCCCCACCCACCGGTTCGATAATGTGGGAGTATTAGATATAATATCAGCGCTAGGGGTTTTTCATTAGCATTTCTACAAACGACCACTTAAAAAAAGTTTTAGCACTGCATAACTGTAAAAAAATTTCATCCGCTTTAGGGCTTGATTCCATCAACATGTTATGGCTGAAAGAGATTGCGCCTTGAAAAAACGTCAACTATGTAATATATTAATACCTACGTCTACGACAGACAAATTGATTATCAAACCCCATAGGACTTTTACATGTTTTTCTGTTTCCTAAGGGAAGGTAGGAGCTCGTCGACAAAAATAGAGGCCTTCAATTTTACCAAATTGAAGGCCTCTATCTTTGTTACCAAATTATCCGTCATGTTAACGCTTCCCAAGTGAATAAGAATGCTGACTACGACAGCCGGAATTAACCAATAATTATTAGTAAATGATCCCCTTATTCAATAACTAACAAAAAATAAGCTTTAAATATCACATTTTAAGAAATTCAAACCTTAATAGCGATCGTATACGATAAACTAGTTGAAACAATTTTACTCGTCATTGGCCATTTGCGACAACTTTCAAAACACTATTCAGAAATGTAAAGGTCACGAATAAGGTATCGTTCGTTCTCCTCACAGATTCAATAGGAATAGTATTTCGTATAATATCACCGCCAGTACGGTCTTGCATAGTAAAAGTATTCATCCAGGAGTGATTAGGTCTCGTGGCCTACCGCAGATAACTGGACTTTCCTTTTGACGACCTTCTCGATACCATCATATAGCCTCTCAACAGAAATTTGACCAAGCAATAATTTTTACCTGGTTTTCCTTACGACAGAACACACATATACCTACATGTAGGTCCATCCACAAACGCACGCCCATACACACATAGACACACACGCGCACGCACGCACGCCCGCAGACATGAATGAATGCACGTGCAAATGAAATTAAGCCTGCACGTTCGATACGTTCGTAGCGCATCTCTGTATCAGCGCCTGTTTAAATACTACTTCACAAATTTTCCAGAATTCACGAACGAACGGATTACCCCTTCAATCTCTCGATCACAGACCGATGGTGTTCGTTTCGTACTACGTTGCATGCCGCTAGTTGGAAGAAACGCATAACAAATATTACGTCTACGTAATAGAGAAGGATGAACAAGGGCATTTAAAATGTCTGTCGCGAAGAAGTGAAAAGACAAAACGGACGACCCCACGTAAGCATACAATTACATGGTTCCGAGTTAGCCACATCAACAACAGAGAGTCCCACATGTGAACGCTTCTCCATGGATTAGACGTCTCCAACAACATGATATTATCAATTCCTTGAATTGATAATATCATGTTGAATTTTATACTTCTTACTTGATCTGAGATCCAACGGGGTGATGATTGGGATACATGTGGCAACACCAATAATAAAGACAATCATATCATTTCAGAAGTAATTTGACACAGTCAGGGAAATCACGCAATATTCATAATTATTCCTACCATTTTCATGATTCAGTTTAAAGTTTTGATTACCAAACTTTATATCAAAAACAGTGTTGTATAAAAACCCAAGGGTCCGCTACATAATTACACGACCATAAAGGTAGCGATCACAATAATACTATGACATATATATATATATATATATGATTTTCTGGGTTGGACTATACCCAGCCTTGCGCGGGGGCTCCGGCGATGGTGTCATCATTCCTTTCGTAAAACCAAAACGCACACGAAAACGAATCCGGTAACAAACAACCCCTAAGGGGAAATGATTGGAACGTCTGTGTGGGTACACCATTGCTACTTCTGATTGTTCCAATCAGTGCCGTATATGGCTGTCATTTCCAACTGTCGATTGTGTTCTGATAATACGCTTTTTTCTTGTCGTTTCTTGTTGTTTTGGTGCTAAAAATTCGACTGACTTAGATATCTACATGAAACACATACACGTTGGAAAAACTTCACAGGAATATTAGGCCATACGTATGATGAGATGATAGATCACTTCTTGTTTGCGTTACACACGGCGCTCCGCAAACAAATATATTCTTGGGTCGACGTCGTAGGTGACGCTCTATTTCTGTGTCTGAGTTTGTTTGCTTCGACATGATTTCATTGAGAAATGGAGCGTACGAGAACCTTAGTCTGTGTAAAAATATCGATATTATATTGTGGTTTTTTGGCCAGCGGTCGCTGCTGTTTTGCTAACAATTTCGTGTGGTTGTCGCTCTATGGCCTTTTAAACTGTGGAAGAACTTCTTAACGACGACACCACAGCCGCATGTGGTCCAACGAGTTAATGGATGATCTGATACTCAATTACACTTGTATCCATTTGGCAATGCTCAATCAAGCATAATTTATCGCACAATTAAACTGTACAGATTAATGGATTTAGAGATATACTAGCCAGTCTTATGTTACCGCATAATTTTTAACATATACGCTTAGAGTTTACCGAGCGCTGCTAGTCAAAGTCTAGAGTGGCGCCAAATTTAAAAAAGCTTATTTTACCAATAAGAAAAATGATTAATACAAACAGCATTTCATGTGTAAAGCAATAAGAGAAGGTGAATGATAATTGGCTAATATAGCTGAGATTTCCAATCCCGCTTTAACACTCATTCTACATAGATTGTATGATGTGCAATGCATCCTTCATCTTGCAATATGCTGTAGATTTGGTATGTGCAATTCGAAACGTTCGTTCGACTGCAACATTTCCTAGTAGCGTTTTTTGGTTCTGGGAAATATTCACTCATCGGCGTACCCCCAACGAGGAGGTCACACTGGAGAGGGGTATCAAGCTACGTAAGGCCGAAATCACACTACACTTTATCAACCGGAGCTTTGTTACATAGCAGAACATTGGTTATTCTCGCGCGCTGGATTAGAGATCTTCTCTTACACTTAGACTCGATAGTGGCTATTGTTACCTTACGTGAGTTGGGTCTAAGTTTTATGGGGTTAGCCAGATCTCACTTTGGTCACACGGCAGGATAAACAAAAGTGCTCTCAAAATTCGAATACGCTTTTTTCCGGACGGCTGGAACACACCGATACATCGAAATATGTATATCTTGTTCTAAAAATCTATATATTTCTATACGCAACATATATTCGTACAAGAACAAAGGACAACATGCGTACTCGGGATTGGTCTATAGAAACTGAACGTTTCCTGCAGACGTTCGAGTGAAATTCGTGTAAATACACGAAAATGACCAATGCTTAAGTGGGATGTGTACTCTACAGTTGAGTCCCGTACTGTGTGCTAGGGTCTATTTAGTTCCAATGGCTCTGTGTAGCTATATATCTAACAAGCATTACCATTATCTGAACCATAACGATCTAATTAACCTAAATAAAGTACCTCGGTGAAGTAGTACGCTTCGCATTTTCCACCGTTCGATGAACTATGCTTAGCGCGCGGTGACACACTCCCGTTCTGATGGAGCATACTTCCAACAGAATATCTCTTTAACGTATTCATCGTTCAGCGATGATGGTTTTCAGAATGATGTACATCCAATTTATGATACACACTGTGAACCAGTACACTATAAACTTTATTGTCTATCCAATTATAACAATAGCTTAAGACGCACCTTAGCTATAATCCTTCGTCCGAACACGGATCTACTGGTGGCATTCACATAATTTTATGAAACACAACCACAATCGAATAAAGTAACGAAACTCTATAAAACGATAAAAATCGCTCTCTGAAGCACGTATGATGTTGT
Organism: Varroa destructor; assembly: GCF_002443255.2. Lineage (NCBI taxonomy): Eukaryota > Metazoa > Arthropoda > Arachnida > Mesostigmata > Varroidae > Varroa > Varroa destructor. Next base: position 52,931,027 of record NW_019211454.1, on the reverse strand, counting down.
TTGCCAACGGCCATTTTAGAATGCTCCATAATAACTGACAGGTTGAACTCTGCAGCGACTGGCATTGATCGGCGTCTTTTTTCCTAGTACAAAGAGGCGCAAAAATAGTTCTTACGAGCTTGACGCCTATACTTGTAATGGTCACAAAATTTATCAATTAACTACATACGAATCGTATTCACTAACAAATACGTTGAAATAAGAGTAATTACAACTGGAACGGCGATTACTGGAGTACAACAATCGCGGTAACGTCATTTGATTAGTGCATGGCCGAAAGCAGCGTTAGAAATGCTCACAACCACGAACCCTTGTTACTCTCCGTTTCTGCCTGATCGCCGTAATCAACAGGCTCCATACGGGACGCTCACTTCAGAAGCAAAAGATCTGCTGGGCTGCATCGAACTACGCGCGTAGAGACAACGAGTTATAGCCAAAGCTGTACCTAGCAGCGTACTCACACACCCCAGCTGGCGCTTCAGTCTTTCCCGATCGAGCTGAGCCTGCTTTTCTCCACGGCCAATAAGTGCAACGGATCGTTGCCGGCATCGACGACTACGGTGCAGCCGACGTCTACTGTCGTTGCTGCTGCCGCAACACTCCTTCTGATCCAGTTTTCTCCCGCCAGCCAGTCAGCTCATTTCCACCACTACGCCAGACTCTGCTGCAGCGACTCTTACCACTTCTACGAGATCTACTACCATTACTATGTAGCCGCATGGCCTGTCCTTCGGTCCTTTCTGCTCGAAGGCAGTTGAGCTCGTCTTGTTGTTCTCCTAAGAAATAGCGCCTTCGTGTCGTCGTTTTGTGTTCCGCTGCCTATGCGAGAGCATCAAAATGGCGGATGCCGTTGTCACAGCACAATCAGTAGTCGAAACGATGGCAGTAATTCGTATTAGTCGTCGGCGACCAGCGTGCTTGGACGATGGCGTTCGAAAGGTAGCACGGAACGACGACCGAGGCTCGTCATCTGGTTAGCCGTTGCTGAGTCTAATTACTGCCGGCCAGGGTTAGTCTCTAGCTCGATCGTATTGCGCGCTGCTGACTCTCGTCGACGGACTTTCCTATATCAACAGCAGCTCGACTGGTCCTATAGACCGGCTCGTACCGTTTTCAACTTTTCTTGGCCCACGCTGCTAGCGCTACCCGCCGGGTTCGCCGCTGTCTACAGCTCACAGCATGTTCGTTCTTAAGGTTGGTCTCTTTTTGTCGCCGCTGTTGCGTCTTTTCTTTTGTCATCTCTCTGTTCGTCTCGTGTTGTTTTCTTCATTGTCGCCGTCGTTTTGGACAACAGAAGCTTCGGCCTCCTCACCGTCCACTCAACTACAGTCAGTGCTGCCTGCGGAGATCTAGCCTACGCTCGGCCTTCGGGCTAGTTGGTACCTATTAAGCTTAGTTGGCTGGCTGGCTGGCTGGCTGGCTGGCTGGTTGTCCAGCGAATCCAGATATTACTACTATAAAGAGACCTCTTTCTACCGCGTCGGCTGCTACAGCTAATACTCGTTGCGTTAGCTGTTCGCTTCCTGCGCTTAGTAATCTAAAAGGTGCCTGCTGATCCGCCGCGTTGGCTTTTAACGTCGATTTGTCCTGACGTGCATGCCCCTGTGCTCAGGTTAGCTGATGACGTCTGCCACTGTTTTCGGCTCTTTCGGGCAATTGAAGGCCGCAGCCTTCTGTCGATTTCTGTATTCTGTTACTAGTAGGGTAGTGCAAGTAAGAAGCCACGACAGAAAGAGCTTCGAGATACGCAGACCGCAAGCAATGACACAGTAGCTAAGTATATAAACCCAGTCGATTGCAGCCGGCCGAACAGTATTAAGATACCCGGTTAGTTGGCGCCAGATTGTGAGGATAAGATCTAGCAAGACGCACAAATGGACCGATTCCGACAGCAGCGGCAACATGGGCTGACCCAAACGTACCCCTCGGCTAAAACATGCTGTGTCGAGAGCTACTGCACGGGGAGGAAGGCCTCAATGGCCACTAAAACTAAGCGAAACGAAGAATGCAGTGTCGGCCCGCCAACGGACACCTACCGAACGAATCCGATGGTTCGTGAAACATGGCGTTTCCGACTTTTTGAGACGGTTGTTTTTCGCATATGACTTCTTAGAAGAAAGTGCTTCAAAAGCGAAACAAAGGGCGGCCGTACATTTCTAACGGGACGGAGATATATGCTAGTGTACGAGCTCAGCCCAGTTATGCGATAGCAAGTAACCTTCTAACCAAGCTGCAGTATAATATCGTTGCCGTCGTAGCCTCATATTACTCCGTAGAAAGTTTTTTGTTTAGATGCTCATCACAATCGCTTAAATTAAGTAAAACCCATTAAGTTTCATAAACATGCGCCTATTAAATTGATTAACCGACCCAGGTTAGACAATACAAAACGAAGATGTTAACAAATCATAGAGATGGAGTCTGTACGTATATGATCATTATAATTATTATATCGGACCAATAATATCAGGCAGACTCCCAAACACTCGTGCATGAAGACAATTATAGGTTTCGTGGTGACCGAAGTCTCCGACCGAAATTCAGTCTATACTCAATCTTCGAACAACGACATAAATAGTGTACAGCAGTGGAAGCATGCCATCACGATGAGTATCACGATGAGTGAATCTCTTTTCACGAAGCACTGACTCTCTGATTCGGGGTTCAACGACCAACTCATCGCGGAGCTCTCGTAGGGTTATTCCAATCCCCTCATGGGTTACCAGGGCCGAAACAAACATTTCCCAGCGACTTCTCTCTAGCCCAACAGAGTGACGGACCGAATGGCTAAGCATCGGTATCTATATTTCTATGCCCTTTCCGTATAAAGGCCGATAGTTGTTTACTCTAATGTATTCTACACTGATCTATTCCATTACTTGATCGAGATAAGTTTCACAGAGGGATTCTATCGTCTCACAATTTAACCAGCTCAAAAGTGATTGAGCTATAGATGTTTACTGCAGACGCTCGTGTTTATGTAGCCCAAAGGAAATCTTCGTACGTGATTGTTATATATTTGTTTGAATAATAGGGTATGGATAAATTCCGCTGAAATGAAGAATCAAAGAACGTTCTTGTTAGATTTCTTTTCTATCTTTGTAAACAAATATCTATTATACTGTCCATTTCACACATGTTTTTCCTGATCTTTTTTTACTGAAGTATGTCAAATAAATTGTAGTCTAGGTGGCGCCACCATCAGACGTTTTCAAATGTGTTGTTCTCGTTTTTACATATTTTTCCTAAAACCAAGCTTATAATCTATAGAGTTGTTTTACATGACGGCCTATTAGACTTTTGTTAAAGTGATCCGCTTATTATTTGTTTAGGAAATACCGTAGCTAAAATTTGTCAAATGCGAATTTTTTCTACCGCGATCGCCACGACCTTTGTTTTGATTATCACTATTATATGATATGGTGATAGCACCTAGACTATGTAATGACATAATACTCATATCCGACTCAACACTGTATTCATACGCGTCAATAGTTTATTGGAAATACCGTTGTAGGATTACTTCATAGACTAAGCCAGTATTCAATGAGCTAAGTGTGCCCTCACTGCTACTATCTCTGTTTTGGAGCACTACCAGCTTATCTAAACACGTCCAGTTACGCCAATACAAGCTATACGAAGCAAAAATATTCGTTTGTTGTAATTCAACGGCATAACAATTGGACATGACGCTGATGCCTGTAGCTGCTCTATCAATAAAAACCGAGTTCACTCAGTTCCTCTACTTCCGATCTTGGAAAAAAACTCACGCTGAGATCCACGCAGTATTTGTACCTAAAGTCGCCTACAAACAACAAATGTTGGTCGTTATGCCGCTCGCGCCCACTTCCACTTTCCGACATTTCTTTCGTTAATAATTTTACTTTAAGTTGAATGGTAAGCCAGAAAACACGTAGCCTGGAGGCACGGCAAGGAGGTGTTATTTAAAAGTAAAAAATTTCCCTTTGTTTTTGTTGTCGCCATAATGCTTATGTCCTTTCGTTGGCTGTTCAGTTTATCTTGTTGTTATCTGTATTGCTGTTGTTGTTGCTGTTGTTGTCTGCGTCGACAACAACCGCAGCGCCTGCTCCCACAGAACCCTCTAGTACCTGCATATCGGCTCATACTAAAACGTTTATCTCTGGGTCCGGCTGTGGCTGCTGCCGTTACTAAGTTGGCTGGACAATCGGTCGGGTCATGGCGGTACCCCGCAAAGATCACGTGTGACCAGTATCAGCGTCAGCACCAGTGAAACAGCAAGACCTTCTAGCCTTCAAAGCAGATCTTCTATGTGCGAGTGCTGCCTGCTATGGCGATGGCTGCAGTAGACGGACTGATTTGTTGGCTTCGTTCTTGATACACTTAGCCCCTTGATTCGCTTGGTTTGAGGCTGAGCAAAATAAAAAAAAAAGACAAAATTGGCGTGTGCCAGCAAGACCGTCTTTCCAGACCATAAGCCGCATAAACTACGTCGTATACCGATAGTCGGGGTCGAGTCTCGTACCGTATGCCACTCACATCACAGGGTACTAACATGAGAAAGAAGGAGGTTACAAAACTCAGGGAACTATTGAGCCTCTTATGAAAAAAGTTCAGTGTAAGCAGAAGGCGCTGGGTTGAATATTACGAAGATATTTTCGCCGCTAACAATGCTTAAATACCTTGCGACAACTAACGAAGTGGTACCTGATAGAAATAGATCAGTGGTTTATCATTATCATATTTGTAAGTATTTATGTTAAAGGGTCGGCATCGGCTGTTTATGGTGGGCGAGTCTGCTCAATAAAAATGACAGCGTATACTAGACTATTTAAGATTGCTGACCTAATCAGCTGCAACCGCTTTATTTGAGCTTTACTAATCTATAATGTTTTCGTTTATTATTTTCCAGTTCCCTGTGGTTGATTTAGAATGTCTAATTCAAGCATATGAATGAGTAGAGCATTTCGGTAGCTGCTAAGGGCGGAAATCCTTGCAAGACGCTAATCATCTAAGCTCTAAACGCTAGAATTTTCTGCTCATTGCCGGGGCGAGCATTTCCATCTCACATCGGTGTAGATACATTCAAAATTATCGAAATTGTCAGTTCCCTTTCATAGCTACATCAGCGTAAATAAACGCAAACTATGACTTCGCAGTGTTCATGTTAGAATCGTACCTATAACTATTAAATTGTGTTAGCGCTAACCTTTGCTGACTATCTTATCCTGCGTTCTTGTACTGTCTCTCCCTACTCTTGTGTACACTCGAGTAACACGTAAAGCCATGATTCCCTTATCCTGTCAATAATAACGTAAAACTATTGCTTACAGCCAACAGCAAACACGCTTCAAATTTAAAGATTAACACTACCGTTAAGCGTTGCTCTACCAGCATACATATGATCCCTATCGTAATATTAGAAGTAGTAATAGCTGACGTAAAACAATAGAAGCAGTAACAGCAAATGTTGAATCGGCCAAGACTAATGAAATAAAAATGGTAGATGTTATCCATTCCATAACTGGATTAGGTTAGTCCACTCCATGCTCAAGTAGATGTTATTTAACTGTTAGGAACCTGAATTTAACGGCGACACACTATGCAAGGACAGATATCACATTTACTAGCGAACACCAGCTCGTAATTACACGAAGCATACGATACGTTTATATGTGACTTCATAACAAATGTTTATATATCAAAGCACACAGTTTTTCCGTAAATCTCAGGTAGTACAAGATGCTCACTTCGAATTCGTGCTTTCTCGCGTGTAAACAACAAAAGTCGATACTCAACGGTAGCATCTAAAGGCGTATTGTTTTCCCTTTACATAATCGAATAAACGATTTTACGTCACTGGCATTCATGTTGCACGTTTTTCAGGCCTAAGTTCTAGTGAGTTATAAGTGAAATCAGAACACGCAACTCGCGGAGCTCAGCTCACCCAAGCATAGTTGCTTGTATACATTCAATTATTTTGTGTCTATTAGCTAGTGCATTACTAGTACTATTGTAGTCGCCACATATCTGATTAATTCAAAATAAATCATTACTTCCATCAAACGTCATTTTAGGAAACCGCTGCTCGCATTTACTTTCCCAACCTAATCGTCTGTAATAATCACAGTTGTTTACACCTTTCTTTCACTTTATTTGCACAATTCAGTTCTCTATAAAGCTAAATCTGTGTCGTTTTTCCGTTATCTCCGTATATTAACCTGTCTAGGCCAAGTTAGCACTGGCTGTGGTCATAAATAGCGCTCAAACTAAATTAGATCACATAGCATTCACAATTAGGTACACTTCGTTATAAGTCGACAGTCAAAACCTTGACCTATCAGCGGCCGACGTGAAGCCATCGTCGATGTTTCTGCTTCCATAATAGCGTGTCCGTGCACCTATTCATTCATAACCACCAAGTAAACGGAGCTATACGGTAGTTTCCCCATGACTCTGCCGTGCGGATATGCCGACCTGGTTTGTCAGAATCGTACGCTACGTGATAAAGAACTAGTTCAGCTCAATATCAGCAATGGTAAGCAAAATATAGCACCAGGTGCACTTGGAAGAATAAGCGCTCTCAAAGTGTAGATCATGCTATTCGAGACATGGTTAGCGTTTTTGCGATAGACGTATATTACTATTGATAATTGCAACGGCAGAGGTGCTAGTAAAGTTAAGTGTCTATAATATTGTACGAACTTCAGAAAATCATATGAATATTAAAGGGAGTTCCTGTGAACGGTGCTGGTCTAGTATAAAACTGCGCTGACAGTCTTCTTAAAGAGCTAGCTTTAGTAAAACTAAACATAAGCGTGTATATGACTAGCGTATCTATGGAGCACCTCGTAATGGCTCATATCCCGCTTACTAACAAAGCACAAAAAACCTCTCAACTGTTTTATTCGTGCGATGTAAAGACAAAATGTTTGGGGTGGACTTCAGTGTCTGTCGCCACTTAGCACGTCAATGAACAACGTATACATACATATATTAGTATGCTGGCTATTACTACTTTAATATTATAAATAGTAGCAGTTAGCTATCTTTATCGGAGTTAGACATCGTACATTGACTCTAGGTCACTCTTGCTTGCATTCAGAGAGGAGTCCGATGATACCATCAATAAATGTGTAGAAATAGACGTACATAGTGCTTTAGCTTTATGATCTCCTCAACTAGGAAGCATGCAAGCTGACTATCCTTTGACACCAATTCCGGGTACCGATAGCACTGGTCACAAAAATATGCGAAAACACTACAGGTAATAATTATCAATAAAACACCGAAAAGATCGGTGGAAATAGATGGTACTTTGTAATTTGTTAAAGTCATTGTTACGACAACTCAATGGCTAACAGCGTGCACGATCTGTCGACCAAATGAAAATGTGTAACGCCCACGACTTCGTAGTTACATCAAGAAAAAATAGTGTAACAGCATGAGCTCATGCTAGTTTGAGGAAATGTTTGCCTGTAATTGCTACAGCTGCCAGAATTGAAATGACAGTTATATGTAGCTTTAGTCGAAGCGTGGTCGGAGTTAGTCTTGCAATAGAACAATTACTTACACACAATATATGATTTTTAATCTTGATTGCCGTTGACTTTGGCGAATTGACATCATAGCTGCCCTGTGTTCCTCTGCCGGCACCTCGGAAAAGGCTATCCAGTCTGGTTACTCCGACCGCAGCTTCTACAGCTACCGACCACCAGCCAGCAGCCTCAAGTCGAGCCTCCTTCACAATCTCCATTGGGAATAAAGCGGCTGCAAATGGAGACCACTGGCACTGCGGTATACAACCCTCTCTGCACAAAAGCGCCATTAGAGTAGGTCAGTTTCACGATTTTAAACACAACACGCGACTTCTATCTCTCCTACAATAGCAACACTCTTGTCCACAAAGGTTGATTTCGACAGCTTCTTCTGGACTGCAGCAGACCAAATAGCCCCAGAAGAAAGGCTAGCGACTCAGAGCCCAGAGACCAAATTTCTACTCGGAATAACGCAGGATCAACCGAACCCCTTTCAGCAGCTACTTTCAGAGGCGTACTTTATAATGAGCGTGTATGAATGTAAGTAATCATCAATAGTATCCGCGGTTGCAAGAAAGTCAAGTAGTAAATCACATTCCGCACATCCGAGTAGTAATCACCGCCCTGATTTACACACAGTCCACTGTAACACCACGTATTCACTGTATATATTATCTATATCTCCACTGGTGTTTTTAGCCTTTTAGATACCAACAGGTCCAATGTTGACAGGACTGTTGACAGGACAAAATGCCAAGCAAGTTGTCTTAGTCGATGACCAGTCCCCTCTATGTCCCTTTCTGTTTTCTCCTAGACGTTTTCCATGGTAGAACTATGGCCAACCAATACGCTTGGGACAAATGTTGCACCCGCCAAGCCGTATAACACCGAGTGCCAGATGATTCACCACCAGATGACGCTGCTTTCATTGGAAGAGCGACTTTAAGCCCAAATCGAAACTTATGCGAAGTTCGCTAGACAGACGGACATCGTTTTAGCCGAACTAAGTAGGCGAGTAGTTCTATTTGTGACTGTGTGTTTGTGTGCTTGCGCGTGGTAATCTACTTTTGATCTGCCCATCTGTCCCGTAGATTTTGCGTTTTACACGCAGTACCAATAACGGCATGAGGAGCGAGAGTAGCTAGGTTGAGTCCCTTCATTTGCACCTCTACTTCTGCCACTAGTTTCAACAGTTACCGTGAACGCTGGAAAGAAGCACTGTTGCTATGGCCGGCATTTCCTAACGATTCAAAGCTTTGTGACCATGCCGAGGCAGCGTCTTCTCAGGACGCTAAAAGTTAACGATTAAAGCTGACAGCGGCGAGCAGAAGACGTATGCTGTCTCCAGAAGAAGCTGACTAAATCAACGCTGCCGTATAACCCCCAAAGGCGCAGTGATGGCACAAGAGGAAATGTTTAGGGGCACAGATATGCATACACACCACTGTACCTGTGAGCTGGTCGTTCTTGCAGCTCACTTTTGGCGGCTGGCGTTGAGCGCTAGTTGAACTAGTGGTAATATTCTTACTACTGCGAGAAAGACCAATGCACGCAACGAACGAAAAAAAAAACTTCATATAGAACGAGCAGCTACAGCGGCAGTAGGATTCACACAGTAACACTTGTAAGGTTCGTAAACGCTTCTCAGAGGTCAAATGAATGGAAACCATGGGCGAGGGTGAATCCGCTTATTTCGTTCTGGCGAGCTCTCGTCCTCATATCAGCCGCCGTATCACAGCTGGTACTAGTACTACACTTACTGAATTACGACAAAGTCAATGCGAACGTATAGGTAAGCAGTGTTTGTTAGCTTTACTCAGAATCGAACATTGCTATAAATTCGTAAATGCACGGTACATCGAATGCTGCTTTAGCTCTATGGGTTTCTGATGCTAGAGTTCTATTTTTCACGCCAGAACGACATTACGCATATCGCATGATGACTAGGTGTAAGCTGTACACTGGTTGACATAATTAGTATGTGCTCAGAGCAGGAATTTATTCAAAGAAGCGAACAACAACGTCAGTACGTCTGTTCCAGAAAAGGTGAAAAATGTCAGATGTCAGACCATCGGGTGGGGTAAAAATAGAGGTACCGCAGGTGGGGTTTCTGATATGAGCGAAAACGCTGCGGCTCATCAGACGCTCGTTCCCGCTGGCAACATTCGATTTTTGCAGGCACAAAATACGATGATGCGATCGTAGAATTATCCGTACTTCTGAGTCGTTGTCGCCATCCTTTCTTTGTGTGTTATGCAGTGGTAAGTTTAGAGTCGGATATAGGCACTCTGGTATTTCGCTGAGCATTAGTACCCGATATGATCTGTGCTATATCTCATTATTGGTTTTTGCAATTATTCCCAAGTATGCGATGATTTCGCTCGATTTCACTTGCCTAGAACGCCCACTGTTTCTTGGCACCCATTAGAGTCATGCGACATTGCTGCAAAATCAACGTACAACAACCGTTCCAAAGGTGTCTTTTCGAGGTACGTATTTCTTCTAACGTACGCGGCGAAACCAATCAGGTTCGCACTTAGGGTCGATAATAATTACACTCTTAGTTCATCTACTGGTGCTTGTGGCTAACGCGAGCTAACAGTTAACCAGCTGCCGTCTCACTTCTGATCTGGCTCAAAAGCAGTGACCGCTTACCAATCGCTGGAATTGTAAGTCTGTCCTCCTCTTTCTTTCAGCCTGTTCCTTGTTCTTTCAGCCTCAACCCAACTGGACCTATTACTGATCCGTGACGAAAAAATCTCTTTTCCCTAAGCCCGCTTCCACTCTTGGCATTTTTTTAATTATTCTTGATTATCTCTCCGCTTCGCCTTGTAACCTTCACTGACTGAATTCTGCATTTCGGCAGTAGCGGGTGGCGGCAGATTTTGGCACCGGAGATTTTCGACAACTTTTTCCTTTTCTACGGTTCCGTCAATCCTTATCTGATGGACCAGTCGCCCGGATATCCGGCAGAAGCATTAGCAACAACAAGGAAAGCGTCGAAAAATGACTTCATTCATTAATAAGTGAGCCATTCGCTGTAGAAGCTAAAAAACAGGCTTTGCTTAGTTTGAGGGGCTAGTTGACCAGTGGACAGCACACCTCGTTCGATTCTAGCCGCTGCACAAGCAATACTTTGGCTATTTAACATCGTCCCTGATTCACGGCTTCACAGTTCCCGGGGGAGATGGGGGAGGAGGAGCTGAAGTCAAGTCTGTCTCCTTCCTGCTTTCTTCACCTCTTCACCCCCCAAAGTCGGGTAAGAGGTACTGCAATCATCGCTTAATTTTAAATGCTCAATTTACTTTCCCTACAACTTCCGACTTTCCGCTACGTACAGACAGACACATGCTACAACTTAATGAGAAGAACGGGCTAAACAGTATTAGCCAAAAATTGGGATCTGTTTACATCATCCGATGTGCCCCGCTTGCGCACAAAATACTACTTCTGACCACCCTACATTACAATTTCGTCTCAACGCTCACACAAAGGTGACTGGTATTATTAACGAAGGACAACCATTATATGATATCGAAATAGTGGGAAACAGAGCAGTGACTAATGCTTGTGGAACCGTCCATTCTATAACAGACACATTTTTTTTGGCTAAAAATTAATCTGCCCATTAGCAATGCCACATTTTGCTTTTACTCGTACAAATCGTAAATATACAACTGTGATCAATTTATTCGAATTTTCTGTTTGAGAAAAGAAATGTTGGTACGGATGGTAAGCTCACACTATCACCGGAAATCACTTGTTTAATTTATGTACAATATGATGCTGTGAGCGCATTGCCCCGCCTCGACTTAGGCTGAAATGTCGAGCAACACAGGTACTTGTGCGGTCAGGAATCAAATTGGAAGTACCTAAGCCTAAGAGCTAAACACGGGTAGTGGTATCTCAAGCTGCGTTTTGTCATGAGGCTAGAAGTGCGAACGACTTGTCATTACTCTTGTCGTTATGGTCTTGTTGCTTTATAATTGTTCCACGCATAAATTCAGTTCTAAGGTCTAAGCTTCTATTCTTGTACCATCGCGACTTGTTCAAAGATTAACTCAATTGGATAAGGAAATGTAACGTCGATAACGAATCCGCTACTTTCATCGGTCTGGAGGTCGCTTCGGATGTGAGTGCGGCATAAATTTATCACCCGCATGTGAACAGCAGTACTAAAGTCTCAAAGGTAATATAACATGAACTATGAAAGTAAAAGCGTTGTCAAAATATCCGTTGATGATAAAATTAATATCAACTGAAGCGACGACGTGCGTATTTTTTCATAGAAAAGCTATATCCACACGTATCGTACTAACGGAATAGAAATTGTACTGGTGGCAGCACAGTATTGCGACAAATCGCGGTTAAATTATTTTTTACAAGCCGATACCATTCGCAAATGCATATTCACAAACTAGTATACGGAATAGAGTCTCGCCTGTGTCTGCATCTTACATACATCTGTTACATAATAATAACTAACAGCTTTTGTTAACCCGTATAGGAGATTTCCGTCAATACGAAACAACGGCTTAAAATATGTTTAAACATTTCTCCGGCGATTTTGTTTGCTAAGGCAAACCCTATTGTGGTAAAATGATATGTGCGTTAATAGCGTCTGTCTAGGTCACGGTAGCGAGCGCTCCCTATAAGTATTTTAAATCCAGCCCGCGAACACCATTTTCTAGTTTAAGTGAATTAAGGTTATTCTTAATTTTTTGAACATTTTTTTTTAACTAGACGTCGATTGTTAAAGAATTTCGGCTGTATACGAAAGTTCACACAAACCGGTCTAGCCTACAGTCTTTCTTCATACTTGCCTGCCTGTTAGCAAGAATAAAAGTGACAAAAGAATATTACAGAATTTTAGCCACCATAATTATATAGGCGTGCCCGAAGCTCTGACTAATTTTAACACTTCATATTCCATACGACTACCATCTTGTCGTGCCATTATGACCATGGTGACGCTGATTATGCTAACTGTCCTTAGTAGGCTAAATAAAACAAGCACTTCGGTGTCGCCTACTTCTGCATCAAAATGGATTTGATTTAGCCGTCCATTGACTTCGATAATGATCAACAACAATTCGTCGAAACAAGCATCTTATGAATCGCTGCTGAAAAATCATCGATGAGTCTGCCGATCTGTCAAGACTTTGACCACTTCGGAGCATTAGATCTGTTTAGTAGACAGAAATGTATTGCGTTTTTTGCGATCGTGTTTTTGCACATTTTTACTGTGGTGCACGAGCTGCTGCTGGCGACTACTACCGGCCTTGGCAGTGAGCCCAGAACAATGACTGGATATAATTTCTCTGTTATTTTGTCTATTCTCATCACAATCTCTCTTCCGCCCGCCCGCATACACATACACACACAAACGCGACATTGTACGTGTGTGTGTGTCTGTGTGAATTCATACCGAAAAGCTCAGTGTAGTCTGGCAGATGCTCTCTAAACCGTTAAAGTACCATAGAACTATATATATATATATATATATTGAAGATGGTACAAAGTAATTATTATTTATATATAAAGTTGCAGTTACGTGTTACGTTACATATGAATTACCGTATAACCTTTGCCAACGAGGAGAAACCAAGAAAGTAAAGAGACTTTAATTGGCCACTCCACAGCACATCTAAATAAACATTTTTTTTAGTATCTGAAATTTAGCCGCTTCAAGCATTGTTACTGGCAAAGTTTACTGAGCCTTGGCTATTTTGTACATAAGTCGACCATTTACACAGCAGTTAGTCTGCGTTGGGTTTGAAAGGCGTCGATAACACCGCTCGGTGTGCGTATATCAATATGAACGCCTTATATCAATTTGTTTACTTGCCATATTTAGCTAGAAAAGTTCAAATCCTCGCGCTATTTAACAAATCGAGTTCGCGAGTTGCCCTCACTTACACTTGTCGTTCTGTGTTGTCAAGTAAACGCAGCTAAAAATCGTTACAAACACAAAGTTTACGCGACGTAAATACTTGCCCACCAACCATTACCGCCTGTTATTCGTCGCTTTATGTCCATTACGATCATCTACGGTTCTACTCAACATAAATCGAAAATATTGGATATAGAATTAGCAAGTCACCTATTTCATGTTTTGTCTGGGTTTTTTCTACTATATCGTCTGCAAAATATAGCAGAGAACCCGCGTCGACAAAATTCGTAAATGGATCGTGCCACACGACGCGACAGATCGAGGCGCTTAATTAACAACTTTGAGAGCATATTTACTTGATAATGTACTCTTTTAAGCTTAGGAATTTTTGGTCGTAGATATTGCGCGGAAAGCTAATGTTTTGATCCCAAAGCTACAAGTAAGAACAACAAGGTAAAGATTTAATGTTCGTGTTCTATTTAATAGTAGAATACGATACGACTGAGTAAAAACTGTTGCCAGCGCGGCTGTTGGCGGAATCTGGTTGGGTAATAATCTAAATTGTAACTAAGCCACATATTCGTGTATCGTTACGTAATAAGTGTTCCATGCTTTAATTAGCAAAAAAAAAAAAAAAAAATTTATAACGGGCTACTTTTAAAGGAATCGAAAAAACAGTATTACTCGGTTTATATATCCCACCGTGCTCAGCCGTTGACAACACACAGAAGGTAGAGCTGCGCACGATGCCGATTTTACAGCCATCGCTGATTGCGTCATTAGTGACCATTATCCGATATTGACTCAACTTTCCTGTACTTGTGCCTAAGCAACGATAATTAACATGGTAACCTGCGACTCCAATTAACGGATTATGGTCGTTCCCGAGGCCATTATTTGCTTGCCCAGAAACGCCTTGCGGTTTTTAGAGACATTAGATATACATAATACATGCCGAGATCGTTTCCCTCATATCGACCCCAGCATCAGAAAATTTCTAAGCCAAATAAATTCATATTTATTTTGCCTGCCAGTCTTTATTGTGCTATAGTTATGTACTAATAGCAATAAACAGAGTGAAACGAAAACCACCGTAGATAACATAATCAGGTTGTTCCTTGGGAGAAAAGATTTTATTTTTAAGAGAGAAGTTAGATCAATTTAAGATAAATTATTTAAACAATTTTTTTTATTATGGGCAAAGTACTAATTAGTGATGTTGTAGTCGACGTATATCTTCTATTGGATAATTAGGCCTATCTGCCTCTTCCTTAAAACTTCGGTGTTATGTTGCAGACGTTTCTGTAAGGGCATGCTACATAAGGCTGTCAACAATGACGGTAAATGAGCACTGAAAGCAAGTAGTGCCTCCATCCTTGTTTCTCTGTCAAATAGCTTTCAGGATTCTCGATCGAGTTAGTATAAATGGGTGCAAGCTTTATGATGTAACGATGTAGGTGATAGTTCGAATGAAATCCTAGCGGACTTCATCAACACCGTTATAGTAAACCGATTTCTTCGGCATTTCCCCGAACGAAGCATTTGCGCCTACGTTCTGGGTGAAAAGGCACACGTTCTCAAAGGCAAAATATTTCTAGAAATGTTCTAATTTTGATAAACATCTTAACATTAAAAAATTTAATTTTTTTTTTCAAGGTTTTGCAAGTTTCTGCCGCGAGTTTGATGTTCTAGCCAGTATTCTACCAACGACAAAAGTAACATATATTGCATTTATCAGTTACTTCCTAACATCAATTGAAACGCTAGGACTCTAGTAAAATTGCATCATATATTTGAATTGTTCGGGCACTATAAAGCACTACGTTACGCTCAGGCTGATTCCCTTTGCCTAACATCTGCTCATCATCTGACAGAAATCTAAAGGGATTATAGTTTATACTTGTGCTAACCGCTACGGTAATAGATGTCACAAAACAGTTTAGATGAAATTAAACACGCGAAACGGTACGCTGAGCTGGTCTCCCATCTCTTTTCGTGCACTCGACAGAGTTTTCACAGCTTGAACATAGCAACACGAGGAGTAGAATGCTTTTGTTTGAGCACGGTTAAATGGCGAGAAGGAACCAGCGGCCTGCTTCAATGCAGGACAATACAACTTCCATGGTGATAAAACGATAGTAATTGTGACAAAATCCATAACAGCATTACAGACAGGTGCCATCATCAATCGCTATTGTTACCAACAGCATAGTGAAGGCCTGCTAACAGTGTTATTTCTTTTTCTAACTTTGAATCATCGCTATTATTACAATACATTCACGTCGTTGAAAGAGTTTGTTGCCCTTCACACCAGCTCCTTCTTTGCCCTGACTATTTTCATAAATAAGTAAGCAGTAATATCGGCAGAACTTTCACTTCATATTTACGGCAGCATCGTTCCAGAGTTCTCGCTTCTACAATAGTATACAACACAATATATATATATATATATATATATAGAACAGTTAGTAATCTCGGTCGATGCATTGATGAAATTTAGCCTGGCGGTTTTTTTAAAACCGGGCACCTTCTTTGTCCGTCACATTCTATTTGCTTGTTGCCATTACGCAGACCAAATAGTCTCAGCAGCCCGTTGAATATCTCTAAGCCATTTTCTGAAACGATTTAGGGTTATCACTGTCCGACGTTTTTACGACTTATCCTTCTTTTATTATATTTATCTCATCGAGTCGTTACATTGAGCATTAACAAGAGTAACCTATCTCTGCTTACTAGGACTTGAAATATTCTATAAACATATATACTCGTAGACGCTCGATGTCGGCAAATAGCAGATATCTTCATTACGTGTAAACAGAAAGTTCATCTCAAGCCTGATAAGAAATTACCGTCATTCGTACGTATAAGCAGTGGCCAATGGTTGCACCGGAAATGGCCCAGTCTAGCCTAAGAGAGAGCTCTACTTCGCAGCTTTGTAAACTATCAACCTTTATAGGCTAAGCATAACATCAAATAAAATCAGAGAGCGTTCCCCTTCATACACATCAACAGTCGAACACCGTCTTATGCAGTAAGCTGAGAACAATTTCCTGCCCATGTGACGACGGACATTTTACAGACTACGTTTGATTTTCAGCCCGAATATACAGGCGTCAAGCTAGTAGGACTAACCCAGATTTCAGTGACGAAGTAAACGAAAACTGCTCTAAAAATGTTAGCTGTCCTGAAACATGAGTCACGGAACCTGTAATATCGAACGAAGATGTGCTGGCATCGAACTAAGTAAGATGCCGCCTAATGAAGGATTTGTAATTAAAACGATGCCTCAAAGCAATCATCTAAATGCAATTAAAAATGTTCAGGGAACGATCGTGTGGCTAATTTCGGCACCTTACTTAGTATAATACTTAGTATACCAACTGGCAGTGCTGCCGAAGCCAATTTAACGATCCATATTACTGGGCTTGCGAAATGTCTTTCGTGAAACACCTGCCTTTCTGAAACCCACACATATTATTTATACTGACCGAAGTCGAGCGACAATTTGAACTTTCCGCAATCGGAAAGTTACGTTGCAGAACAAGGCAGCTTTATGCGTGCTCAACCAGTCGCATAAACTTTACAAAGCAAGCTTCAATGGAGTGCTTCGATAAACACGATTAGCGTGATGATTAGTGGACAAATGTCAGGGGCATATTATTATGCCACTGTCATTAATTACATCATAGAATCATGCAGTTCCTGTTTTTAAACCACGACATGTTGAAATTACTTCGATCGAAGCTGCCCATTTTTTTTACAGGCGAATGCGCGTCGCCACAATCATCACAAGAATATTTCTATTACCGCTTGACAATTGCCAATCGACGTATAGAAGTGAATGAAAACAAGATGGGAGGTTCACAAACAAGCAGCCCTAATCATAAGAAAGAGGGCGCTGCTAGCCACTGAATCATGGCCGATCATGCTAGCAAGAAGCAATATCAACCAACAATGTCATCATTAAGCAGCCACTACTCAGCTCGCGTTATGTTATGGCGATCCAGTTTCCGATTTGGAATCGGCCATCAGATTGCTGACAACGCTGTTAGATGCACCATAAAGGGACTATAAAATTAGGGACCCTTGTTTGCTGCTTCACAGAGCCGCATCGAGACGGACCCTAACGCTTATTTATTCAGATGCTAGCAACAACGATCGATATTTTTTAGTTAGCCTTTAGCTATCACCGAAGCATTTAGCCGCGCCAGAGCGACTACCTGCTTTCGTTTGATTTTCTGAATAACGTTATACGCCAACGTAAGCATGCACCAAAAGAAGAGTCAGTGACTCTTAACCGACCCTCCTGAGCCGGTCTCCAAACTGCTGCAATGGGTCATAGTGGAACGTCACTAGCTTCGTGATTACGAACAACCTGATAACATACAACAGTTTCAAGCAATCAACAATGTAAACCGTGTCTCCGGACTCCGGTTCATTCTTTCCGGTATTGAAAATTGGCGATCACTTTTCTATTTACATGCAACAACTGAGAAGACATCCCGTCCGCTCACATGCCCTTAAGCCTTTAAGCCGACAACAAGAACCTGGGCTACTTGTATTGCCTTGAATAAGAACCACGATGAACTCGTTAGTGAGCCCATGTGGCGACGCCTTTAAGTGTTTGCTGAATTCCTTTAGGTATTTGTTCATATTCTAACGCGGTCCGCTGTGATTGTCGGACAACTTTTCATAGCACCGAAATCTTTACTCAGACTTTTGTAAATAAAGACTGAGTGTAGTAATATTTCATGCAAGCGTAGCATTAGAAATAGACACGCAGTAACGATAATAATCTAACTAACGAGTAAGTTCGCCGTAAGAATTTGTAAGAAACAACTTATTAGATTTATCGTTGCATGAATAATTTCATTATGTAGGGATGTTGATCCACCTATGCGTCTGATTTAACTGAGGAAACCTTATCGGAAGCAAGTGAAGCAGATCAGAAAGAAATTCTCTAATTGATTGCTTATCATGCTTGCATGGCACAAGAAATAGTTATTATTAAGATAGGCATATCTGGTACGTGACAGGTTCCTTCAGGTCATGCAGGTCCGCATGACAGTTAAACGATTAAGTTATGTAGTAACCATCATCGGCTCAAATCATATTATCTATATAATAATTAGATATCATTGAGTCGTCGTAGCCAGATACATATATTGTAGTATTCTGTGTTCGAAGCCCTTTTTTGGAAGCCACAGACGCTCACACTCAGTTTAAGCATACTCACCTTCACAACTGGGGGAAAACCGGCTCCCTCAGCGAAGTTCCAATCAAGTGAAGTATTGTCGAAACACGCCCCTCTATATCGTTCTATACAAGAAACGCATATTTATCTAGTCAAACAGATCTCTCAATGCTTCCGCAGTTACTATTATTATGTTAGTTGAGCAAGTGATTTAAACAGAAGCTTAGCTTGCTCTACTTCGGCACAAACTAAACAACGAATTGCTCGCTATCACCCAATAACAATTTCTTACGGTAGATTGTTTGGTTTCCTGGTGAGTTATTTTCGACTAGATTTTACGAGGCACTTTTTTCCGGCATTAAACTTTCCGGCATTAGTCAGATAGGCCATGGTAACCAGACCCAGCTTGCGGATAGTTCGTGTATAGCTTGAAGGGTTTTATGCCCGTTACACACTGCCGTTACAAGCAGTACTGCTGTAGTTGCTCACATTATCGTCGACCTGTGCGTGTTCTCAGCTTCAAAAAAACTCATGTTGGCGTCGCTTGTTGTTAAATACTGACTTCACCAGCAATAGTAAGTACAGAAAATGAGGAGACGATGACTAACGAAGCACAATGACATCATAAAATAAATAAAAAACGAATATCCCAATGTAAAAAATGTCAGGCATTCACCCCTGTGTATCGGTGCCAGTGTCGTTGTCAACATTAAAGTTTCTACTGGTTTCGACGTACCGGTGTAGTTTGCAGTCAGAAGCAATGCTATATCTAGAAATCGTTTTCGAAATCAACTTTCGAAAAATAAGCCGCAAGGCGGAAAATAAAAATTGGAAGATGATATAGATTTTCCTAGCGTGTTTACTAGAAATTTTTATATAAACTATTCTAATTTTTTTCCTTCAGCTCTTCCTAGGTCAGTTTCGTTTAACAGATTCTGTTTCATTTTTGAACATGCATGCCGGTGTTGTTACGCGTATTTCAGCACCATTGTCACCCCTAAAAATCGCGTATGATTATTTAAATTTATTCAGTTTCGTTTATGTTAATCTCACTAAACTCAATATAAGGTCATGGCACGGCGCAACACTGGACCGTAATATCCGAAAGGTACATTGTCTGGCATGTACGTTCCCATGTTCCCACCAATTTACAGTTATTACCTCTCCAACCATCACCAACGACACGTTTCACAGCTGTTTACCGCAAATGTATTTAGACGTTGTACGCCACCGGGTGACGTAACAAAATACCGTAGAGAAACAAACATACCGACAAACTGACAATAGACGATTGTGTAGTAATAATGATAGACGTAACGTTCTAATATAGCAAGTATGCTGTTTCAACAACTCTGGCTCGCCAGCCCATAGCAGCTAAACTGAATAGCTCAACGTACGACTTCCGCGAGTTCAACGGATCTATTGCGCTGACCACTCTACTGGGTCTTCACCTATTTGCATACCAAGCAAATGAAGTATTTGGCTCGTTTCGACAGACAAAGGCTGTGTGTGGATGGACAAGTGTTCGGACGGGATGACTAACGATGATACCGGAAGTAAAACTTGAAGTACAGAAAGAGATAAGTCGGTATTTATAAGCGTGAAACGATGCTTCAATTGGTCGTCGTATACTAAAACAATGATTGTTAGAATTTATCTGTTGTCAGGCCCTCTAGGGTAGCATTGACGATAGAAACAATATCATCAATCTGTGGGATCCATTCATAATGGCCTTCTGCTGCTTAATATTATATACATAGTGTAGTAGCATACGTATACGCTTATCGTATGCTCGTAGAGCGATATTTCTATTCACTACTGCTGCTATGTTGACTTACAGCGGCACTATTACGAGAAGCATCTGAGAATGTCCATCATGTTTTGGCATCACGTCTTCGAAGGATCTACTCGCTATGGTATATTCAGATGTTACTTCCCTACGAAAACTTCGTGATAGAGGACAAAAAGCGTTACAGCCTAACCTAGCGTTACTAACTTCGAATGTATGAACCATCGACAACGGCACGAGGCTAGCTTTCAATTCTGCTGATTTCACCTGTTTGGAAGGCTAGCTTGCCTACGTGATGAACAGTTGAATTGAGCAATTCAATTCGATTGAGTTTTCGGTGGAAATTTTTGCTAACGTAATGGTGTTTTCTCCTGACCTTTACATTTTATAATACTTAAGTGGTAAACTGCCTGTACTGTTTTCTTAGCGAGTTCACGCAAGTGTAAATTACTATTTATGGCGATTCCTTTCCATGCCGACATTATTAACACGATTGCTGTGACTAATCGAACAGCTTTAGCAGCACCAGCCCGTGGCGATCCTCGTAATGTCGCTGCTGCTGCTGCTGCTGCTGCTGCTGTCATCGAAATCGTTGAGCTGGATACATCGTTCGAATAATAATAAGACGGACGAAACATAAAACTACGAATGATGTCAGCCTCTCGAAACGACGCGTGCGTGTAATTTCGCCCCTGTCTCCACCAAAACTGTCGTTGGCGCCCGAATCAATTCCACCGACTCAACAGCAAGAGTAACAGCAACAGTAGCAGCAGCACACGGTTCAGTGAACGCAGCGTCACATTCAGTGCTCTCGCCGCTGTAAGAGTCTAGAGAAACAGCGTTATCACATTACTGCAGAAACGTTAGTCACGTGACCTGTAGTTGTTCTACTAGTTCTAGCGCCGCCACTGTTACGTGAAAAGCAAAAATGAGGAACGGTGCGAGCAGCATGGAAAAGGGTTAGTTGCTGCTGAGTCATCATGGCCTACGTACCATTACCGGCCCATTTTCCCTGGCGCCGTCACCAGCAGCGGTGTCAGCAAACAGTACAGCCGTCAAATGTACTTTAACAAAAATGAGAGAAAGTGGGCAAGCTGTAAGCAGCGGCTCCATTCGTAAATGCAACAAAAACACTGCTATAATTGCCTTAAGCTTTATGGGCAACATACAACTCATAGACTGTTCTGTATTTAGCACTAAACGCCGATAATATGTTGTCGTGCATTGAAAATGCCAGTGCATCTATTGCTCTCATTGTCGTCGTCGTTGTCATGTAGATGTTTTCAGATTCCTGCGGTAAAAGATTTACAGAGGAGGGGCTCGGCTATGAACACGTTACCCCGTAATCAAAGGATTATAGTTATAGCCAATGTCATGTTGCTATCGGTCTTGCAGTCGGTAAGAATCACAACAGCGGCAATAACGAAGATAAGAATCTGTATCTAAATGTGTACAGATAGTAATATAACGCTTCGTCTTCACTGGAAAGGTTAACCTAATAGACCTCTGCCTTCCGAAGTCTTGTGAAAAGCAACGATACGCTATAAAAGCAGGTGTCTATGATCAAGTTGTTGCTGGCTACGGAAAAACAACATCTCTTTTATGCCAGTCCTTAATCCCAAAATGATTGTACATTTGAATCTTTAAGATCCTGCGCAACGGAGGACTCTTAGCCACCAGGAGTCGTCAAAGTTTCGGAATAACTCTGATCGAAAAATGTTGCTATCACTAAAATACAACACCGACATTGTAAAGTGTTAGGCGTACGTTATGCACGTGACGATGGTGATTATGACTAGGACACCATCTTCACTCTAACAAGACCTGCCCCGATATGGGAAAGTAGCACGGTATCGTTTCGATCGATCGATCGGCGTCGTCTACAATCATGGTCTAATTTTCTATCAAGCTGAATGTGCTTTGATACATGCGTGTTAACGAAGCAAAGGGATGACTGGTGAAGGACACGGGGAACTACCGACAATTGAAATCACTAAATGACGCAGCGGGTTACATCAACGTAATGTGGACACATGGAGGACAGCCCAAATCAAGACGCGCGAAAAAATTTGAGATAGGGAATATACTGAGAAGGAAAAGGACGCAGAGGAACTGAGCCAGTCTAACCTCAACCAACTGATATCACTTGATGATGATCATTCTAAGTAGAGCTTTTCTGCTGCGCCATGATATCGAGTTCATTCCAATAGAAAACATACGGATCATGGCACTTGCTCAGTCTTAATGTAATCAGGTGCATTTAAGCAGAAAATGAATAATAGTCATTGATTTAATTATTTGGTTCATGATGAAGTGAGTCAACAGATGCTATTCGCTGTCTAACGAGAGCAAATGCACATCTGACTGCGACATGGCGAATTTGATGGTTCCATCGTCGTGCACGTAATCGGCCGTCGGATAAAAGCATCTTGGCCTAGTACTGAAGTTATCAGCTGGCCTGATAGTGATTAACTGGGAACGCCCAGTACAAACGACGTCTGTCCAGATAATCTATACTTCTTCGATCCCAAAGTAACATGTTAATCTATCTAAAACTTTTTGACCGAAGTTACATTTTCTTGACTGTTACAAAACGTTCGGCGTCACTCCAACGCTTCCCCAACCACCGACACAATTTCGCATACAGCGCTTTCGTATATCAAAGTATTCTTTTCGATATTCGCACAGTTGGCTAAGATTTGGCCACTAACATTTCTATGAGAACCAACAAACTACTAACTTATTATGTATTTATTGAATATAGGGATACCATAAGGAATATCGTATGTCGTAAACTTCACTTTCAGATCAGAAGTTTAGCGGTGCCATCATTAATGTACATTTGTGTGCGTTAGTTATGCATGAGCGAATACGCTCCGTCGAAACACTCATAGTACGACATAGAATTGTGCATGTTCTTGTTTTACTTAGCCCCTTTCTTTAAACCCTGTTCTTAACCCTTTTGAGGAATAGGTTTTTTGGTTGCTAGGCTCTCTCTAGCCATGACTGCCCCGACCATCATTTACTATAAATTATGAGCGATCTGTGGGACAGAGGAGTCGCAGAACGACTGCAAGCGGTCGCTTTGTTGACTATGGACCAAATATGGAAAACGACGATTGCAGTTGAGAGTGTTCCGTCTATCTGTTATGCCCACGTGAAAGACGCAGCTGACATGCAAGTTCCTGGGCAAGTAAGGAAAGAGAACTGAAGGCTGCTGTTGCATTGGGCTCGAATATGTTGTTGCTGCTGCTGCTGCCACTGATGCCCGAGTAAACTCTGGATGGGGCGGCAGTCTGCACTGGCACAGTAACGGGCATAGACGATATGTAATATTCATAGTAACAATAACAATGGCAGGAATGGAGAGACACGATAAACATACCCCACTACGAACGCAACAGATCAAGCGCCGTCATCGGTGGCATCTTAACAGACAACTAAAGCGTGAACGAAATCAGGTAAAATCACGCTAGTAGCGACAAACAGAACAGTTACGCCGGAGCCCCTCGATCAAAGGCAGCGGGAGCGAGAGCGACCAGAGAGGAAGGCTCTTTTACGAAAAAGAGACCGCACAGTCCGATGATATCTATGGTGCGATTCGCCGCTATCGCACTGACGAGTTAGCGTGTATGCGCAAAGGTTTGCTTTTAATATGACAGGAGATTTAGCTACTTAACCGTTATTGAGTCGATAATATGCCCCAGTAGCAACAAATTGATGTTGCCGAGGTTTACGCACAATGCTAAGTTGAGTGGTAAATTCTGTGTATAATAAAGTTTAACGGAACTTTTAAGCGGTCTGGCAAACGCTCTCGTATAAGCAAATGATATCAAATCAAAACTGTGGCTGTATATCGACTTTCGGCGTAATATAGCTGACTGACCAGCCGACTTTGCTTTCTGGTATGTATTATTCAGAGAGTTTACAACTGCTCCAGAAACGTCCCTGGACATTTTCTTATCTCCCAAACAGTTGTCTTCGAAAATAGTCACATGCATCAACTTCATGGGGTCATTACTACAGTGACGCTCTGATTTAACATTTGACTATGCCAATCTGGCACCAACTCGTACATTAACAACACTGGTTCCTTATAGGGCTGGTAAAGAATTAGTATACGAAATACCAGAATAAGGGTAAAGCTAGAACATATAATCACTAAAGAAAATTGTCATAAATAATGGAGCCTCTGTCAATGCTATCAATAAGCAAAAAGCGGATTAGATAATTAAAAATAATTGATGAACGCTACCTACTAATGTAAACGGTTTACTGGTTCAGAAGCCAACAGAGCGACAAGCAGTGATTGCCACTTAGGCGCGAAGCGTAGTCTCTATTTTTTTTGGGCAACGATCCACGACTGTCCACTCTGCAGGCGAATTCCACATCAGTTAGTTAGCCCAGTTTGAATGTTTCCGATATATTCGTCACACCGACTAGTCTATGGAACCTACGGAAACGCCGAAACGACCATCACTACTGATTGAAGCTGTATGTGTCCTTCGGATAAAAAGAGTCCGAAACCTTGACAATGCAGTAACCTTGGTTTCTCGTCTTGTCTGACATTGTCGCCAAAGTCCCACTGTAATCCGCTCATAAGCGCATCAGAAGCACCAGCCGCTTATCGAACGCAGCATTCTGACCTTGCCATAATCCTCTACAATTTTTGTTTTTAGTTTGGAGACAATACTCGACGCCGATATGCTAAGCAAACAGAGAAAGACGTACGAGAACGTAAACGATCCTCTTGGCAGTTAATAGCGCTTAAAAGGTCTTAACGTCACTAGCTAGCGGTAGCAGGTTTGGATAAATTCACAATCCATGAAATTTTAACTATGAGACATTTTCTGCTGACGGAGTTCCTGATAGATAGCAGGATATACGATATCTAGTTAGTCGAGCAGCAATAGCAACCACGTTAGGCGTCTCCGGGGCATTGACGTTCCATACAGTATACGTCGTGCTGTGCTATGCCCTGACAACTCGATGAGTCATAGCTTGAGGCGGCAACTCGAGGCCAATTGACTTGCCTTTCTGAGCTCTCGATACGGACAATGACTCATGTGAGCCTCTGAAGGCAAACTCCACGCCAAGATATATTGTACAATTATAGAAATGCAGATCTACCGCTTCCTACGAATGCTCAAAAGCAGTTACTGTCAACACGGCCTGATTATCGCGTCGTTTCGTTTTACTTTTAATAAGAGAATATGCCTGTCGCCTAGAAAGGCCGCTACCCAGAACGGGGATGGTGGATTATTCATAGACACAGCAATACCTAATAGCCCTTTCCAGTCCACAGACTAGAACATCTGCTATCGTTTTCAGATCTGATCAATCCAGTATCATCCCAGCCGCAGATCTTGATGCCACTACCGCCATCGACAGACGGCTATCCGATGCTGAGATAAAAAAAACTTATTCGCTATGAGTCCACAACGATTATTTGTCGCTTTATTGGCTCCGTATTTCCCATGAAATCGAAGCGCACGAGGTTATCGTCTACAAGAGATACTTTTATCCTCGCTCCGCGTCTCTAGAGACCACTGATCACCAATCATTTGTGCAGTAGCGACGGTGGCCACCAATTATACAAGTTATGAATGCGGACCGGCATCTCGCGTTTTCAGCGCAAACAGCCGCCGCCGTCACCACGACAGACACGTCATATGCTTGCGGCTTAAAGCAATGTCACAGATATAACAGAATCGGTATATATGTCCAGCCAGTGGTGCTAACCAATCTGGACGGAGCTCAGGCACATTGACGTCCTGTCAGAGTGGAAAGCCGGGACCTAGGAAAAAATGAATGAACAGGCACGACAATACTAGCGTAAGGGAACTATGAACATACAAGCTGGTCATTTTATTATAAGTAGAGTATCATGGCATAAGATAGTTTCCAAAATGCGATCTCGCCACTAGATGAACATTGACACTCAGTCAGTACTAGCCTTAGTACTTGGAAAAACTAAGCAAGAACGGAGCTACCGGGAACAATGGAAGGACGCGTGACGAAAAAACCTAAATACTAAGCTAAAAACTGGCTTTTGGATATGTGAAATGCGCCTTCAAAATGCTATTAGCTGCAATCCGTAACTAGCAATAGCTGATATTCGTAGCCGCAAATCATTTACAAAACGGATCATCCTCAGTCAGCTCTTTTTTTCATACAGAGTTTGAGCAATATAGTTTACGGCAATATAGTTTACGTATGCCTAGCACAACTAAAATGTGGTGTCTGTGAGACGTGGGGCTCAGCCGGCCGGCTGTATTTATCCCCATTAATTCCCACTACCCGTTAATTCTCTGTACCTTTCTCTTAAAGTTCGCTCTGAATCAGCTCAGATCTTCGGTGACGAGTATTGCAGGCTCGACTACAAACAATTATATGTGACACTATGCACATAGCGCGCTGATTATATTTTAACTATATTGTCATAGTAGTACCTAACTAGTATAGTTCTTGTATCGATTGGCAGCCGGTCCCTTTTTAGGTCGTTATTACAGCCTTCTGCCTAAGACATACTCCTTGCTTGGTGTTACAATTCACGGAAGATCTGTGGTAATGTTAAGGCACTTAAAAGATGACAACATATTGCCATTAGATTCACAAAAGTACCGAAAAGCAAGGATTCCCCTAGTAGTAATGAAAGTCGTGTCTGTCTTTGTCATTACGACAGCATCGCACGAAGATTTATTCTTCGGGTACGATTTACCTTAGAAACGCACGTACGGCAGCGAATTAAACCTTAGAACTGATAAACACATCAATATATTATTCTGTTGTAAATTTTCAGCGAACACTAAAACGCTGACAGGAACTACATTGCCGTCGACTCGGCAGTAACAAAGTTTGTAGCATTGTCGCCCTTCGCTCGAAGACTTGTGAATGGAACGGAAAGCAAAAGCGCTATTTCACCGATGATTTGGGCCAATCTCCAGAATGTTCTTCGGCGTTCTTTCCTATCGTTAGAAAAATGGGCAAATAAGCCAAGTTTTCAACTTGTCATCTTTTTTACTTAGCTAATAGCTTTAGATCGCGTTTGAATACTGGTACCGACTGAATAGCGCATACTTCAACTTAACGAGGACAACGTCGAAACTATTTCCATGGGTCGTCGTCACATACGACACTTAGAAGAGCGGCGTTGGACGGCTCGGTCTGAGGAATCCCGACCTACCCCTAAAGTGTGACCCAACCTATTAAAAGCATTAGTAAAAAAAAGTTACCGAATAGCAGTAGCAGCCTCCGAAGAAGAATTAGTGCTGGAAAAATTAGACTGCAAAAAGCTTTACAATATGACGTTGCGAAAGTACCTATTCATTCGAGATGTACTAACCACAGATGAACTCTGTACAACGCGGCAGCTCGTCACTATAGCGCTAGCAGTGTACATATGTACATAACTTTACTGCGCTATCGCCGACCGGCCATATCAACAGCCCCTTCGGCCCCGCCATTTGGCGCGTCGGACGTCGGGCACAGTTCACCGGTTGACTCACTGTTAAATAAAAATGAACTACCATTATCCTTATTACTGCTGCTAAGACTGCTGCTATTACGACAAGAATAACAGTCAGCCGGTGTGTATGGTAGTCGCTGACGCTAACGACAGGATCTCACTGTCACCACTCGTCGTCCGATTGCTTCGATCACTGGTTCAATACGGTTCAGCCGATAAGACAGATGCACAAACATACACGCGAAGATAGACATCGACGTCGCACCAGTGTGTATCAACGAGAAGAGCAAGAAGCCGGCCGGCCGACTAAGAAACCGCCAAATCGAAATGCCGCAGGAACTGTTGAGAATGAGCGAAAAGACCGTTGTCCAGAGACAACGGCCGTTGCTAAATGAGAGGACCTATTTATATTTTTATTATCATTACAGCATAGCATCGATCAGTAAATTGTCAGGTGTAATAATTGATGAAAACAAAAACCAAATACACAGATCGGGCTCCCGCTAAATAGTTGTTACGATGCAACATATATGTTGCATCGTAACAACTATTTAGCGGGATCTTGTCTAATATTATGGCTTGATCGTAATAATTGCAAAAAGATCACTGGGAGAAAATGACAGGTGTCCAATAGCTATAAGAATAATAATAACGATGAAACTTTATATACTGGGAATAACACTCAATGCAGATTTCCTTTGACGGGCATGTGTCGATCGCTTGTTTCTTTATGATGCTTTAGCAGTGCGGTCACCGCCGTTAACCAGTTGAATCCGCCTTCGCGCTAAGTACCTAGGTTACGTTGCCGATCTGACCAGCGATCAAATTGCTATACCATCAACTCGTCGGTCTGCCTAGTTGCCTATGACGAACGCCTATTTCGCCCGAACGAACAACATCGTTACGTGCACCCCATATCATCATCAGCATTATAATAAGCGCAACAATTATTCTAAGGAGAGCTGCTGTTTTTTTTCGCTAGTCTTCAAGCGAAATCTTGCACGAAAACATCTCTGACCATAATAATCTGATAACCATAATGATTAAGATGTCAATGATGCAGCGCCGATGCCACGTTGTTTGCTCATGTCTCAAGCATGACGACTAAGTCCCGTCCTGTTCGCTCTCTAAAATCTCTGTCTGTGCCGGCAGTTTGGCAAAAAACGTGACGTGATAC
This sequence comes from Varroa destructor, assembly GCF_002443255.2. NCBI lineage: Eukaryota > Metazoa > Arthropoda > Arachnida > Mesostigmata > Varroidae > Varroa > Varroa destructor. The sequence goes on along the minus strand of NW_019211454.1, from coordinate 52,901,989 downwards.
AAACGCGTAATAGGTCGTCTGGCTTGGCGCGATCAGCAGGGTTCTATTTTGATTCGTTTCGAAAAAATGTCGTTGTGTCGTTTCCTGTTTTCTTTCACCGCAAGTTCTTCGGCCGACAGACATTTTCCTGTGGCCTATATTGGACAATATATTTCTAGTATCTCCAGGATATTTTATGGCGACTAGTATTGTATTGTACTAAATTCCTCGTGAGAAAAGAGCTCGCACAAGTCATCACTTTCTGCCCAGTCTAAGTCGATATCGGACAAAGCTCACAACAGCCCTTGATTATAAATCAAACGCTATAAGGGGCTTTTGTAGGTCTCTTACTTTGTCTATTTGTACGTGTAGTCTGCCGGAATTTACGTGGCACTCTCGTGCATGATTTCTACGTGTTATGACATTTTGTCGTCTTAGTAAGAAGAAGCGATTTAAAAGGGTGGCGAGCACTTCGGAGATATCGCCACTGCTACTGCCTTCGAGCGGACCGTCGGAGCGACCAGCCGTCAGCACCGCCATTGCAGACCCCACCCATGAGATGAGGTAGTGGCCACTCGCCACGGTTCGTCGCTGCTATCCGCTATGCGCTCAGCTGTATCATCAGTAGGCGCTCACATTTGCCCAGCCGGCGGCCCAGTGCTTCTGCTAGAAGCATAAGCGTCATTCAACCGCTCAGCGTGTCACAAAGCGGTACCTCCAAATAACAGTAACTACAACGGCAACGCTTAACACAGTAGCATTCCGACACCCACAAAAACCACTGCAGTAATAAAGTCGATGACTCCGTACTGATGCCTGACACACGCCGATGAGATTTCAGTCGGCGTGTGTTGGGCGCGAGCGTTAACTTTATATTAAAGTTATGTTTATATATACACATAAACGAGAGTAGATGTTTCATCGCATGGAATAGATTTGGTAAAGAGCGCTCTATGCGGAGATACGCATCACGTATGGCCAGACTCCACCGACGAACGTTTTTCCATCGAGTATGCATCCGCGAGGGCCACAACATCGAACGGTATTGTCAAAACTCTGATCGCGAACGCGCGTATCCTCCTTTCTCCGTTTAGGTAGGGCATTTTTCAATCGAGTTAATCCACAACAACTCTTTCCAACGTCTGCCTGTGAGGCACATACCATATATATGCGAAGATCTCACTTACCCAGAGTTCCACGCCCCAATTCGGGGGTTCGGTGTTTGCCATGTCTACAGAATTTCTTCCGTCGACGTAGTGGTTGTAGTACTAGTAGCAGTAGTAGTAGTAGTAGTAGCTAAGGGCAAAAGGTGCCCCGTCCTTTGCATACACTCTCAATGTTCGCGTATCATCTATACGTATATATATATATATACCACTATGTTCTTTGAGATTTATATATAGAAACACATTAGGGACGTCTTGTGAGGCTGCTACCGGTACTACTACAACCCGTATTGGACCGATTAAGTGTATCCTCTAGTTCGTTGGGGCCCGCACAAACAGTCGCGCATCCATATGTGTATCACTTACAGTACAATATACATACCGCTTATTATATATTATGTCAAGTTTGACTGTCGTCAGTATCTGCACCGTTGCTGCTGCTGCCGCTACCGTTGTTGTTATCGGCGTCTCCACTTTTCACATGAATAATTTACAGACAAATTGGACAAACTTACTAGTTAAGGAAAACTTTCTTCTTGCCTTTATTTTTAATCATTTACGACATTGTTACACTATCCTTCTCTTCTGAACTGCGAGCACAACAGCACAGAGTATCGACTCGCTAGAAATCGAACGGCTGTGATTAAGGGAACGACGGATCGCCATTGGCTATGGATATCGAATTTAAACCGCTATCTCTGCTACTGCTGACGCTGGTTAACGAGCATGTAGCCAATTAGGGATAGCGCAGGACACGACCATGTGCCTATTGTTAACAGCAATTTTCGCTATTGCACGTCGACATTAATGCTGCGGTTACCAATGTTATTATTGTTGTTGTTCCGCAGCGGCAGCAATAGCAGCAGCAGCAGCAGCAACAACAACAACAACAATAGCCTTTGTTAGCATGCTTTCACGTATTTGCCTGTTATGATGCCGTTACAGGTGACGCAATGTGAGCAGTTTTGGATCAAAACTATGGACAAGAAAGCAACAACGAAGTAGAAGGCAACAGAGATAGGCCGAGTGGTAGAGTTGGGCGCGTTTAGCAGAAGCGCTTCTTGATCATACTTGCGCTACCTTCACGACAGAGCGCGTCAGAGAGCAGTCAGTGATGTGCTGAGAGTACATGGACGAACGCGCCGTTCAACGTCTGTGATAATCTTACTGTTTTGCAACGCTTTCCCGTATTTCAGTGACGTTTTTCTTGTCACGTTCGAGGTGTTCGTTCGCTATATACTTCTATTCTTCTATAAATTTTCACGACAGAAAAATTTTATGAACTGCCAGCACCTTTTGGAAACGCCAGCTGCAGGCCAGAATAGAAGCTTCGTCGTTTTTGGGTGTCGTTTCGTCGTGGAATTGACCCGGCTGTCACGCAAGAGAGTTCTGCTTGAATTTGCTCTGATTCCCGGCGCAGTATGTCGTTTCCTTATTCAGCCGAATACATCTTCGTCGGAGAACAACAACTAAATCGCAAAAAACCACTCCGACAGCTCAGACTCTACGATTCTACGGTATTCCACTGCCACTGCCGCAATACAAGCTGGCGTGTTCTGTCTGCTTTGAACCTTTTTCTAAAGCGAGGGACCAGACGAGTTGTAACGGCAAGGTTGGAGTGCTCTCCACTAAACGCCAGAGAGGGCATTCGAGAGAAGTATCGCTCCGTAACTGGGTGACCAGCGCTCGCGGCAGAACACACGTCTTGCGGCGATCGAACAACGGCTTTTTTTAGCAGCAACCGTTACGAAGTCATTCGTCGGTAGCCAGTCACTTATAACCAACTAGCAAGCAACAATCACAGTGCTCGAGTTTACGGAATTCGCTGCGACTGTCACTGCTGCTCGTTGCGTTGCTCAACTTTATCGTCGACCGGTTCATACGTTCTTTTTTCGCAGGCCGCAACGAAGTCTGAGTCTTTTGGCCGTGTCCAGACTGCGTTCTCGTTGTCTGTTGTCTACTGCCACGACTTGCGAGCGATAACACTTGGCGTTCTTTTCTCCCTCAACGTTTTTCGCTGTGCTTCTTTACTCTACCAGAACACGCACAGCCGGTGGCTACACACTCACGCACACGTTCGTTCCCTTTCTGCCTTCGTACTTTACTCCCTTTGAATAGGCGATAGCGCTGTCGCGGGCACTGCACACTCAGAGAGACCCTGTCACAAACACCACCCCTGCGATTTCACTATGACCATGGAACCGATTCAACTAACACGAAGCAAACGACCCTCCGAGCCTACCAATAATGGTTCGAGCCGCAACACAACAAAACGCTGATCAACATTAACACCGAGTGTTGCCGATGCTTCCACTCGTATCCAACTAGTCGTCGTCGTCGTCGTCTGTGGGCAAGGAAAAATAACAACTACTTATATCGTCAGTTTGTTCGTTCGTAGACTTGGTGTTCGGCCGCTGTGGCGACGACGACTACAGCAAATCAACTAGGCAATCTTTATGCGCTGTTTTGTTACGTTTTTCTGGTATTATTCAACGGGCAGTCGCAGTATATTCTCTAAACTATTCGTACATTCGGACGAACACGACTACAGCCATAACAACCACTACAGCTACTCGAACTATATTATGTGTCTATGCTGTTCCTGCTGTTGTTTTTCCGTCTGTTGCTGCCAACAGCAGCAGCAGCAGCAGCAGATCTCAACATTCACAAGGGACAGCAACAGACACTGGTTGGAAAACAGGCATAGGGCGCAGCAACACCACGTTGGATAACGCAGTCCTACCACATCAGCATCACCGCCTGGGAACTGCAGCTGACCCTAGCGTAGACTATCACTACCCACTATCAGCACCACAGCAATATGAGGACGAGCGGCGCTCGACGTTAACAACTCGGTTGTTAACGAAGCGCCACAGCATCTGGTAGAGCAGGCTCACAACAACAGCAGCAGCCAGCATGCGTGTACGCGAGCCCTAGGGGCTCTATCGGTTCAGCTGAGCCGTAGACGACTAGAGAGGTTTTCTCACCCTTGCCTTATCTTGTTTTCTCCTATAGGAGCAATAGTCGAGCCATTCGTTAATACATGCACATACAGCCTGTAGAAGCAGCCACGGCAATCGGCAGATAGATACAGATCGCGGCTCTCTGTCTTCCTTATTGCTTGTATCAGCTTTTTCCTTTTCGCCAGTCGGTTCGCCGTGTTTGGTGGTCAGTCTCAGCCTCCACGACTCCTCCTCTGTTTTCTTTTCCTTCCAGTAAATAGCAACAAAAAAAAATGGCCGCCGAATGCGCCAGTAGTTAGCAGCCGCAGCAGTATCCAGTTAGGGTTCTTTCTTTTTACATCTGTCAAGCCGTGTGTCTACAACTGACAGTTCGTTGAAAAGCGGCCGACAGAAAGCAATGAGATGGGTCGTAGCCGACTAGTAGTCAACAGTGATTAGTTTTGCTTGTAGCATTGTTGTGGTCGTTGCAGGGGGAGCCCCGTTGGGCATGACAAGACACTGGGCAGACTTTTCCACTTCCCGCTTGGCTCAGCGAGTGCACACGTATACATACACACATATATTGACCGATACAAACGAATACGTACGTAGAGAAATAGATGGCAAGCAACACTTGAAGAAAGAACACGCTTCAATTACTGCTACGACTGTTCGACGACCAGCCGCTACAAATGAAAAAAGTGGACAGTACAAGCGTGAGCACACGAAAGAGTAAGGAGAAACTCGGTTTTATGTTCTACTAGAGTCCAGATCAGATAAGAACAATCGAGAACAAGTACAAAATTTTCCTTCAGTCAATGAACTACTCGAAAAGAAGGTATATACAGACAAAACGTTACAACAAAGAGTGGCGAATTGGCCGCAACAAGGCAGTATTTGCTTATAAAATAGAGACAGGGTTTAGCTTCTTAACTTCGCTTATATAGATAAGTGGAAGTTGACGTCATTTGAAATACACGAAGCAGTTTGAGAAAAAGCATATATATTCAGAAAAGCTTAGAAGAATACTAAGTTGTATTCTGTACGTGTATAAAAACATATTTAAATTTACTTTGTAGCTCCGTTAAAAGCCAGCAGGTATGAAAGGAATGAAACCAGCTAAGTTGTATATTCACAGTGTCCAAAGTTCTATTCGAATATTTACTGCAACATATATAGTTAGTTCTTTGCGCAAAAAGGGCCAGATACAAAATTATTACGTAGGCTAGACCCGCGCTTCAGGGTTGCAGAGTATATTTAACTTCACCGATATGTGTGCCGCTTTTAGCGCGAATAGCACTAATATATGGCAAATAGATACAATATATAAATAGGTTACTTAACAGTAATCGAGACACTGGTCACTTGTTGAAAATAAATATCGCCCGGTGTTGACAGGACGAAAACTATATATGGAAGGCTAGCAAAGAGCCCGCCATACGCACATTTATTGAGTTAAAAAATATACGCACGTCATAGTCATTGGTGTAAGCTTATCTGCAATTTTTTCTAATAATATTAATAATGTTATTGGATAATAATGTTATATTAATAATTCTTTCTAATCAAATAATAACCAAGAGCTGTGCTAAAGTAAGGAACCTTGAAATAATGCGCTCGCGCGCTCTTGACAGCTATACGAGCCCGCGTCGCCTCGTTTCCGAAATCGAAACCACTGGCTTTCGAATGAAGAAAGCGGAAAACAGTAAATAAATAAACACGAGTTGCTCGCTAGTGATCTTCATCGAAGGCTTACATCTTGCTAAAAAACTAGCAAGAAAAGAAGTTTTTCGTAGAAGCTTTAAACTGCACGGCGCATAATATTTCTTGAAATCGTTTCTGATCAAAGGATATATAAAGTTACATATTGGTGATTGATTATTGTGAAGGTCTCATTAGTGAGCCGACAAAATGGTACTTCGCCGGCCGGGAACCATCCATAGAAAGATTTCAATGAACTCGGTAATTCACAAGTGAATTATTTAGAGCTTACACACATGATACGGATAGAAATGCATCGTTGTAACAAAAAAAGGACGTCAAAAGCTTTTTGCACTGATGGCTATACGCTTTATTTAAACTCGCTTATACCGGAGACAATATATTAACAATGATGCATACAACGGGAAAGACATGTGTTACTTCGGTATGACAAACATATATAAGTGATAAACACCGACTACATTTATTAGGTTATTACTAGGCGGTAGATTTTGAATCGGTTTATCTTTGCGGTCACACATAATGGTAATTGAGAGACGAAACGCGGTCGTTCACTCATTTATGGAGTTCGATTCCACGTTTCGGTCGAGTTGTACAAGTTTTCAAAAATGAGGTCTCAAACAAATACTTAAGTTCGGTTTTGAACTTTTGTTTCTTGAATGGACTGTATGTGACCCCGGAAGTGGTGCGGAAAATTTGCCATTTAAGTAAGCTAAAATGTTGGGTTGTCAAAAAAGTATTGGTCGCTTCAAAGCAAAAACTAAAACATTTTTCCATGATAATAAAAGAATATTACTAGACGAAATATGTGCCATCTTGCTCAGTGACCTTCTGCCACTTATTTGGTAACATCATGGTATTACAATTATAGCAGTGCCATGGTCTCAATGTGAACATTTTGGCAAGTGATTTTTGCATCCCTTTGGTTAAACTGAATTAACATTAATGGGTCCTGTAGGGGCAAAAATTGACTATGGTCTGATGGTGCAGGATGTGGGCTACATAGCGTATTCAAATTTCTCATCTATGTTCTTTCCATCTTTGTCGAGTAGATTGCCATTGTTATGATGTGAGATTACGAATTCTCTGTTCGCTAGGTCAGTCTTTTCAATGGCTTGTTACAATGTTGTTAGCTATTGACAGCAGGCATCTGAATCGATCGCTTTGCCAAGAGGCCATTCATAATACACGATTCCTTTCCTAGTCCACCAAACACATAGCATGCCCTTCTTTGGAGTCATATTATTACATTATTTGCACATTATTTGCACGTCAATGTCGTGTGTTGAGTCGCTTTCATCCATTTACAAATCCTTTACCCAAAAATAACGATTCCGCATGTAGTTCGACGTTTGCTTGGCTAATACTGGTTATGTTTCAATCTATTTTTACTAGAATATGGAGCTTCGGAAATCGAAGAAGTTTAAGTTGAGGATGAAAGCAAAACGTCAGAGAGCAGGGATCAAGAAAAAGGAAGTACGAGTGGCACCTGAAGACGTTGGGATTCTGAGTAAGAAGGCGATTAAGAGTAGAACCCGTGTTAATCCACTTGCCAACATAAAGTTGAGCAACAAGAAGCGAAACAAGATTCTCAAACAAAGGAGGTAACCATATGATAGAATTTAATGGCCAGTATTAAATTTTGACTTCGATAAACAGCACAACAGCGTTTTGTCACGCGTAAAAATATCGTGCTAACTTGACGCTGTCCTTGATTTATTTGTTTACCAAATAAAAGAATAATGTTCACAAAAATCTAGGTTTTGCGTAGTTGGCAGTGAAGCTACGATGTGACTTACGCTAAGAGAAGCGTTTGAATGAGTAACTTGAGAGTTAATTTCCTTTGTTGTGAAGACGATTAGAAAACATAAAACGCACTTCATGCAAGTATAAGCCCGTCTAGTTGCTGCAGATTTTCTCGCTTATAGCATCACAAGCAGTAAGTTCAAATTTTTGTTGTAAGGGCCCAAAAGTATTGACCTTTTAAAGCAAAAAATTAAAACATTATGTTAAAATAATATTACGACACATGCGCCATTTTGGTTGATGACCTCCTGCTAATTGCTTGGCTGCACCATAATATACCATTGTGAAAGATCTGTAGTTTCAGGGCGAAAAGTTATCATACGTAATTTTGCATCCCTCCATTAATAAATGAGTCCTGTAGAAACCAAAAAAGACTACAATTTTATGATGCAAGATCCGGGCTACACAGCGGATGCATGCAAATTTCTGATCTGAATCCTCTCAACATATGCATCCCAACGTTAGGTAAATTACACATATCTACTTAGACAATTAAGCATTATTATTGCCATATATGCACACGGAACATGATCGTAAAATTACTTTAGCCATAAGAAATGATGGCATAACCAAAAACATGAAGCAACGCTAGGTGTATTGGGTCTGCTTTAGTGATACTGTTATTCAATGTACTGCGCACTTCATGTTAAACCTAATGGAATTATTGTTTCATTAGTTGAAATAAGGGGATTGCTACCTTGGTTACGTGCCGCTTCTATCTTAAAACGCTAAATAAATTTTCGTGGTAAATGCACGATGATTACTCGATCACGTTATGCATAAACGACACCGCGAGCAGGGTTTTAAATTTTGATATTGTATGGCGCTCATGGAAGGGGTCATCAGATACGCACAACAGTTGTTGATATGTGCAAAGGTGAATGTGGGTGGCCGTACAAGTAACGCTAAATTATTTGGAATATTACTGGTAAAGCAATTCATAGGTAGGAGTAAAAATCTATTGCAAAAATGCTCAGAATCTTCGGAGTGGTCGACATATTGCGTTAATTAGGCAAGTAGATGCCATTCTGTCACAATATATATTCAAACATTAATTCCTGAGTTTCTTTCAATATTGCACCAGTTGTTTCAACCTAATTCCTGGCTTTGATGCTTATACTCCTGTTTAGAGCAATTTTTTTTCTAACTAATAATTAGAAATTTTACCTACAGCTTCTGGTAACACGAAATGCAGCCATTTATCTTATCAAATTCGGTGCTCTAAAAGGCTTTTTATTTAATAAAATTTATTTGCTACGGTTAGCAAAGATAATAAAAACACTAAAATTCGGAACCAAATTATTTAACAAAGTATTAAAATTCTACTATTCGTAAATAATAAATATTGTAATTAGTGCTAGAAGGCGTGTCTCATGCTTCGTTTGTTCTTGCCACAATTTGAATGTAATTTAACAGTTATTATATATATATATATATATATATATATATATTTACTCATAAACATCACCATAGCATAATAACTATCGAAGATTAATAATTATATACGTAGAGACTCACGTTTTGAATGCAGCAAACATTGATGTTTTTTACTTCCTCGCTCATTGCATAAATGTTTTTAGTCGTATTAAGATCATACACGAAAACAATAATCAACACGTTAAATTGTTAGCTAAAACTAACCAATCAGTTCCCTAACTAGACCAGGTTTCCTGATGACAATATTTCATAGTTGATTGGGTACATTTCATTAGCGCCTCTATCACTTTTATCAGTTGTTTAGTCATATTTTTAAGGTGCTCCCGAACAGATGGCATAACAGTTCATTTGCAATGTATTTTTAGAATTAAAATTAATATGTAGCGTGACCTTAGATTTATTTTGCATGCGTATCGTTAGGGAAATCACTGTAAGGAATTAACTAGAAAATCACTAATTTAGGCTCTCGTTTTTGAAAGCTGCTTATATAAAATCATCAAATAAGTTCTGTAATCGTTCCTGTCCTATGCGTGTGTTCAAAATATCGGTTCTTCTAGTAAAATTTTTACTGCACGTAGTATTAGTTATTTATTATTATTATTATTATTATAGAAAAAGGGGTATCACTAGTACTGTTCAAAGCCACATGAGTTTCCAGCTGCGATGATAGCCATATGACATGTTGACTTGATATTTTTAAGTTCAGTTCTCGTAATCGGCTTTCTTCAAGTTGCAAGTGCCTCACAAACGTTAACATTTTAACAAATTAGCGTTACACCTGGTAAATATTCTGTAGATACAGGTAAATATATAAGTATATATAAGTGTATATATAAGTAAATATATAAGTATTGGAAAGTAAGTCGGTTTGCGCATTAAGCGTATTTGGCGATGAATCTATAACGCGATAGCCATATATATTAAGCTAAAGCAGGTTTGACTAAGGGTATTGATAATGAGTTCGTATGAATTGACGGTTTTGTTTTATTGACGGAACACAGCTAACAATATTCCATGTAGGAGACGGGAAATCGAACAAACCTATACAGCATTTACATAAATACACTTTTGTGCAATAGACCTACATTTATTATGGTATATGTATGGTACGTGTTTATTCGCAGATACCAGGAACGAGAGAGAGAAGCCGCCGAACAAGAGCCAGGCACCTCCAATGCGGACGAAATGGAAGTTGAGAAAGCGCACAAGAGAAACTTAACGGCCCAAAAGTCAGCCGAACCGATGGAGTGCAAGTGAACTTACGCTTTGCGTTAGTTGTCAGTGATATGATGAATATGTTGACAGTACCTGATACAGACTGCTTAGGCAAGTTGTACAGTAGGAATTGCCTGTTTAAGATACCACTTACCACAGTGGACAATTTGGTGTAATTTAATGTCGTACTCATTTTTCTTTTGACCACAAATTGGTTATCTAAATGTATAAATAAATCGAAGTTTGGATAATAGATCTGAAGAGCTATTTTCCCTTATAACTTAACTGTAAAGGTTTTTGTATTTGCAACGACAGTCAATAATAATTGGATTTAAAAACCTGCCAAGACGAGTCAGGAAAATAAGCAGAGCTAGACTTAACTTCACATAAACACATATTTTTTTAAACTTAACGCTGTGCAAACAAGTTGGTCATTATGAATCGTGATTACTTTATCGCTTTTTTAGCCAACACTTAATAAACATATACATCGGAATCTGAACGTGTACACGAAGAATACAGATGCCGTATTACGTGCGTGGATGCGTCTGTTTATGGTACGTTTATACCATATTGTTTTCGTTTATGCATATCATTATATTTGGGGAGATTTAGTCAATAGTGCATTTATTTGTAGTGGATTGCGTTCTATATGGTGACAGCGGTAGAATATACCAGGATGGTATTGAGTTCATTACAGTACAGGACCATAGCAAATGTGTTGATTACAGGCGTGTTATCAAATATCACACAAGCATGGGAGATAAAAGCCTGTATCTTTTGTGCATTCGTAGAGCTACAAAGATAGGTGTTTGCCACACTCAAAACCAGCTGAAAAACCTGTGGTCAATCACGAATGATTTATATCGAAGCTTAATAAACAAGGAGCCGACAGAATTCCAAGACAGTAGATTCTTATTCACCAGTAATTTGGGAAGGTTCACGATTGGCGAAGGATATATATAATTTAGCGAAACATAATGGAAATGCTTTGTAAATTTGTAATATCTCCTATCTTTCAAGCTATGCAGGTAGTCTTGTCAGTTTCCTTCTTGATAATAATTTATTATTTAGCACTACACGGCGTTTGTCCTTTTCACCGCTATGCTTTTCCTACGGTACCAGACACTTTTTATTATTACTAGGTTGTTTAGAAGGTGATGGCAGTTTTCATTGACTGCTTTTTATTCTTATTTTTCGTACTCTAAAAAATATGCAAATATTAGCTATAAACTAATAGTAATAACATTATAGTAGTAATAACATTACATAAAAAGCGGTTTTTCTTTTTCAACCTATTCTCAATATTTTGTCGGAAGCACTCTCATCTCTAAATATGTGTATGTAGGATGCAAAGAACAACATTTTGACACTTGCTATTCGGTTAATGCTTGCGTCAATAGCTGACAGCACTCCTCGGAACATATGTCGAGAATGATGTAGCTAAAAGATGTACCTAAAAATTTAAATGTAAAGGAAATAATTAACAAGCTATTCTTGAGCAGTATTTTCAGCTATCTAGTATTATCCGCACATGTCTAAAAGAAAATATTTTTAGCTAAATGTCTAGATGATCTTTATCAATGAAAAAATCCGAACAAAAATCTGAAAATAGCAAAGAGCAAAGAAAACGTTTTCTAACGGACCATGAAAAGAGCTCTAGTATTCTAAAAAAAAGCTAATAGATATGCAGAGATTGACTGCACAAGTGTGGTTAAATCGAGAAACAGATTTTATGAATTTAATGGCAGTTTCGGGAACTAAATTCACTGTCAAAATTTGCACCACTGCCTCGTGTTGAATTGAACCCGACCATTTAATTGTTTGTACTAATTTTTATTTATATCAGTGTATTATGATATATGATAAGTGCTAATATAATTGATCTAATATATAACATAAAGAAAAAACATATAGAATGGTAAGCTTTTCATTTCTTAGCTTAATGATTAGTAAATTTTACAAACAGTTTAAAGAATTGTTTACCAAAAGACATTCAAGAAAATGCCTTTACAAAAACTACTGTTGTTAGTTAAGCTGCCTTTAGAATAGGAGAAAGGTAACGTGTTACGATCAGGTTCAACCGAAGTGGCTTTCGTTGGTAATAGGATATCCACGAGCCATATCACATAGAGAAGGATTAAAGTCTATTCAAAGGAAATCCGTCATGAATGAAGTGAAATTATGATTATTCGAGTCATATATAGATAAACCAGTTATAAAGGTTAGTTGTATTCCATCCCAATGATTCTATGTGTCTTGTCGGTCGAAGGCAACGTGCAGGAAGTTTTTTTTTTAGCGTACCTTTGTTGGACTCAAAATATTGAAAATACCTCAGAAAAGCCCTAATGGATAGATTGAGAGAAAACTTAGGTGAACATATAACACTATTGTAACATATAAAAAGCCCCTCTTTAATGATAACGTAGATCTGATGAGAAGTCGAAAACCAGTTAGGATATTTATTTCTTGCTACAGTGATGGTATGGCGATAACAGGTGTTCTCCCGTAGGAAAAACGAAATAGATAATGACAGCACACTTGGTGTACACTAAATGAAGTGAGACGAGGCTTCAGCGCACATATATTGTATACAAGAATAACTATGTATATACTTTAGAAAGGGATGTTCAAGAACATCATGAACAAGGTATTCGGGGCGGATAAAATTTAAATATATAACACAGTTTCGTTACATGCCAGTACTATGGCTACCGTTAAGCTCGCAACGTGTCAAGCGAATATTTTTAGAGAATGTTTTTTTATGTTGAAATAAAGAAAAAGTGTATTGAATTCAATCTAGTTGAAAACTTGTTAGAATATTGAATACGTTTTTAAATGTAATGTGTTCATTAAAATATTTTAACCTGGGTACTTGAGGCTAGCGGAAGCTTGGTACTTTGTCAAGAGTTGGTCAGATAGCTTATTATGCTTTGAGATGCAGAACAAAGACAGAAACAATTCGAAATGTATTGGTATAATGTGATTTACTATTGCTCTGATGCCACGAAATTGCGCAACTGCGAGATTTTGGACTTGTAGACGCATTAGCAAACCGTGAACTTTTCGTACGACGAGGCGTTATCGCATCGATTTAACGCTGGCTACAACTACGCGGAGTACACACTGATTTCCACATGTTATTTTTTATTTTTGTACAATTTTCGGAAAAAAATATTGGCCTACTGGGTTCGACGACTTACCAAGTTCAAAATTTATCTGCACACTGTTACTTCCACTACTTATTAATAGACAACCCGCCAGTTGGCTTGATTTGATGGATATTTTTAGTATTAAAGTGTACAATGTCAAAATATGTATCTCGTGATCTCAAAACGGTAACGAGCTTTATAGAAACTCAGTAACAAAATGATCACTTTATAACACACCTACCGCACTTCTGTAAATGATAAAAATCGACACATTTAACACTTGTACAGTTTTGAGTAATAATGCAGCTATTACTTATTATGTGCATTCTTATAGTTAAAGAAAAACTTTAGTTCTGGTATATATAACTATTTGAATAACAAAAGCTCTTACCAACGGCTATAGTTAATTGGTACTTCCGATATTCCGATATAGACTGAAAGAAAGTTGCTGGAATTAAGGAATTATTAATTAAATTCATTAAGGAATGAAAAAAGTAAACGTTTGATATGATAGAAGTGACAAAACTACAGCTCGATCGGTGTTGGCTAAGAAAATTATTGGTCGTCTACAACGTCCGGTTTTATGTTGAAACGCTATGGTTTATTTAACCACTACTTGTTCTGGGAACATGAATTAGCACGTCTGTACAACTAAGGCTTGACTTCCAACTTTGTAAACTGAAATTGAATAAGCATCAACTTCTTTAGAAAGTTATTTCATTAATTACACTGATTTGCCATATATGGCACCCTATTGCAACCGCCTACTAGTTGTATGGTTTGCATCCAGCGTCAAATAAAAATTACACTAAAGGATCTTATGGCGGTAAGTCGACCGCGCATAATAACGAAAGAAGAAGAAATAGACCCTATCGAGTTAATCACATTGATGTATTTTCGATATATTGCCTGTTGCTCCAGATTTCACTCAAAGAAGTTGTACCGACTCGCTTCGGTCGGTTATGATAGGGCAACTTAAGTACGGAACTTTACTGCAAAAAAAGAAGCGTCTGAAAACCCAGCAAATCTGCTAAGAGGTACAAAAAGGCACGTCCTATTATTTCTCAGGATGTCGCGAAGCGCCAAACTACAAGGTCAATTCTACGCAGACTTGTTACGGGTGCCGCGAAAGCGTGCATTATGCTGTTGTGTATCAAAAACAACAAGAGATAGCTTCCAAATGTAAGCATAGGCCCAGAGTTATGCCAAACCTGTAGCTAGAACACCATATCGGTGAAACTGGAAGGGTCTTATAAGCTCGGAAACGTTTAAAAATAACAGGGCGCTAGACAACGATCTGTGAAAGGCTGGCATTAAATAAAAACGATTTCCAACAGAGAAGACAGACAATGCAAAGTTATGCTTCCTTACGATAACACCAGATTGCGTCTGGTGAACGTCGTTAAAGCCGCCCTGAAAGACCTTGAGTAAATTCCTTTTTTGCTCACTGTACGCCTTGCGCTAACGGATTACCACCACCTATCCCAATTGCATAGAGATGTATTTTGTAACGATGTATTTAACAACAAAAGGGATTTCACAAACTTGCTAAATAAGTTCTTCGACAACAGACGCGAGAATTTCTGGATGCATTGGCTGAGCTTCATTCGATCTTCTGAAGATCGCAGCTTGTGATGACAAATACATAATTGGCACACTGATTTGAAAGCAACTCATTGTTTTCGTCAGGAGAAAAACCTCTATTACTCTCTAACCAGCCTAATACTGCAATGATTTACGGTTTTTTTTTCAACTGATGTTCAATTGTTTTTCTTATAAACTCAATGTTATTTCATCTAGTAAAGCAGGATTTTTGAATGAATGCAGCCATTAACGGTCTAGTGCGAAGGGATTTTCACTCATAAATAAATTACTAAGAAGTATCACAGTGAGATGGTGTTGAATGAGCGCGGACAATAATGAGATAGAGTTTAAGCCCAGTCGGGATGACCTGAGAAATGATAACACATTGTGTTCATTTAAGGAAACTAAACAGCCGAATCACTTTATGAGGTTTAGCGTGTACATTTTATGCATGCTAGAGACTGATTAACTCCCTCTCTTTTCAGAGAGCTTATGAGCATCGATTACGCTTGTATTAATCGAGTCTTCTTCTTGGTGTTTGGGCTGGGTTTAGCTGGCTGCTTGCCACTTTAGCTGATGTCAGCTCTATGTTTGAATAAACCAATCTGACTTTCTGAGATAATAATATTTATATTTATAGATTTTATTTTTTTTCGAGCACCATTCCGCATTGTATTATTATCCTTAGCTTTTGTCACCTTCGTACACATTTCTAATCCACGGAGCTCGTTGACGACCTTATGTCGTTAGGACCATCACTTATTATACCTCAACATAGTAGATTTATTAAAGTGTTTTCCGCTTTATAAATTGGTTAATTTTCAGGTAAAAATAGGAAAGCGAATATATCGATTTTCATAACTCGTTTTCCTTGGAAAGTATTTATTTCAACTTGCTAGTGGAGCGAGACACGTGGATAATCCTCTATTACACACGTAATAAACAATTCGATGAATTTGTCGCAGTATCGTTTGGTGCCGTTGATTGATTAGAAGTATGGGCGATCGACGCTACTCTTATTAAATTGGGCTATCTTTGAACACGCCGTGAGCAGACAGCAGACAGGCCGTGAAACACTTATCTTACACTGGCGGAGTTTTAACCTGAGTATCTAAAAGGATTACCCTAGTACCAGTTACCAGTAATCACTCGTACTGTACATATCGCTTTAAATAAATATCAATGTACGTACGTTTCAATTACAAGGATAGGAAAAATGCACGAAAAATGATATCTTCAGTTGAACCGACCTAGGGTTACTCATAAATACAAAAAAGTGAGTAATATTCGCATTTAGAGAATTGTGAATTTTAGGAAAAGAAAAAATGTCGTTACCTTATCTTATGCTTGTGATGTTCCTTTTAGGCGATATTTTTCCAGTTATCGTTTAAATGTCGAGGAAGAAAGTTAACATTAAATTTAACATGTTATACGCAAATATTAAATACTCATATATTTAGGAGGGGTGTCAATGGAGCAAGCTATAACGATTTGCTCCATTCGTAAATTTTCAAGTATGAGACCAATCAATTTATTTGTGCGCAATCCAATTCGAAATAGAAGTTTTTTGGTTCTACGTCCTCGGCGCTGCTGACTACCTCATACCGTCCTGATGTATATCATTGATGTTTTGTCAATATCTCTACATCGCCATTTACATCAGCATCACGTATGAGGTCAATGCTTTGAGCTCCTCAAATCAATAGATTCGCCACATAGGTTTGAACGATTTTAACTACAGAGATATAACGACAAACACGAAGGTTTTAGTAGTGCATATAGTAAGACAGAATAATAACCCAACCCCCAGGCAGCTTATTGTCTTGTATATTGCAGCCGCAGTTAGATGTTTTACAGGTTACTGCAACGACCTATATTTGGCTCACTTATTTAAGTTGACTATTAGCTACTATGAATAAAACCAAGTTCATGCCATATACGTAAGGTAAAGTAAAAAATTTGTCGTATTGCTATTTCGCATCAGCTATTGGGAGGGGGAGGGACAAATGCGATCCTAAATGTTCTCTTTTTGCCTAAATAAATATCTCGCATATCTGGACCCGCCTAGACCAGTTGCATCATGATCGCCCTGAAAACTAACCTCAACGTCCTTTTATTTACAACGGCCTGTCAGGATAACCTGTTGTCAGGATAAGCCTTGTTTGTGTAATTATTTATCTGCATTTCTGTTCGAAAGCGAGCAGGTTCAAGACTTTCGAACCAAGCCACATCGTAGAAGTTTTTCCCTTCTCTATCTTGCCAATGATTTCGGTTATCATTAATAGCACTCGTGATGTGTTATATACTTTTGAGATTTAGCTATGAGAAAGGGTTTACCCAGGCAAAAATGGCGATCGGTCTGTGATGTTATACAACATTAACAAGTAGGCAAATACTACTCTTGGATTAAGAAAAGGTATTCAATAATGCAACCTTATCAAGTTGGTAATAAAAATATCAATATTGAAAACCAAAAGTCTATACAACTGAGCTTCAACAAGAATTTCAAAAAGCCATTTTCGATTCAACCAGACGTACAGGTCAGTATTTCAAGTTTTTCTTCTGTGATCTTGACCGCATGTTTTTAGTTAGAAGAGTATAAACGCATGAGGTTCCATTGAAACACTCTTCTGCGAAACACTTCACGCACCACTGGCTCATTCACAAACCGCTTTCAGAGGAGCCATCAAGCATTTTCTGCCAGCTTCGAAACTAGTAACATCAAACTTGGAAAAATAGGGTAAAATGTACCTCCAAGCATGTAGACAGACCATACTATAACTCACTCTTAATCATAACCTGGTATTAGGCGGATACGAAAGCATCAAACCTCCTCTCACAGTTTAAATAGAGTAAAATTTATCAAGTTATTTCCATAGCTGCCTTATCGGATACTTGATTGAAAAAAATTACCTTTATAATTACCCTTTATTGCTTTTTCTAATTATTGTTGTGTTAAGCAGTTTTTTTTTTAACGAAACATGGCCGACGCAGGCCCTTTTTTTCCAATCAGTCCGACTTTTATTACGAATGTATCGAAGTGAAATACTTATTATTGTTACCGTCACGTGCATCTGTGTGTTTATGCATGCAGATACATAGTAAAAATGTAGTGTAGGCACTCTGTAGAATCTGTGAGGATTACGGTTTGATTCCGCGATGGAATAGTTGTCCTATCCAATATTACTAGCCTTTCTAATTCGTTACGTCCTCGTGTCGTTGCTCTATTTAGCGGAAGAGCAATTTGTCTGAAACGAAATAATCAACACTGAAATTTCAAGTACAGGCAATCATAATCAATATGCTAAATTTACCGAGTGTTACACATCGGGTGGCGGGTAGCGATGATTTGAGTTGGAACCGTGCTGATTTATCTTTGTTTGAATTGTTCTTTCTTTTTCTTTCAATAGGTTTTTCTCCAAGGAACATGTGCCTGGCGATCCACTTGCTAGATAGGAGAATGATTTATTGGGATACCGCTGACTGAACCCTGATGATGTCCAACGTCCTCGTGTATTTATATCACTGAAAATAATGTGGATTAATTTTTAGCGTTCAAATGAACCATACAATAATGTAGAAAAAATCTATTTTCTTTGCCGGGCTCAATATACGTGCCGGCCTCGAGGTGGCGTTTCCGGACGACAGTAATTAACAGAACACATATCTATTTAAAGACGTCGCTGATACAGGCTATATGTCAATTAGGATGTTTCAATCGCTTCGCTTCGTTGTAGCTGACAGCAAAACTTAAAAGGTCCAGTTCAATTAACCGTTTTTTTCTCGGAGAAATATAGCGAAAGTAACAACATAGCGTATAGACTGTGAAAAAATGGGCGAAACAGAGAGCATGGACTGAAACATCTGTAGCGTATAATACACGCGCTGTTTTCTTTTCCAATTTTTGTATTATCTATAAATAAGATTGGATACGAAACAGTTCCCGTATCAGCAGCCATAAATGGAAACGTATAGATTGTCGAGCACATCGAATGCATGAAAATTATTTTTCATTATAGTTTGTACGAAAACGTTTTGCTGGGCCTGAAAAACGCATTTTTGTCGTGCTCGAACAAGCCAGTTACAAACTGCCCCACAAAACTTCGAACTACAGCTTTATCTTGCAGTCGAACGTAATCGAGTGGTAGAAAAAATTTCTAATAACTGATCGCATGAGTTTATAGCTATTATAGTATTATCGTTATCGATGATTGCTTACCAATTGCTTATATCAGAGGCTGGAAACATCTTGAAGCTTTAATCGACTTCGGTTACGGTCACTCACCTGCTATTGAAAATATATAAAACTAAACAAATACCGGTACACGGCGAGCCGATCGAGAAAAAAGACAGACTAAAAAATGATCAGTGGGTATTGGCGATCGCGAGCCAATAGCTAGTGCCAGGCACCATTGATTGCCACAGTCAATTCCGACAACAAGGCTCCAAGGCCTTGCCAGACTTGTTTTTAGTTACATAAAAATCTAGCGATTAAAACGCAAATCAATCATACGCGCCTTATATATATATACATGACAGTTTTGGGGTGTGAATAGATTTTCGGCCACCGTCCTTCGTTACTTTTTATGATTGACTGTACCAATGATGCTCGACAGTCCAGACGACGAACAGGAACAACGATCCACCAGACGCGTAAGGCATCTATAGGCTATGCACTGCCGTGCAAAACAAACATATTTGTACAATACAACCAAGTAACAGCAACACATTAGCCACAATGAAGAGCTCCATATCTTCTTATAGACAAAATAAATGTTGTTTGTAAATGTTTATTGACTCATACGGACACGTACAGATACAAACAGATATACGGTCAAATAATACGCATACGGCGACAACAACGGAATGCTTTTGCTAGAGCTTAGAGGTATTGCATGCAAAAAATTTTTATTTGTAGTCGTCGCTGGTCCAAAGTGTGTAGGGGTGAAAAGGTAATTAGCTTGATTGCACCTTCTGCACTTAATCCATACTGAAGCATTTTGCGCTATAATAACGCAGCGTTGACAAAGGATGAAACTGATCCAAGATAATAGAACAAACAACGGGAGCAGTTAACTACCTCTGTACGACGGGAAAAGCATACTCCAAAGCTCAGCTTAGCCCGTAGCAATCAAATCAATATATCCGAGCAATTTTCTCTCAGATGTGTCCACCTAAATCGTCACCAACCCCAACAGAAGTAATCAGACTTTCGCGAGCCGCTTGCGATGACCTTCATAATAGCGTACAGCTGACAGAATCGAGGACATGTTGCATATATGAGCATGCGCATTTAAGATCCACACTATCAATACATGCAGCTGTTGCGGCAGGAATTTTCAGTGGGAAAACGCGACGTCGGCAGCAACGACAACGACATCAACATCTACCGCATACATGAAGCTATTATATCTCTTCAAAAACAAAAGCAGAAATGGAAAGGCGATAGAAGCATCCGAGAAAACGGGACAGAGCCGGACAAGATACAGCTAAACAAATCTAAAAGTTGATGGAATTGCGAGAAAACGTACAGCAAAAAGACATAGGATTCGAATAATCGCGCCGTAGATACGGTGGCGGCGCAATAGGGACGTCGAAAAACATAAAAAAACACCACTAATAGCAGGGAACTACAAACAAGCTGCTTCCAAATAGCTAGCTACATACATAGAAAACATACTTCAGCCAGTGCATACAAGTAGAAGTAGCGGCAGTGAGACAAGCAACGATGATGACCGCAGCGAAAACCGTGGAAAGGTAGCAGATCTACTAGAGGTGCACAGTCAGGTAGGGTTGCACCAACAGCACCACTGGGCGCTGCAATGGAACCGGCAACGCCCCGGAATCCGTTCTCTTCATGGTATTCCTGCTGATGCCATTCGTGCTTTTCTAATTTATGACGATATTCATGCAGTTGTTGTCGGTATCGGTGTTGTTTTCAGCGATGCTGCTGCTTTCCAAAATGCATATATACGGTACCCATCGATCGATCCGGTGTTCGCCTTAGGAATGGCATCGGAACAAGAGCAGAAGCTCTGACAGAACCGGCGACAGTCAAAGCAATAGCAAACACAGCCCGGAGCGTCCGTGGGACGTAATGCGTGTGTTTGTTGTGATGTTACATGGCGCTTTTTTGTACCTAATTACATACGCAATAGTAACGTAACCGCGGCCGCAGCTAGTTGGCTGCTGGCTGTTGGCTGGTATCGCTCGCAATTCCGCTGCCGTTATGTGCAATGTTTGCAACAAGGGTAGTGAGAATATAGAGCTGCCGATGCATGCTCTACCAATACATGTACATGTTATTCGCGTATACATAGAGCTGTTGTGCATAGCTAATAACCATCGACAATCGATTTGTACTGCGGCTGCGGCACACACCGTCAGTGTTTGCTCGTTTAGCAGAGCTGTTCACGCTGATCGTGATGCTAAAGTCGTTGATCGACGATATCGATAATGTCAATGTTGTCAACGAAGGAACGAGAAAGCAGTGTGCATCTGTGTATAACACATTTTATGGTAGTCCATTGAAATCAACTTGATAAGCACAGTCTTTGCAGTGCTTATCAAACATTCTGCATATTTTGTCTTCTTCTGATTCGGTCTGAAATGTCGAAACGATTGTTGCTTGATAAGCCAATAAACATCAATTAGGTATGCATCTGCTTTATAAGAGGAAAATTCTGTGAAGAAATATGTTATTTTCTGTTGTTATTATAATAGGAATATAAATGGGCCCCACAGTTTTTATAAACAAGAGGAAAATCTGCATCGGGTAGCGTGTTGTGAAAGTCTACTCAACAACGCTATGAGACCTGACTTGTAGAAAAATGTTATTTGACTACAATAGCCGCTAATCGACGGGACCAGCCTGATTATACTGCACATCATATATCATCTGGTTAGTTCATAAATTACATAGTAATGGTCTATACAGTGCTATATCATTTGTTGATATTAACAGAATCCCGAACTTCCCGAAAACTTAATAAAATTCATATACGAAGATACATCACTAATATATTACTGGGTAAGGAATCAAAGATCGTCTTACGCGATCAACTATAACATCAGAGTTGAAAAAATTTAGGCTTGTGGTAGGAACAGCATTTGTTTCAACTAAAGGCCTAAATATCTACTAAAAGCCCACCTTGAACCTGAATGCTGCTGTCAGAACATTGTCGATGATTTGACAACCTAAAGGCCCTTGTGGGGGCCCATAAAGAATGGCTCACCATCTTTTAATTGCTTAGGCGAGTGATAGTGCGCAATGACAGATTGGAGCCTTATCAACTTCCGTCGAAGATACTATGGCCGGACTGATACTTACGCCGGACTGAAACGCTTAATGTGGAAAGGTTTATGGAAAATCCGAAGTATCTCTAAAGCTTTTTAAGGCCTCTACTCTTTCAGACTCACGTGTCCAGAAATCGAAGTCCAAACTACTAGAAGTACTACCTTCTGTTTTGTACAGCTTTTCCTAAAATTTGTAATTATTTACAAAGTATAATGAATAATTGATAGCCACGGTCACTTTATGGTAAATATATTAGATGTTTTGACGATTGTAATGTAGAGTTCAGCCTACTATATATTCTTCTTGACAACCATCTACCCCCTGATATTCGTATTGGATAACAAGGTGGTCATTTCTATGAAAGGTATAAAAGGTTCAACAAAAATTGAGACAAAATTGATTTCGCTTGTTTAAAAATCGCTTTTATAAAAAAAAAATATATGCAAATGCAGCATGTGGTAATAGGAAAAACTCCGGCGGGCGCATTTAGTAACTGTAAGTAACATCTGCTTTGATCATGACTTCGGTGCTTCGTCAAAATCTTTTATATCTAATTTTTAAAAATGCCTTACTTCAAATAACCAATAACTTCCTAACAGTAACCATAATTGACGCCATTCTTACTGATTGACGTGGGTTTGCTAAAGTGTTGCACAAACACTTTACACCGTCCAGTTACAGTTGGCCAAAATTTAAAAAATCAAAATTTTTAAAAGGTGCAAAGAGGCGGAAAAATATTAACCGTTCGGGTTTCCTTCCAGAACCGCCCGCTGGTGAACACAATAAAATTCTGGGATTTTCAGCAATGATTTTTTACCTTTTTAAATGAAAAACTCAAATCTATGTTGACTTAATCATTACGTTCGATGTTACACGTTAAGGCGTACAAATTTTGCACAATATTTAATCATCACGCACGTTTTAAGCACGCACTTATTATCTTTGTTATGACGAGTTGGTCCTTGTTTCAGGGTCAACTGAATTTTCTTTGAAGTTAAAATGAGCGCATGTTCACGGCCCTCTGAAAATAGTTCCAGTGCGTTCCTGGCACGCCGTACCTTTATGAAACGTGACTCAACAGATATGTGTAGTGCAATAAATTTACGTACAATAGCTAGAATGCGTCACGCCTGTTGTGTATTTGCCCTACGGCCAGTTATAGTGCTTTATAATGTGCGTCAGCATTAGTCCCACTTTCTTTCTTTTTTCTTTGTGATATACATCATACACTCTAAGTAATTTTACATTGGTTCATCAAGAGAATCAGACGCGTGTTCAACAGTGACAGTGTGATAGTTCAGAAAGGCTGTATACTTCTTATCGATTCAGATACTTTATGGGCTTTGCTAGCCGAATAAGGATGGCTTCTGAAAATTACCCTTATCCTCAGCTGAGCTTTTTGGCGTCTGTTTAATGTGTAGATATAGCAATATATATATATATATATTAAAGCCCAGTGGACAGGGGTGTAAAATAAGTGTTTTTTGTTTGGATTCTACGTTCGGTACTTGCGTCGTTAATGCTACTTTCGACGGCTACCCTCGAGCATAAAACGAAGTGGATAAGCAGTAACTAGGTTTATGCATCTGTCCGAATTAAATAATGTCGTACTGAGCACTACAGTTTTAACGGAAATTTATGATTCTGTATGATTGAGTACGTAATCGCGCAAGCAATCTGACATGTTTGTGATCATATCAAATTTATCTACCAACCATCCATTTGACGGCAAGATCTCGTGCTTTTAAATCATTTTTCTGCAACAGCATGTGTTCGCAGGTCTTTAATAAGAGCGACCCATTTCGGAAAACGCGATACGGGTGGCTCGGGCCACTTAATAAACACAACAGGTTTTATCTGATTCATCGAATTTTTAACACCTCTGTCTTCTAGCACAGCGGCGATAGCTGATCGAAGGGAGTGTTTCCTGTTACAGAGCTGTCGGCAACGCTGTTGAATTAAAAACGTATCGCCGCTAGCTCTGTGAAGATGCTTCACAATCAATTTAGAGCCTAATTAATAAATAAACAGAAAAAATGACGTGCGTTTGACTAATCACTTTCTAATTAAATTTTAAAGTAAAAACAACGAACGTCGTACACGACAGTTTATTATAACTGTTGTTGGTCATTTTTTTATAGTTAGCGATGCTACATGTAAACAAACTTTGACGAACAATGAAGTATGAACCGAAAACTTTCAACGCAGTATATTAATTATCAGTCACTTACAGCAAATTATCACTTATTATTAATTATCAATAGCGCTTCAATCATTAAACCGTTTTGTTCAGGAAGTTTATGAATGCTATAATTAACATTGTAGAGGTCTGTGGATCGAAGGCCGAGGTGGGGTGTACCAGCTCAAGGTCGTCCCGGCAGCTTTAAGTGAATTACCATGCTTAACGATTTGTTTTCAAACGCATGCATAGCGCACGCCTGATTTTCTCACTATGATTAGACCCATGTGTGGAAAATCATTAAATTGAGTAAGTAAATCTTCTAATTTTCTTCTCCTAATTTGTAAATATCTTCCATCAACCATATACTGTTAATTAATAAAAAAAAAAACAGCACTTCTGTATGTCTTTGGATCTACTGCCTGCTAAAAAGGCAGGACACATGTTGGAACATGGTTGCATTGCTTGAACAAAGTATTGCTCTCCACGTACGATTATTAAGCGAAAACGGCGTTTCACTTCGCATGTGACTTAGGAAGACACTTATTTTTCAACAAATTTTGACATTTTGCAGGTCTTTAGATACGCACTTTGGACATGTGTCATACATGTCATCGTGAATCGCCATCGTCAATACAGATATAGTTTAGTGGATCAGTGGGGCAACTGATGCAAGCAAATCTGATAGATACACCATTGTCAGCGTCAGGTCAATAAGATATTTATTATTTATATCGCTACAGGTCATAGTATCACCTATTTAGGTAGAATTGAATAGGTTGAAGTCGAAGTTAGTCAGTGCTACGTTTGATCAAGCGTGAATACGTGAATGGCGTCGGTGCCGACGATGTGTCTTTCCCAAAATATCATTGGCTATGCTGTAGCAAACTAAGTTCTATCAAAAGCGCAAACCAGCCACGTTGTTTTTTTCTAAAACTTCACATTTACGTCCACCTCCTTCATAACCTTGTATACTATTTAAAACATTCTGAGATATATAAATACGTAGATGGGTAAAAATTCACATATATATGTTGTGTGTGTGTGTGCGTATGTGATTTTTATGACTATATACGCTGTCCACTTCAGGTTCCCCTTCAACAGCAATAACCGAAGTTGTAAGAAGAAGTAGTCTGTGAGTCACGCCCACGAGGCCTACGCCTATTCACGCTTGTGAAGTGTTAATACGCGCTTCATCAGCATCTCAGCATGACCATGGGCCTTTTAATCCCTTCTTGCCACTTGTACCTTACGAACTGGGAATGTCGACGTTGGTTGATAGCGAGACAGTAATCCTTTTTGCGGTGGCAACGATTGCCGCCAGTATTTCAGCAGCGACATCGGCAGCAGACAGCCTTTGTCGTCTTATTGTTGTCATCGCCGCTCTTGTTGTTACAGTAATTGCTACGTATTCATATGTGTGGTCCTCAATAGTCTAAGCCTGATCGAATTCTCGTTGCGTCGTTGTTAAGGGTGGGGCCATCGGTTAATTCAAAAGTGATACGGTTATATTTCCACAGGTAGCGGTAACTTGCGCTATCGCTGACTGAGTGGCTGGCTGTTTTTTTCTTGCGGTGCCTTTCTCTCCGGATCGCTGTTTCGCTTCACACCTGCATCCTGACAAGGCTTATCGCATAACTCACGCTTGTGTTATAGCGTTCGAACAGTGAAAACTTTTTTTTAAATAGGTTTTTCTAAATAAATAGGCAGAAATAGCCACGAATCCGCATATGCTGCTACGCGTACAGCTCTTTAGCAGAGATTGCCTGGACTCTAGAGACTAGATGCGTCTTCGATGTATGCTTTGTTAGCTATGCTGCAAATTGGCGATATTAGAAGATGCTTGATAGTGTTATCTAGATGGTTCGAAGTACTGCATTATACCGATAGGACGCATATATATATATATATATATATATGGCGAGGAGCAACAGAAATAACTATAGAAATATTCTGGTATGTGTGTTCATTCGCTAATATGTGTACATATTGTTCTATTTGATGTGTATAGGATAATGATAATACGTAAGTAGGATTTGGCAGGTCCACTTTATGGTCGAACGTATCTATTTGTACACATATAATACACGTCATTAAAATCGAATAGTATAAATTAAGGTTCGTATGCATGAAGATGTATCATGTTTATCACTCTTCAACAAATTGAAGCGACTGTGCTTCCAAAATCCAGCAGTAATAATAATGGCGGCGTCTCCAGAAGGGCGATGGACCTAGCTTAACCTGGCCATAACCTTAACTATCGATTAATGAAAACTATCCAATCCAGTCTATTTGAATAGCTGTAGATATCGGTGTAGTTACGTAACAGTCTGTAACAGAAAGTAGATAACCCAATATTTCCAAGTGTAAATTCTTGTTATACCATTTCGGGTTCTAGAATATCTTTCACTTGGCTAGTGATTCACTAAAAAAAGTTGTGTGCTTTGTGTGAGAATATGCTCTAGCGTCAGTAGAGGGTAATATTCCGTAATCGTGATTCAGTGAGTGTTTAGAGACGCTCGAACAAAGTTGCCCGGGCCCATTATCGATTGTCTGACCGTTGTCAGGCGCCGGTCCTTCAGTGGCTGCTTTGCACATCTTTTTTTTCTACAGGATTTGACGGAATCATTCTGACGATGGCAAAAGGGGCCTCGATGAGCACGGTGTAACCTTCATAGCGAATACTCACTGGACTGACAGCAGCGGTTGCACCCGCCCAAAACGGACAGAAGTACTATGCAGTGGACTTGGCTGCCATTCCGCGAATTAACAAAATAACACTTTACGTTTCGAGTGAATGTTCCTACTCTCAAAGGGCCAACATGGTTTAAAGGAGCGAGGTGAAGTAAAGCGTTGTACTTTTTGCTTAAATCTGGTATAAATACTGCTTTGTTTTACTTTGTTGTTTTTAAATATAAACCATTTTACCATTAGTATTTCTGATAAAGTCTATATCTAACTTTCAATTCAGCTTAAGTTAAATGTGGTATAATGGCATATAAAGTTTTCACACATCATTAAAGGGAATTATTAAATCCGACTGAAAAATTAGTTGTCGGATACAAAATATTTTGACAATCTAGTATTATTGATATGGTCTAATTTGTTATGTTGAATATAGTTGACGTTGTGGCCAAAAGGAAAAATGTTGCTGATAATGATATTTTTTCTGCATATGATTATACAATATCGGGATTACTGGTTTGTCCGTATCTTTCCGTTATAATGCCATTTCTCCGCGTTCCATTTTCTGGCCACTTTGAATATGCAGAGTTTAATACATAGTCATGACTATTGCAAAAACAACGGCGGAGATCGTTCGAACTGTCGGTTCTGAGGAACTACAGAGGACTGACTTGTCACCGTCATAATGAAGACCTTAAAGCGCTAGACCTTACGTTCCGATGATGGTACTTTGGCGTGCAGTACGAAATACAACGCAACGTATTGTTTTTATTCTCCCCATTTTCGATACTGCAGTCAATGAGTTACTGGGAATAATTCCGGTTTTTGGTCAAATAGAAATGAATACATTTCAATGAGCTGGCCAGATTGGATAGACTGACTACTATTCATCAGTTTGCTTTAAGTTGAATAACGACTTCGCAGGGACATTCAGGAACGACTAAGTATTTATCACTTGAGACCCAAAGGGCCTTTTGGAGTAATATCAGGACAAAGTTCGGCCTTGATTTCATTCTATCTGAAAGGAATCAAACACTAGAGCGCACTTTCCTGCCTCTCATCAAGTACAAGCAGGTTAAATCGAAGCAGAACTAATTAAGCTTTGAAAGTATATATATATAAACAGACTAAACTGCCACTATATGGCGGTCCGTCAACTCTCGAGAGATTAACAAATTAGAGAAAATGTAGAAGTTACTGTTCAAAACGCCTGCGTCTTTCTGCAAAAGTTTTGGCTGCTCTCTCAGGTAAGCAGAGGCTTATCTAAAGCAAAAGGAAAATTAATACAAAAGGTTTGCTGATATATCTAAGTAGGCGTTTTTGTGTTTTGAGGGAGTTTATCGTTAGCATAGCTAAGGGGTAGCGCTGGACTTTGGCAGATGTCCTTCTATCTTATTTCGAGATCATAAATTTAATAATACCGTTAAATCATAAAGTCATATACGCGATACATATATGCATATAATATTATTATCGTTGTTATTTCCATCACCAGTGAAAATCTTTTTTGCCCACACAAGTACATTCGTCTTCCAGATTAGGGTATTAGACCGGACGATTTTCTTTTGTAGAGGCATAGGCTATTTGGTTTTAGAGATACAGCTCCAAAACCTGTTCTTTCCAAAGGCCACGCCCTATTAATATATAGTTTAAAGCCCTTGGTTGTTGGCAACACGTCGGCTTTCTTTTTGATAAGCAAGCAAGAGACTTTCGGCAGTTATATTGAAGTTAGTATCGAAGAGAGGGCAACATTTATTACAATACAAGCTGAGCGTGACGTTGTGTGCTGTCATTTATAGACCTGGGAAATAATTTGCGACATCGTCGTCTATGTGTATGTGTGACACTTTATTTTATCTCCAGCTAAAGAACCTGGGCTATTTCTATACGAACGATACCAAAACTTATACGTTGTATAAGTTAATGTACGTACGTCTCATCCATAATGTGATACATTAGTAAAGTGTGAGTGGACTTCATGCAACGTATCAACTCTGATTGTAATCCGTCCCTCTATTGAGAAACATGTCGGAGGCGACTCCTTTAAGTTCGCTGAAGTTTTTCATTAGACGACTAAACGCTTTTATTGTCTAAAGCAGAAATTTACAGGAGAAACTATGTTCACGGCTGTGGACCGCACTTTTCCAACTGCACTTGAAACTTGAAAACATTGTTTACATGATATATCTTTTTTTTGGCGAACACTTTTTTATTATGAAATTATAGGGTCAAGTGATTAGTTTAGGTCTATATGTATACTTATTGTATTTAGATAACTTTGTTGCTTAATTAAGGGACAGTGGTCACTTTTCGGACGACCAAAGCGTTTGCACTGCAAAGTACTTACCTGAAACTAGGTAAATTATAATTTTTTCCGAATCAATCATTTTGCTTCTATTCACTAGCTCTTGGGTAAATGTTTACTCTTTAGGGACTGCAGATACGAAGGTTCCCTCTATGACGTTTTTAAATTCCATATTAGTCTATACTCTTTCTAGTTTAAGTTGCCTAGTGTTGATTTTCACGCGACTACGTGGGTGGTTTTGCAATGACATAAAGTTTGTATTCATTTAATAAATACAAAGAACCGAACGAACCAGGGGCGTTTTTGCGTGTGGGGGACAAGGAAATTGTTTTAAAGTATCCCTGTATCATAGAGTTAAAGGAAAACAAAGCCGTTATTTCAATTTGGTGAACTGCTGCGTGTTTCAATAAACTTTTGATAATGCACAAATTACTTTTACTGATAGACATTGCGATAAACGTAAGGTTAGTTATGTACCGGTCGTACGCAGAAGCTGCGTAAGCGGATGGTGTCATCATAAAAAAGCGTTAACTAAAATACGTTCAAGCCTTTTTTGTATCGAAAGACGTTACTCAACGATAAGCCTTATCAGTAAGCTTTTCAGTGATGAGTAAATCGTCTATGAGCCTTGCCAACTGTATAAGATGCGACTGTGTCCAAGCCGTAAAATATAGCTACAAATATAGCACTGTAATCGTATTACTATGGTGTGTTCAAATAACCGACGAACTAATATCATTGCTCTTTTTCTGCCAGCTGACAGACTTTCGTCCATCCATAAAAGAAACGACGCTCGTAGAGAAAGCGTGGCCTTGACATAGGGAACTGGGTGCATAGGATTTCAGCTGAGTGTATCTGTTTGGCTGTCAACTCGTGCGTTCACAACTGACAATATATGAGTGTGCAGGTAAGTACACTGTACAGAATCAATTGTGACATAAGTCGCTACCGGTAAACGCTATCACGTCTTTCGAAGCGCGACAGAAGTGTATACTTTAAACAAACACGAGAAGCAAATAACATAAACTAAAAATTAGGCATCTTTAACAAGGACAAGTATATCTGTTAATCATATGGGCTCGTGAGCAGGAACTTGGGCGGCCGTGACCCGGTGTACAGGGATCGAATCTATCGTATGGAGTGACGAATATCAGCCTATTAAAGTATCAAGGGTAACATTTTGTGTAACAGGTCAGATCCACAACAAAATTATAGTTTATTTTTAAACATATTTTTTAATTAAGTAAATGTTTTTTTTATCATTTTCGGACCAAGTTTTGTTCGACACAAATCTGTTATTGGCCAGTCGATGCTACGTACTTGATCATATTTGAGTATTCTATCTACTGATCCTAGCAGGTATTTATCGTTGAGAAGGTATCGACATTCACGAGTGGCAACCTGACAGAAGTGAATGTCTTTCCCGCAAAATTAATAACACGGCATAGGTCATTGCGTATCTGGTTTCGCTGGAAGTAACAGAAATATCTTAAACTGGCCTCGCCTTAAAATTTTCTATCAATGAGTTATTCTTTGGCTTTTAGGTTAAAAATCTGAGCTACTTTACAAAAAATGATTTCAGATTTCTCAATATTATTATCTTTTTTATCAAATCAGTGTCGTTCTTATTCAGCTATTCTTGGTAGCAGAGCTTACGCACAATATACATATTTTACAGGTTTATATATGAGACGAATGGAAAGTAAGCAAACAACAGTGACGTAGCTTCGAGAGAAGATCCAGTGAAACAGACATTAGTTCTATCATAGAGAGTCTTCAAATAGAATCTTTACACACTTCAGTTGTCCGCTCACCTAAGAAATTCTATTCTATACCGCACTGCACAGGCTGTTTGCTGCTGATGTTTTTAGTGATAGGGTCGTTCCTAAACTAATGGCATCACATATTCCTCACTAGTTAGCGATACCATTTAAAGTATCAGATCTGTTTCTTTCCGCAAATTTATCTTCAGCTTGTGAAAGCGATAGCTTCAGTTGATTGGTATTAAGTTGTATTGCTTCAATATGACTTTAAAAGAAATTTTACCGGCCTTATTCTGCTCTGAATACGATTGAGCGCTAAACTTTTCCAGTTAGGCCTTCGCATCAGAGCTTGCGGTAAATTTCGGTCTAATGTCAATATCATGATCATCATCATCATCATCGATGACGGCCTTAAATGAGTCCAATCCTAATTGACACTCTTTTTACGATATTCGTAAAATGCAATGATTAAATAGGTTTTTAGTAGAAGGAGCCATTTGTCTGTTTGTACATGTTTGGGATGATTCTGTATTATCTATCAAGCAAGTTTGTCATGGCAAGGGAATGCTCAGAGCGACAGACATGCTTAAATTTAATTGACAGTTACTTCGTTTTATCATAAAGTAAGTCGGGACAACTTTTGGTTTTTCAGTCAGCTTTCTCCCGAATCCTTTTGATTTGGAAAACGCTTATGTTAGGTAGGTCACTGGGCTGCTTGGCATTAGAGGTTGAGATAGACTTTTAAAGTTAGCAAACTATGCTTGACTAATATAAAGAACTTGCTAAACAGCTCTAATGTAAATCCTATCTATATGCTATATCTGTAGAATTCGATTTCTGAAAATGCGCGAGCTTTTGTTTTAGTAAAACTAATTATGTTTTCTAGTCTAGTCTAGATGAAGATCACTCCATAGTGAGGTAAAAAAAGGGATGTTAGAGTCATCACTATAGGATACTTTCCTCAAGAAATGATTCCTTGTGAACAGACATCGAAAAAAGGCAAACTTTGCTGGCAAAAATAATTGCCGTAGCATCTCAGGACAAGGCCATTTGAGTATGGAAAGAATTTACTAGAATTTATTCTCCATCCATGTTTTTTTATATACAGTCGAACTGTATGGGTTTTTACGCAACGCTTAATACCCAGTACGATGAACAAGTAAATTCCGCTCATTCTATTTCAGGCGCTTTACACTGTATTAAAGAAAAAAGGACGTTTTTTTGAGCTGATGGGATGAGAATAGCAATGGCTGCTCAGTTTTCACGGCGAGTCTAATTTTAAGAGCTAACGTCGATTCCAACCTTGTACTTTTCTCTATATAACGTATTGTAATCACTGTTTACGTGGACGCTTGGTACTTAATTACGTGTCACTCGCTACCGTCAACATCAGCAGTACGCATGCGTCCCCTACGTTTCAAGTCTGTTCATCTAAGATGAACAGACTTGAAACGCTTTATCTGGCTATGAAATGATTTCTTATTTGTCCGTATGCTCTTACTGAAATCAGTAACATGGAAAGAAAAAAAGATCTCTTCACCATTACCGTATATCATATCGAACTGAACGATATGTCAGCATCAATTTGTCGATGCATTGATATGTAAGGCAACTCATTGGAGATAATCAATCGTCGAAGTAACGTATTTTCAGCAAACTTCGTTTAACTTGTGATGGAGAACTGTATGATTAGCGAAAAGAAGATTTGTTTTCACTGCTAATTTTAGACATATTGTAAGATGGACGTATCGCGAACAGTCCACTTGTTAGGTATTTACGAAAACCAAATGTAATGTTTCAATCATTATGTTGCCGAATAGCGTCCAGGGGCAAGCCACTCTAGCATACGAATTTCCAGTAGCAGCATCATGTCCTGTCACATAGGTTTTATTGGCTCACACCCAATGCTTTTTTAATTTTTATATTTAATCTAATTAGAAATTGAGTTAACGTTGTTTTTGCAAGAAGGAACGTTTCTGCATTTTATTACACCACCACAACAAACAAAATTTGCATTTTTATACGTCTACGTACACTTTTCGTGTATACGTAGACGGCGATTATTATACGGATAGATTGGACATTGTCGCAGCTAAGAATAAATACGACTACGTAATAGGAGCCGATAACGGAAGCAAGGCACGTAAAAAAATAATTTTCGCTTTTTCAGTCGCGTGACAATTCTTCCTCTGCGAAAAACTCATAATCCAACTAATAATGCTAGTAGTAGCAACAAATAATTAACTAATTCCATAAAGGCCACGATGATTAAATGATTCCTGTTCCTCATCTATATCTATATATGGAAATGTCGCGATGATATCAACGACAACTGCCCCGTAGTGGTCAGGTTGGGAAAGGGAGGCTTCCGATTCCATAATAGGCACCAGCAGAGAAGCCGGATACTGACGGAGCGAACATCGCCCTTCAGAATGGTACGCAGCGGCTTGTTACGTTTTTTCTATTATTTTTCGTTGCCAGATGACTGCTAAATAATAATTAATAATCAGGAGGAATGGCAGCCTCACCAAGCACCAATTATCGGTAAGGTATCTACGTATCGCCGGATAATGGCCTCTTCCAGCTACGCGACCTCATCTTCAGTGGCCCGCGTCGCGGTAGCTATGGGCGGCCCGGACAAAACGAAACATATTGGGTCAGACAGCTACTAAATTACATACATTCATAGAAAGTGACAAATGGTAATAATGCAACGTGCATGTATATATAGCTTTTTATTTCCACACAATTGCCGACTTTTTTTTTTTTTATTTAATACACTGTATTCAATACAATGCACGAACAATTTTTTAGGGCCTTACGGGTGTGTCTGCCTGTCCTATTGTAATATATAAAATTAAACGTACAGATTTATGCAAGAAAGGGTGACACAAGTGCTTAGATGAAAACGTTGACTGCGATTAATCGTGAATTTTGTGTAGTAAACCATGCGAATTGATGCGTCCATCCTAAACTCTACACAAATAGGTAAACTTTTCTTGTCTGAACGAATCCCAAGTGCAGCAGTATTTTGAACAGATAGGAAAATAACTTATCAGTTTGTGTTTGTCGGTCTATAAAGACCGTTATCTGTGCCAAGGCAAGTTGAACTGAATAGATATAGAGTGATTACTGTTCATTGCCCAAAGAGGACACACAAGGTGGCCATTTTCTAAATATTACTTAATAATAATGATATCGTAGCACCAACGTCAGTAGCAGTGTTAAGAAATGATTAGGGAGAGACCGTGGTTATGATTCACGTCAACCGTGTACAAGCCCATCACGTAATGCTGTTGTCGCAAAATGAATCAAAACGCAGAATGACAGCTCTATATTGTTCTTCGGTGACAGGAATCACGTACATGCGCCCGCGTGACTCATGCCCGCCGCGTTCAGCAGGACTACCCAACGGCAGGCGCTCAATTTTGAGATAAACGTAGGACTTTTATTATTATGGTTATGCCTGCATCATCATCTTATGCTTGAAATCAGCGACAACAATCCAGACGTAAAGTGTTCCTTCTTGGCGTTACGGCCGTACTTAGTATTCAAGTTCTTACGCATCCACGCGTGTCCACTGCTATATGTGAAAGAAACGGGAAAAGTTACATTTCAGTCCGCTTCAACAGAAATAGGCATCCAACTCACACATCACAATATAAACCTACTACAAAACAGTAGATGCTATGTCATCGGCATGGTCTGCTTTCTCCTGTCTGAGTCATTGCTTTAGGGTATTTCAGATTCGTACGTGTATATAGATTGTTTGTTCCGTTTATGACGTTTTATTGGTGCTGCTTTTCCGCTCTGAGCAACGTTGTTTCCCAAATTCTCCATACGACACGACTAAAATTTGATTTACAGATGCGATAATCATATATATATATATATATATATATATATATATATATAGACAGTGCTAAGCAGAAAAGTACGCGCTCTAATTTAACCCACAGACAGGAAGTTTCCATCCTCAACTGGAACTCAATATATTTTGCAATGGATTTGGGTTCACCGTGCACATTTTACTTGTAACATATTTAAAACCAGCTTCCATTCAGTTCCAAACATTATAGAACTATCAGCGCTGGGAAACTTTGGCCCAAAAAATAGTCACTTGCACATGTGTGATCTGTCTTCCCTGCTTAACTGAAGAAAATAACTAATCTTAATCGTGTAGGGCATCTAGCTTAAAACACACGTGAAAGGTCCTGCAAATCTCCCTGAGGACCTTTTATCAAATGAGTTTATACTTAGGAGAATTTATGTTCTGCAAGTATGAAGGTCGGTGACTCAGCGCAGCTAGGCCTGTCAGGTTTCGCGAAGTTCGAAAACGTTGTTTTAAACCCCGAGATACGGGCTAGATGATTGCTAAAAAAATTAAGAAAAGGGACAATTGTGAAATAAAAGCTCATAGTTAAATAATGCTTCAGTTTTCAAAACGCATGAAGAGAAATTGAATAGCCCGTGTTGAATTTTTCATAGTGGAAGCCTACATATTAAGAATGTCGTTAAAGGGCTTTGTTTGGATCACAAGCAGGTCATCGCTATCATTTCTCCATAACAAAGTTTTTCTCTCCTGTCGGAGTTCTGTTGTCGAATATTCCAGTACAAGGTGTCTACTTATTAGTAAAAAGAAAAATACTTTAACCATAGACCGTTAACTCATAGAAAATTTCGTCTTCTTCTAGAAAAATCTTATAGGCCCTTGCGATGGTTTATTACCATCCCTTACAACTACCAGTCGCATGAAATTAAATTGAACCCAACAGCATTTGTGTAATCCCATAAGCGTTGTTTTCTATTCAAAATCTGTCTAATAGACTTTTGAACGTAACGTTGCGAAATTAGCAGCGTTATCATATTCTAGTAAAATATAAGGAGCGTTGCACCTCTTCTACGGCTTGTTATTATGGATAAAAATTATTTTCTTATTGTTAATATTCACTGACGAGTAAGACTTCCTGTCCATCCTACGTATACCATGTGTAATGCATATATAGGTTTAACCCGCACCCTCAGTGGAAGGGGCAACGGATTGAGCTTGGCTTGACCTTATTTTCAAGGTGTGTCTTTCTAACCTATCCGACAAACATAATTTAGGCTAAATAGCCTTCCACAGTCAAAAGAAGAAAGATTACAGGCACGCTATTAAACTGTCGGACCAAATACCTAACATTTTTGATAATAATTTGATAAAGATATACGTACGCCTGAATTTTAACCTATAATTATTTCTTATATATATAGCTTTCAAATTCTCGCGCTATTTATGTTTTCTTCGAAAGTGACCCGTGTAGCCGTGTGCCGACGAGCAGCACGTCGAGCTATTTAAAAAAAACCATTTGCCTGCCTCGTGCACAAAATATTAAAGTGACGATATCTTTTAAACTATAGTTAGAACATTTGTTGTCATTCAAGATATTTATCATAGAGCCATACATGATAAATAATTAATTGTTAATATTTATTTTTCCTGGCTTTCGTTTGGTGCAGTAGTAAGTACTATTAAGGAGAGAACTTTTCGTGGCGGAGCGGCAAACTTAATGTCGTGCCCCGAAGACGGTAACATCAAAGAATAGCATGGAAGTAAAATGAGATAAATGAAGTCCGTTTGACATTTTTGAACGTGTATTCGAAATTTAGGACAACTTCAATTGCATCGAATACCTTTATCGATCATCCAGCGCGTCTGGTGGCATCACGAGCTGTGACATACTTTTACTATATAATCATCAATAATTTTCATTAGCTTCTATTGAGAGTATATATTTTTGAGCCCCACAAGAGACTCGAAACGTATACCCCCATCGTGCTGTCCGACTCATGAAATTGAATCTAAATTTCAAGTACTTTGGTTGTATGAGACTTAAACTTCTAACGATTTGTTAGTCAATCGGAACTAAATCTAAAATGATCTAACCCCTCCCTTTGTTTTAATTGAACTTAGACACGGATGACAAGCAGACAAAAACCACCGTCCAATCGTCATTGTTTCAAATAGAAATTTCGACAGATACATGAGTCGCGTTTTATCTTGACGAGCATGCATCTATACGCATAGCTGTACGTGAATTTCTTTGTGCGATGAACAATCCGCCTGAATGTGTAGTGTCTACTATAACTAATAATAACAACAAAAATAGAATGCGTTTGTCCGTATTACCGTGTGTATGGGTGTGCTTTACAAGCATTTACGCAACTGGACGGTGCCTGTCTCCCACGCTCTGCATTTAGCCAGCTATAGTTGCATGGTATACAATTGAATAATCACATTTACGCCGACATCAGGTCACGTCACTTGTGCATGTTCTAGGCAAACGTCCGCTGACGTGCCGCACTGCTTGCGTGCCTGCCTTCCTGTAACGGATAACGCGGAGTTGACAAAGACTAAAGCTGAAATGTGCTATAGAGTTCAACAGCATCTGAAGCACAGATAAATTATATATACGTATATATCTGGTTGCGTTTCAAAAATCATCGTTGCCATCATCAGCATAGCCGATCATGGCAAAGCTACACGTCCTTCGACGTTACTACGCGCGTTGGCGGCTTTTTACAACTGTCACCCCATCGGATTCTTTAAATCGTCCTTGAGACAAAGCGTAGTTAAACGCTACTGGTTGACTGCACTTATCATCTATAGACCCGCTCCTCCTAGCGCCCTTTCTCTTTGCCCCATACTATAATTCAATTGTTTGTTTAGTCCCTCTTATCCTTCGATGCATGACAGCAGCAGCAGCATCTGTAAGTTATTGTTAATAATTATAATGCTGTATACGAATAAAAGAGAAAGCATACATACTTTAGCAATGGCGATTCTCTATATCTCTCATGACATCGTAGGGCTCTAAGGAAACAAACAATTTCACTTATAGTTCCGAGAACAAAAAATTATTTAGCATGTACGAAAAAGTCTTAGATCCTCTTTCGCCGGCACCCCCCAATCTGCGCTCTTAAAAACATTGTTTTTCAACTTAACAGATAACATCAGAAGCTCTCTCATTGTTTTGAAAAGCCTGCGTCTCAATGTCTTTCTTGAGACCCCGTTAAACGACCTAACTTAACGACCATTAGAATTATGCGATTGAAATTCTTGCTCAACAGATTTCTGTATAATGACATTACCCCTGGAAGTCCCGTTTGCACGGATCTGAATGTAGATGTACGTTGGCGAAGACAAATAGCGACTGTCTGTAGTCGTGACACGAGGACACGTTGGACGTTGGAGGACGATATTGGTCAATAAACAATGGCGAACCCGTATCGTTAAAAGCGGATAGTTTCTATAACACGACGCATGCAGCGATGTGAACACAAATCAGCAGGAGTCAAACGTAAGCTGGACGCTCTACCGCCTTCCTGCCGCCTCAGTTTCTAGACAGTTCTGTCTGGGTCGCATCTTTTAATTGCTCTTTAGTTACTGAAGTAGCTACATGGCTGCTGATCAACAAAGCAATTAGCCAGATCTTTTCGGCAGCCAGCCAGATATCAATGCTACCACCGGCACTGCCTTTACCATCAATTCGATCATTTACACTTTCACCCAATGCCAAATTGTCTGCTAAATAGGCACTCGCATATTTATCTCTTTTGACCACTAAACATCCGCGGACTCAGTCTTCGTCGATCTTTTCCATTTTTCCTCGCTAATCATTATATGCTACATCGTTTCGCGGTCTATCTGGTATAGGCAAACACATCGATTTGTCAGCGATGATCTGTGATACACTTGCGCATGGTTAAGAATGGCCCAATGTAACGACAGCCTGTAGATACCATTACTGCTGAGTTACGGAGGCAGGTTTAACTAACGCCATCTTCTGCGCACCTCGCCTTACTATCTCGCGAAAGGATTCTTGAGGTGTAACTAGGTGCTGGTTTACACATCTGTAGACGGCCATAACCACGTGCATTCTTAGACAGCTGTCGGGTTTCACTATGAGGCTATACCTCATTGAAATCGCTGATGGCGTGATGATTAGCGTGGCGCAACAGATTGAAGTAGCAGAAACGGCCAATACTAACATTATGATATGGTTGCTTTTCATATATATATATAGACCATACGTTCGGAATGTTCGGCTAGTGTCCAGTGTCATCACTCTGCACGAATTTCTACTGAAACTCATTTCTTTGATTGCCCAAGATCAACGGTGGACGTTGCTACTAGCCTCCATGCGACGTTGGAGTAGTACAATTAAGATTTCTACAGCCGAAGTGGAACCGTCACAATATGGATTAATTAGATTGAAGGTGCTCAAAAACTTATCAATGAGCTCGTTTCTGATGGTCCTGGCATGTCGATGCAGAGTAGTGGCATGTTTTTGAGAAAACTTTAGCTATGTTTAACTGGGTCGTCCTATAGTCCAATAGTTTTTTTTTGGCCACCTTTTGGCCTCTTTAGACCCTTCGATTTTTGGGACCTTTGACCTGCGATTGGCCCAAAATGTGAGTCTGTTGGATTTTTTGTACGTAACGTATTTCAGTGTATCAATGCTGCTTGACTCACAGCTCCTATTAAAAAGTTATTCCTAAATTTAAGAGACGAATTCATAGTACATTTCTGTTTTGAGAAATCATTATTACATTTCTCTTTAGTAAACCTGGTCAGCTTGGCTGGCGATGATGAAATATATCCAGCTTACTCCTTCATGTACGTTTCATTTATCTACAAATATCGCATTGCTTTTGTTGCCAGAAGCTTTGTGCGCTGCGGCTATTTTTCCCTTATGTATACATTTAGTATGTATCGGATGGAGGCGACGGTGTTCAGCTGAATAGACGTCACAATAGACGATGGCGACAAAAACGAGACGTATTTGTGACAGTTGGAAAAGGTTCGAATCAGTGATTTAAATCGAAAAGGAAGACAAAATCAAGACGCTCGTGTAAAGTTGCTCGCGACATTGACTAAGCTGGGACGGAGAAACAACGAAAGCCGTAACGGCTCACCAACGACAACGACTGAAGGCAGGGGGCGTAAGGCGAGTGGCGGGGGACACAGGCGGCGTCTCCGCTAGAACGACTATAGCCAGCGTCCGACTTCGCGATGATAGAATACGTCTTCATTGATGGCTTCGATGGTGTCTCGCTGACAACTGCTGATGTTGATGCCGTTTTCTACTTTTAAACAACGCAACTAATGTTATCGACTTTAGTCGACATCCAACAATGCGTAGACCGTCGAACATTGGCGGTCAGTCAGCGTGTTGAGCATCGATTTTATATAAAGATATCAAACAATTGGCATTGCTAACGTAAGCAAGAACGCCAGCCGTATTAGAAGGAAATGACTGTAATCGCTAACTGCCGATCCGGATAATATAATGGCGATCATGTTGACTATGTGGACACATATACTCGTAATGACATCTAAACTATACAGTTATAATAGATAACTTCAAGTTACTATCGACAATAGCAAAATTTGTGATTTCTTATCCGTTCGTCATCATCACCGGAAGGTCATAGTTGACTTCTTCACTGAACCGCTGCTAGTGCTGGCTTACGGATAGACGAACGATATAGAAATGAATAATGTACTATAACTTTCTTTATTGACGCATACGAGAAAAGGACCTGTTTGGAGCTTTATGTAAAAGCAGCGACTTATGTCTCGGATAATTTTGGTTAATTAATCTACTATTATTATTAAATTAATTAACTCGGTTAATTAATAACAAGTTAACCACGTAATTTTTGCATATAGCTTGATAGAAACAACTCATTTCTAGATAGAGACCTAAGGATTATAACAACTGGTTGAACGTACTTAGCCATAATCGAAAATTACGACTATTGTAGACGAACTCCCTATAGTACTTTGACCGTATATTATACGTGTGTTTAACGTCTGACTGAAGTATAGCCA
Organism: Varroa destructor; assembly: GCF_002443255.2. Taxonomy (NCBI): domain Eukaryota; kingdom Metazoa; phylum Arthropoda; class Arachnida; order Mesostigmata; family Varroidae; genus Varroa; species Varroa destructor. The sequence continues at coordinate 52,860,880 of NW_019211454.1, read as the reverse complement.
TCATTCCCTGCTAATAACAAAGCATCGTGATCGTCAGCTAAAAATAATGGCCATATCTATCTCTTCTAATACGTCGCAGGGGGAATCTTTCGTCAGAATTCACAAAAACAAAGCCTTGACTTTGGAAGTTATGAATGTGTATCTAACTACGTCTTCAGCTCAGTCACATAAGACCGCTTAACAGTAGGTACAGGCAAGTCAACAAGTAACACAATGTTTGGAGAAAATTAGTATCCTTTAGTTGTCAGTTTGTAGATATAATATAATTTCATATCATCGCAATACGCTGTATGCGCAACCAAGGCAAACGAACTAGATGCACAGTGTTCAGATACAACAGGTATTATCTCGTGGGATACTCTGCTCCTCAGGGAGCTTCAATTCCATATCGAAGTCCATTGCACTAAGGCACTAATTGCGTCCAAGTTCTCAGCGTGAGTCAAACTCGGCACAAGGTAGCAACTGTTCCGAAAAACTTTTAAAAAGTATCGTGTCTATTGGTGAATTCAGTTTGTTCCAATCTAGATATTTTATTATAGGTCCAGCGAGCCCGAGATAGATTATCTGTCTATTTACTTATTCATTCAAAGGGAAATTTGTTTGTTAAGTACAGAAATAGCTTCGATTGAGGCAAAGATAGTTCACGCGTAGGTCACCCGAAACCTGCCGGAACTGAAGTATAAAGACTCTGCATTTCGAAAATGTTCTAAACTGTAGGTTCTTTATTTCCAACTGAGTAAATTAATACACAAAGGGCGCGAATGGCCTTCCTGTTTCCTGCGCGGGATCGATTCGCTGATCTATTCGATAAATACAGCCTGCCTCTTAGAGTTTTCTTAGCACGTACCAAGGCACAGCTGCACTCTTATCACAATGAATATGCTTGCCGAGAAAGGCTGTCTATTGATGAATGCTAAAAAAGGAAATTTTTATAGTCCCTAGAAAAGGAAGATTGCGGTATTCATTTGAAAATATGGAAAAGTCTTCAGTGATGTTAATTCCTTAAAGTACGCCATGTGTGAGAATTTTACAAACAGGATGCGTCTTATAGTTCATTATATGTCGCATTTTGGCTCTCTGCCTTGGATAGTGAGATCTATTGGTTTTATGGGCTTCCCCTTAAATCAAATAACGTCTTGAGCAGACTGTCGCAAGTATATATCGTAGCCTTGTGTAACTTCTTTGTTACTTATCGCATGCGCTCAAAAGTTGAACGTAGTCTGTAGTTTGGGTCTTAAAATCCAACACCTACAACTGATGTTGGTGGCTGTAGTATTTAAGCAATATAAAGGTTAGTTTCTATATCACTGCACTGCCCGTAGATGTGAGCTAATCTAAAAAAGGGCCTGTGACCGCTGTACCTACGTAAGCTAGCTACTATCAAAGTTCTTCAAAATCCAGTTTTCCCCTGCCAACAACAGCAACAATAAACTTACCTATCGTGTTGACAAGAAAAGACTCAAGCAAATATTAGGCTATTGAAATTTATCTGTTTTTTCTGTTTTTGGTGTGATAAGTAATTTCGATTGCAAGTTAATGCAGTATAAACAAGAGTCACGACAGGAACCGTCCGTGGACGCAATAAATCGATACAATCCGGCTGATTTACAAGGACCTCTTTCCCTACACCATCCTTTACTGCCATCTGGCCACACCGACCAAGCCTATGTTGTTGGCTGCTGGCGATGCCTTGTAATGTGTACTTCTAAGAAAAAAAAACACGATGCCACACCTTGTTTAGAAATCTGCGACTGTGGAAAACTAAAAAAAATACACATATATCATTCCCGGCCACAACCAAATCGATGCTGAAGTTGAAGTCTCAATAAATAAAGTAAGAATCCCAGGCCTATGATCGACTTCACTAGGCAAAAATACCGCGAAGTATATCGAAATATGAGTACTATATAATATAATGGACATTTAGAAGTGATTCGATTTATATGTAAAGTAATATGGCTCCAGCGCATCCTTGATGAGCACGGGCGCAATTGCTGCGAACCGTTTACACAGTCCTTTTTCTACGACTACCGCTAGAATAGCTGCATAGTCCAAATGAAATAAAGCAAATCTGAAGCAACGGCACACACGGTCCAGAATTGGGACCTTTACGAAGGTGGCAGCCTGACTGGTCGTAATCGAATTGATCATTTTCATTCGCTTTGTTGTCATTGTAAATAGTCTCCTTTGGTATGGACGCTTCTCGACCCAGCTGGCCAGCCAGCACGGAACAGCGTTGGCATTCGGACCAATATGAGATTCTTTTACCCGGCTCTGTCATGCTCGTTTGTTCTCAACAATTTTCTCAAACAAAACAACAACGTTTTAATTATCAATAATAAGAACAATGTACCGTTTTCCACAAGTATCAGACTTAATGAGATTATCTTAGACGAAGTGTTGTCCGAACTTGTGAAAATGAGTATTATAGGTAACCAAGGCAAGAAAGATTTCATCTGACGATGTTGTGAATGGTTTTATTGTATGGAGTTATCGATCAAAGATGAAAGAACAACCCTTTCGAACAAAGCGGCGCCTAAGACCACAGAACAGTTTGGCCAAGTAATAGCACCATAGTGGATATCACTGAAGCAGAACGTGCAATGGTGTCAGCATAAAACAGAGCATAGACTCTGCGCGCCCTTCTAATAATAGTAATGACACGATGTAATGTTGCTATATACGTGCTTTTTTGATGTAATATACTGTTCTAGCATTCTATTAGATAAACATTTCCTTTCAGGTGTTACCTGGCGGAATTATGTTTTCATATTTTCGCTTGTCTTTTGTTGACTGGCATGATCGAGTACTTCGTACCTACTCATTCTACGTCTGTATAGTCCTAAACGAGCATCTATTCATATGTAAACTATAATATTTGACCTATTATAAGTCGGCGGTGCTAATCCGGCAGGGTGTCCTTATCCCACGGCCCTTATTGTTTTGCGTCCAAAGCGCTCAGTTTTATGTTGTGCTCTGTAGGCCCTTCCATAGTCTACAGGCACGTGCTAGGCAAAATTCCATTGCCCTTCAAGCCGATGTTAGTAGCGTAACTACCAGCTTTCGAAGTCGCTGGAGATGCCTCGCACGAGTCGTGGACCTATTGTCACGACTCCGCGGGTCTCCCACCGCCCTGAACATCGAATTACCGTGGTAATATTCAGCGATCGTGGCTCTTCGTCTCTCGCAAGTTGATACACACTGCAGCTGCCTACGTACGCGCGTGTTCTAACGGAAATCACTCCGTCCGACAAAAACCATACCATCAGGGACAGAATAGTTTTCCCTGCATTTGGATGACCCTAAGGACATTTAGAAGACACCAAAGCCTCGGGTGTTTCACGAACGGGTCGTAATCTTTCTGCGCCACAACGGTAGAGAACGCCTTGTCTACATAAGAAGCCACCCACTTTTAAACCTCCTTGTAAAATACATTGATCAATGGCGCCCACCCGTGGATTGCCAGTTAATGTGTCGCAAAGTCGAAATCGTTGTATAGGTTCATTGTGATCGAGTGATTCGAGCAGGCGCAGTTCCCTCGGGCCTGCAAGTGCCATTGTCTTCTGTTTGCATATAATCTTATGTCACCCGACGAACCCGCCATAGGAGATTACTTTCGTGACGGTAAGAAACTTAAAGAGGACTGTTGATCTTGCCATTCCTCGAATGCTGCTCGACAACCCACAAAGCTCTAACTTCGCAGAGAGGTCATCGAGCAAACATTCTGAAGGTCTTTTATGGCTTTTTGTAGGAACGAAAGAACTACTCCGATCGGCTAGCCTGCTTCGGCAGAAAGTGCTCGCACAGCTTTTCTTCAGAACTTTACTATTCATATGTTTAAACTAAAAAAAAATAATATATATATATATATATATATATAAGAATAATTCACCATATTTTATTGTACAGTGAATTAAATTCGCTATAATTGGCCTACCTATCGTGCCCTTATTCGATCCGCAAGGTCCGAAGTATCTCTAGCAGATATTCTAATCATCAGTGAATAAATAGGCTGTAAATCAAGCAGATAGAGAACTTTCACGTCTGCTGTTATAATAAAACGAAATGGAGTTTCACTTTAGAAGTAATACTTTCTCTATTGAGATCTTATGAAAAAGATGTTCAGTGCAACCGTTGACTTTGTTTACTAGTTGTCTGAACTGAGCAGAAGCAGATAAGCCACTTTAATATTAATACCTACGTTGTAGCATACGCGATCTGCATGAACTATACTCTTGTACATATCGCCGCATCTATCAGCCCGATAAGGATTTTTTCTTTATTTTTTCAACTCCATAGAGAGAACTATAATATACTGCTAAAAAATCCACTCAAACACAAATAACATTACACAGAAAAGGTAAAAGAGAACATTACTGTCATTCTCTTGATAGTAATAATATTGTGGTTCAGTCGACCACTAAGCCAACTCCAGTAGCAGATTTCCGATTTTGCGTCACAGCTATCCCCGCAGATATCAGTATGCATGGCTTCATACGCGTAGTTGCTCAGCACTGCAGTAGAGTTACCTATTTAAACCACCGGGACAACATACGGTGCCCCCTAACTGTACAACCCGGGCCAAAATTATCTTAGTAGGTCTTGCTCCGTTCTTTTACAGAAAAGTAGCAGTTCGATTGTTGTTATTTGTGCAGATTCCTATGCCATGTGCCGTCGTCGACGTCGGAGTTTTCGAATTTTTTCAGGCGAAGTTCTCCTCTCCTATGGTGAGGATCAGTGGCAAGGGTAGTTTGTTGGGCATATTGCGCGGATTGATGGGGATGTACCACCAGCGAACTAAGCATGCCAGATCTGAGTTCCGTGCGTGCTGGTACAGTTGTTGTCTGTCATATGTGTGAATTAATACGTGGATTATTATCATTTAGTGAGTGCCTATTGGATTAACACCGGTGTAATAACCCCGCGGGCTAAGCAGATCCGGCAGTGTATAGATTACAGGTGGCCCAATAATGTACCGCATTGGTGATTTGTTGGAGTACTAGGGTATGAGCCTGAAAAGCTCTCCGAAAGGATAATGTGTAGCAAGTATCTGTAGTGCTGATGAGTGCGCTGTAAGACGGACTTCAGTAAAGATGAGCTTTATGATAACGGCATGCGTGCCAGCAACTACTCCGCGGAATGCTCCGCGTTCACGAAAACCTCTCGTAGTTGATCCAGATGATGGGGTCTACGAAGAATGTGTACCAGGCTCGCAGCTTCAAAAGCAACCGCCTCCTTCAGAGCCTACCGATGTGAACGATTACGCTCAAACCGGATGCCACCTTGGATACATTTTCAAGAGGACACTGCAGTCATGTATTGGACCAGCATCCGAAAATGACAAAAAGCTGAGCGGTGCATATACAAGCTACGAACGTCCGGAAGAAACTGAATCTATGATTCTGGACAATGCGCTCTTCGAGCCAAAAAAAGGAGGATCCAATTCAATCGGGTCGAATTCAAACTCGTCCAAGACATCTGGTATGACGTCTTTATCAAGTGGACCTAGCTCCGGAGAATCAGCTACCACTGGGCCTATGGCGAAGTTTGCAAGAACATCAATGCAGAGGAACTCTCTTTCAAAAAAGAACTTGTCTTCGAGTCAGAATCAACTACCGCCCTCTGGTAACCCAACGCTTGGCAACTATGCCCTTAGACAATCTTCGAGCCCTGAACTGGACGCTATTGTTAATTTGATGAATTCTGCACCTAGCTCACCATCACATAACTATTTATCGATAAATTCGGATGACTATGAGACCTCTGCTCCTCCGCAGCTTAATTTAAAGCCAAGTTCTGCGGTTCAAAAACGTCAAATGATGCCCACTAAACCACCAGAAAGGAATATTTTGCTACCTCCAAGTGGCAAACTTTGGGGAAGGCCCATTACTATGGATTGGAAGTCGTCGCTGCGAGATCCGTTTCGCAATAAGAAGAAATTCGCAGGTCCTGCTCTGGAGAAGGTCTACGAGCTTCCAGAGAAAGAAGCTCTCTACGACATTTCGCAGGATCTCGTGCTCAGTGATTTGGCTAGGGCAGCAAGGGAGATTAGAGAAGTAAAAGAGTTGCGAAAAGACAATAAAATAATAAGCGCTGACGATACCTATCCATTATCTGCGAACAATCCTGTCGGTGTGAAAAAGACAATAAACCATTCAATGGATGTTATGAGAAGACTAAATAGTTTTTCGGTAACAGCGCGTGTTTCGCCAGATGCGCAAATCAAGTGCTCTTCTTTAAGTACCATGATCGATCAGAGCTATCTCGACAACGTAATGTCCAGCCTGACACTGTCAGATAGTTCTGGTTCGCAAAAGCCACTGCTTTCGCTTGGCTCGAACAATGAACCGCTATTGCATCAACCGCAACAGCGAGCAGGCGAAATCGACATCCGCGATGATGGAATCATATATTCGATCGAAAAGGTCCGCCAGAAGGGCAAGCGGCCGGTAGAGATGAACCCTGTACCGTTGTGCGTACCTGGAATGCAGGGCTTCGTACCCCCGTATTGCCGTGTTAGCGCTGTGCGTGCAAGACGCGCTCTGATTAAGCGACATGGCTCCAGGACGTCGCGTGGCTCGAAAACGTACTCCGATACCACCTGGGCAAGTTCCGAGGCCCGGAGAAAACGTCGACTCAAACCGGCCAGTTGTAAGGCTCAAGATCATTACTGCCGCGATATCAAAGTTACCCCGTGTGTGTCAACTCTACGAAAGAAAAAGTCTGACTTTGAAAAAGCGCGTAAACGCGCTAATGTCGGAGCTAACAAAGGTCAACGCAAAAAAGCCTACGTTTTCAACTGGCTGTTAGTAAACCAAGGCGTGGTCGGAAACGCCACTGAGAAAGAACGCGCCCGCCGACTGGTACGTTAAGTAGTTAATTTCTTCTGTAAAAAATTTCGGCTTCTGATTTTTTCAACGCTAAGATGTAGCCTCTATTCCGTTTGGATGTGACGAACCATTTCGGTTGCAGCTTGTGCCTGTCAATTTATTGTGTATCCTCTGCAACTAGAAAAAGATTTGATTGCGCAGAAAATTACTTCAAACAGCATTGTAGTAAGTTTGAGATGAGGAATAAAGACGGGGAGCGCCAACTAGTTAGTTAAGATCCCAATTAAAGTGATTATGGTATTACAGAGCTGCTCGGGTATGTCGGTACCCAGCCGCTATATAGAGATATACTGCAGATTGATATAGATTTGTCATTGAGGCAATGTCACTAAGTAGTTCAGGAGCCCTGTTACATACGAAGAGTTGAAGTAGTTCAAAATGTGTATACTTATTGTCCATCTGAACACTGGAGCTTTTAAATTCTATTGAGCCCATCTTTTTTGGGGAGCAGAATAGTTTCTATAACGGATTGTTCGAATCTCTGTATAGTAAATGACGGAACCTGTAAAAAGTCCTCTACAAGCAGCATAAATGTTGGCCTCCAACGCGATGCCAACAATCACTGTCGTTCAGAAAAATGCTTCCTTCGCAGCTAGAAATTACTTCAATAAGGTATTTATTCCTTTCGAACGGCTGTACTGGCGGGTTCGACAGTATCTTAAGTACGGACTTTCTGCAATGCAAATTATCTAAGCTTTTGACGAAATAATATTAGCGTACATATTATCAGTAATACATTCACAATTTGTCCTCGTTACATAGGAGATCCTCTATCTTGTTGCGGGGGGTGCCAGTCTTTGCGAAAAAGGCAGCCTTTTATTAAGGTTATTGAATTAAATAATCTAGGAATGTGTAGGGCGGCCGTTGAAAGGAATATTCGCTTCCACACATAGTGTGAGAACATAATGAGAGGGCGATGCAAAAAATTAATATACGACTACATCTATGATTTTTAATAAATGAGGCCTATAACTACCTAATTTCTCAGACACGGATAACGACGATTTCCCATTTTTATTTTTCTTCATTTAGCTAGAGCGGCCCACCTACCATCGAACGGTCGCTTGACACTTGCTAGAACCAGTGCAACGCATCTAAGCATCCATGGTTTTGTTAGCCACTATCCAGCGCGACCGTTTATGTCCTGATAGAGTAGGTAATTTGGATGTAACGTAACAGATTACTCGATATTTCCCTGCCGTTACAGTGCTGACTTCGGCGTTGTAGACATCGTCATCGTTTATCCGTCCGTTGTTTTGTTCGCCCAGGTAACGCTAGAACATAAACGCTATTGTTAAACGTCACTAATTGCACACAGATAGATCTAGAAATGATCCGAGGAAGAGGCGAACACGACATCCTCCATGTTTCCACTTGGCACTCGAGCGAGCCTCCATCAGTCGTTCTGCCGCGTATACTCCACAGTGTCGACCCCATACTATTTCCTTTCGCAGATAATCTGCATTGAGATTCACGCGACTACAACTTTCTTACAGCTGATACGCGGCCTAGTTCGAGCATACCATCTGAACCTGCACGTCAACGCACGACGGGCTGATAATATAGGCAATAAGCTATAACTACTACCACATGGTTATTCTGAACTATATGTACAACGATGTATGCATATATATATATATATATATATATATATGCTTGCCCAAAACAACGCCGCCTAAAGTAGTGAATGGAAATCGACGGCGTTCCATATGAGTCGATTCGTGTTCCCGTAGCCATAATCGATATAGGTATACACACATGCAGCTAGTCAAGTCTGTTTTATCGGACAAACTACATTCTTATACATATGCCATTGCGATATGCATATGAATTCAAAAGTACCAGAAATCCCTTATAGAGAAACCGGAAAACTGGCAAGTTGTCCCATTATACCCCAATTACCGTCTTGAAATTTCGCGGCATTCATATGCCAAATAAGTGGGTGATGACAACATCCATTATAGTATATATATCTCTGTATCTGTCAGCGAAAAGTTATTAGCAGCGAAAAATCCTCACAATTATTACTAGTAGGAACGCCGACATTCATCCTTAGTTAACTTTAGTGCTTGCACTGAGCGTCTTTGACCTGCCTATAGAAATGCATAGAAATGATTGGTCTACGTTAATAATTAACGTAAACGCTTTTGCTAAACCATAGACTTCCACTGATTCATATCCGTTTTGAAGATTTGTACGACTAGCCTGGTTTACGGGCTTCAAGGTCCGATTGGCAGCGAAATGACAGCGACGCGGAAGAGATAAGGTCGATTTAGAGCTGCGTCTGCCACTCTTCATGCAGCACTCGATACAAATACGGAGGGAGCTGAAGCGTGTCCCTTCTTCAGATTACATTAGAACTAGCTGAAGATAGTATACCTAATGATGTTAAACTCCCTGTCACAAGGTATCCGCTATTTCGGCTCAAACAAAATGAAAACAACTGAGAGGAAAGCAAGGCGACACTGAATAAAAAGAAGATTAGATCAATCGTAAATAAAATTAGATTGAGGTGTGCGTTTTTGGTAGACAATTTTTGATGGCTGTTTCAGTAGTGGTAACATTGTCAGTTCCGCCACTGACATGAAAGTACTCCGTTGATAAATACGACTCTGCCGAGTCGTCCACACAGACACACACGAACACTCATTCGCTCACATACAAAAAGCTAAACAAACACAGGCTAGCGCCGTTACATGCTGACTTCGTGGAGGCTTCATACTCGCCATATGGTGTGATGAGGATAAGTGCCAGTTCCCTGTGTACCTACTGTTTTTTTTAGACCCACAGACCAAGTTGGACATCACTGAGCTAACAAAAACAACTGATTACAACTGTAGTTGAAGTATTTTAATGTCCCAAGGGAGCTACAGCTAGGCTTCTGTAATAAACAGTGCTGGTTATCCATACGAGCCCTTTTGTCGTAACTGCCCATGTTATAATAGAGCATTATGCTGTTTCATCTCTCAGTTCGCCATCGCATTCGACTAGACATAGTGAAGCCACAGCAAACGGTTGAAAACCCATAATAAGAATGCGGCGTCATCGCTTCCGATGAACATCAAACAGTGAGGCAAGCAGCATTGTCGTTGCCTTTGCCAGCGTTCCCTTTCGTGCGAGTAAGGACGATGCTACATGTACTTCAACGAATAGAAACGATGGTCGTCTGGCTCTGGAAAATGGAGAGTAATTCTCGCAAAGTCATATCTTTGCCTCGAAGACTCAGTAAAAACCCTCAGATAGCGAAGAAGCACAGGCGGTAACGGGGGTTGCTTAAGCAAAGATGACTGAAGAAGACAAAGGCCATTCAGTAGCCATTTACTCACCGCAGTTTGGCTTTCGCGACTTCATCTGCTGTCGTAATAATAAATACAGTATAATCGCTCGCCTAATGCCCTATGCGAAAAGAGAGATTGTGCGAAGGTGGCCAGAGAGAGCAAGGGGCAAATGGAGAATTGGAGCAAAAGGAAATACCGAGTAAATGGTGAGGCATAGGAGCGCACTGGCGTTGCGGGGGTTACTTGAACGGCGAGTCTGCCAAAAGCAGCTGTTAAGAGGGGGAGTAGCCGGAATCGTACAACGTGCACTATTTTAGGATTTACCCCGTAGCGTAATTTTGCTATGCGATCCGTTGGGCTCGACTATCCACTTTATTCTGGTCTCTTGAACAGTATTGAGTACGCAATGGTAAATCACTTACGATGCGATCGTCACGATGTACGATTTTCAGCCCAGACGCCTTCTATTTGACGTACGGCGTCATACTGCGCCTATAGGTCGGTGCAATTCGATAACAGTGCTATTTGATTAGTAAGGTAACGAAGTGAGAATATAGCATTGAATGTATACCACCGTGTTCTTTATGGCAGCCGGATGTATTATGCAGAGAGGGATGAACGTTGCTTATGAACGTTGGCCTTTGTCCTATTGCTTCAATGGTATTTACGCAGAGAAGCCTGGATCTCGGAAGCTACGAATACAATTGGGTAGCATTGGACTGTGAAAGCGACTTATAAGTTAAGTGCGCCTGGCGATACGATGTGATACTCATATCAGCCAAGCGAATACGATCGCCGTCGAGTCAACAAGATAAGCTGAGGCCTCTTGTTTGAGAGTCTTTATTAGACATTTGCTTACGTAACAGTAGAGTAAAAGTAATACGAATAAAAATTAACTAAAAAAAAAGTAAAGTAAGAATTCCTAAACTATTAAGTAATTTCTATTTATTTACGTTACCCATTTGGTATCCGTAGATCGTCATTATATCAGCGTATACATAAACTTTTAGCTCGTCAAGGGAAGACAAACTGAAATATTTTTACATAAGAGATGCATGTGGGAAACGCTTAACTTATCAAACATGAGTTTGAGAGCGTTTCAAAGTATTCCCCAATTTGCCCCTGGCACCCCGATAGCTTTTCGATGGTTAAGGCGGAACGATGTAATTATTTCTCTCTTTTTTTCCATGATGAAGATATACTGAGGAAATGAGTAATTAGTGGAAACGTTAAAATCATCAAGGCTTATGTAAGAGATCATGGTATAATTCATTACCATCATTTTCAACTTTATTAAGTCGTTTAGATTTCACGAATAATCTAGCCCTTTACTGCCCCAGTACAGCTGTTGTTTACTAATTAAGAGCACTAAATTTAATGTAAAACGTGCAATACATACTGCTATTCAATGTAGCACCAACTACAGTAGTACTATCATTATTATTGTTGTTGCTATTACTTTAATATTCAATGCGTATGTATTAGCATATATAAAAGTTCAATCATACTGCACGGAACTTCAGCACTCAACGCTCTCAAGAGGTCATCTCAAGAGGTCTCAAGAGAACATCTCTCACCACTTCATTTTTTAAATGATCCAAAAAAATTCTTAGATGTTTTTTTTACAGATACGACTATTACTAAATATATTCGCGTAATTCAATTGACGCTTGAGCGAACTGCCGAGCAGCTAAATCGAAAGGGCAAACATAACCATACCATCGCAATAAAGGTAGCAACTAGATTCTTTGTACTATGCAATACGTATGATTTACTAGGTCTCGTTGCTGTCATAGGAATTAGATGTGTGTTACTCCAGCTCGAACGTCCGGTTTCAAAGGCCCGATACAAGAATAATGGCGACACTTCGATAGCAGCGGTATTCAGTAGAGCAGAACAATGGAGGGCGGAGAGTAAACAGAAAAAGAAAAACACTTTTCGCTGGTCTTTCCGGTTTCGAAAGCATTCATTTGAGCCAAATCTTTTTCAGCTTTTTCTGATAGGAGCCCCCCTAAGGCCAATGGAGGCTTTATTATTGTCTGTTTGGTACGACAATTTCGAGTCGAAGTGGCAACCATACCTGCACATACGATGACAAAGATACCAGGCCTCTGATCCTTAGGTCTAAAACAATATAGTTTGCACGTTAGGACATCTGAGGATGTGCGTCGTTTTGGCATTACCCTACCTGTCTAGCAACGTACAAGATCAGTGATAGTGTAGGAGCAGTGCATTGTCAATAAACACTAACAGTGGTAGGAGCAGGTGGAAACGCTCGTTTTGACTGCGCGTTAAACCCAATGCAGAAAAAAAAAGGTGGCGGTGATGACACAAATGTACATTGAGCACAAGGAGGCATATACGCGTCCGTATGCTTACAAGCAAAGTCATACATTTATACGAATGAACACCATACATCTTGTTCGTCTTTCCATACGACTCTATAAATAGATTTGCTTGCATCTATATAAAAATTAGACCTGTTGATCCCGCCAGTGGCCGCACAGTTGTGGAAGCTGCTATTATCGTCGCTTCTGTGAGTGCCGTTTTTAAATCAGAGTAGCTGTTAAGTCAACTGACAAGCTAGAAAACTGAAACTTATGACGGATGTAGACGAAAGGAGCACGGATCGAAGAAAAGTATGATTCTACCCACTCTTCACACGGTTCGAGGTTGATGCAGCGTTCCACCGCGAATTAAGGTTTTCGCTACGGCCAGAAGACGACGAAGGGTTGTCATACCGACGACGGTGGCTTTATATTGATTGGCGTCGTTGCTAGTTGACGTGGACTGAACGGCTGACCGCTGGTGGCTGTAGTAATTAGTAACTGAATTGTTTTTCTTTCTTAAATAAACGTCTCGTAAAAACGCATCTTTTAAATTATTTTTTATACGAAAACGAAGCTGATATATAACAATCTTAATATAATAAATTTAGTGAAAAAAAATGTACCAAACATTGGTCGGTAATACTGACCAAGTTTCGAAGTATTTGGGGAATAGGATTTTACTTCTTTTAAGTCAGCAGTATGAATCAACAATACCATTATTCCAAAGACTCTTCGTGCAACGACTGCGTCCACATCTGTTTCGATGTTCGCGTAAGCTATAATATCAACATTACTATTTCGTATGATCTACACAAATCTTATCGCGGAATAAGTGAGGTACTCGAGAGATAAGCAACGATTTAAACGAATAGAACATTTGTGAGTAAGAAGTCATTTGGAAACTAATCAAAAGACATCTATATCTAGAGGAAGTGTTATGCATGACAAGCCTAAAAAAGCCCTAGTGGGATATATATAAAAATCTTTGGCGAAGGCCTCAGGGTACCATACGACAGAACAATAGATTAGCTGAAGAACAATCATATTCAGTACTGATATGGCAGTTTGTGATGCACACACTGGCCAACTATAGATGTGTTGTGATTATGACTTTGAGGTCCCAAACTTTCGGATGCACTAACTTCTTTTACAAGATGACATGCAGGATGTAAATATAGAACGCTGTCATTTTTATTCTCTTATTTATGATCTTTTAAAGTTGCTGGCAAGATAAACTATAGCAGTTGGTGCAGAACTTGTGATGTACACCCGATAGGGTAACATACTTCTGGCTTGCGAGGAGGGAAAAAGGTCAGATGCTCGCGATTGATCCGGCGCAGGGGCATTGAACAAAAGCTAAATAGCTTTGGCAGGCCATTTATAGTTAATTAAATAGTTCTCAAGCTATTTTATTGAATACGTATCAAGTTGTACCAAGTAACAACTTTTTCAGGCAATAACTAACCCTATCAAACCTTATCATTCTTAAATGTTAAAGAAAATTTTTTCCTATTAATTTCGTGATGGTGCTGTAAGCTCTTCAAAGCCTCGAAAGCAGCCAAGGATAACAGGTGAGCATTGTTAGGTAGCAGGGACGCCTACTATTGTACTGCTTCCGCATAATATTGACCTGCTGTTCAACGTGGTTTAACCAGATCTGTATGTGACTGATTCACGCTATGTCAATGTTGTTACGCTTATTACAATCATCAGCATTATTGGCATTTGGCTCTGTCTACCTTCCGTGCAGGCACGCAGGCCAACGTGACAGGAAGTCTAACCTTATTCACAACCTATCGAACTTCCGTTGGCCTGATCACTGTCAGTGACTAAGCATGGATAAGGTTATTTTTACTGTAGGCAGAGGATATAGCCTGCATTAATACTGATCTGTATTTTTCGATGGTGCAGTCGATTTGGAGCTTATTTGCGGGTAAAACAATTTCTCCAAGAGGACCCTAGACGACACCGACATAATCGAGTGAATAGTCACGTAGGCAACGAACATCAAATCGCAAGCTGAAGTTAGCTTCATTCATTAATAGTTTGAAGTTAATTTCTAAAACTTTTTCCCTCTAAATGATTCTCTATTTTTGCTAATCTGGGTTGGAGGTTATCAACTGTCCGTTGCAAAGATCCATGTAAAGTACATTGTGTTACTATAGAAGTTACAGCAAATTGAAGTTGATGTCACGTTTTGTAAACATTACGTCTATACATGCATTAAATATGCCGACGGTTCACATGGTGGCAGCCAACCATTCTTTGGGTTTACGGTGCTAAAAACGTATTTCTACTGTAGTAAATATTGGCTCAGGGGTGGCAATGGAATGAGAAGAGCTATCGTTTAGGACGAACTCAACGTCGTGTTTCCAGGGCAGCTAACAGGTAGAAAAAAACGGCGACACCATGGGCGTCATTAAGGGTTTCTAATGGTTTGACGTGTCAACGTCTTCCTCACGTGCGTTATGGCTGTCGTCCCTTTGGATTGATGGCGCGCGGCAGTCCGGTGGATGACAATGGACATGGTCATCTTCGTAAAAGCTGCTACGATCATGCGCATTTGGTTATCGCAAATTTCGATCGCAGTATATCGCTTTGTGTGCAAGTGCGCAAAGTACTTTAAATGCTTGCACACATATACGTAAAGTCGACTAATGTAAAATGTGATGACGATGTATGAAGGTAATCACAAAAACAACGACGGTGGTTTAGTGATACGTATAGGCGAACTGCTACATTCACTAGCACTGCTTGAGTCATCATTGGTTCCCAGCCAAGCAATCATAACGAAGCTGATAAAATTAACTGATTAATAGGTACCTAGTTTAGTTCTAAGCCAATAATAGGACTAATATGAATAAAACCTATCCCGATGTATCCGAGTGTAATTTCTAATGAAGCAGTCATAGCAGCAGAAGGGGCAGACAAACAGACAGGTAACAGATTGTTGCCAATAGCCCCCTAGCAGTTACTACAAGGCCTTAAAAAAATACTCTTGTATATTTACATACATACACAAATATTCTGTTTCCAAGCAGTAATACTGTACAACAGGATAAAGCGTGTACATTGATTCGATCTTGTTTACCCTGAGACACCTCATTGACGTCTCTAAGGATCAATCAATAGCAAAAAAAAATACACCGTTGGGAGGATTTAGTAAATTCTACGTCAAAGGATTAACGACGACAGCAATGTAAACAAGACACGCTGATTTGTCACAGCACTGAATGATAACAAAAATCAAAGAGAAAATAGAAGCGGGGAAAAGTCTATTTTGGTCAGTGAATCACATTTTTTAGAAAGCTTAGTTGGGCTGGGTCGAAACAAGACGAAATTTGCTATCTAATGCTGATCTTTATACAGATATATGTGTAAATGGTTATAAACTATATGGAATAGTGGAAAAAAATAAGCTGTTTTTATCTTTTACTTTATTCTTCATTAGACAAAAAGAGAGTCTATTCCCTAAAGTTTAGTTACATTGCGGAAAATAAAAACTATTTGCACA
The DNA here is from genome assembly GCF_002443255.2 of Varroa destructor. NCBI lineage: Eukaryota > Metazoa > Arthropoda > Arachnida > Mesostigmata > Varroidae > Varroa > Varroa destructor. Next base: position 52,844,868 of record NW_019211454.1, on the reverse strand, counting down.
GAGCTGGTCAGAGATTATTTTCAATTGATTCTTCATTGACGTATCGAACGAAAGTTTAAACGAATACCTCTGAAGGGCTCGCAAATTAATCATCATATGAAGTCATAAGAAAGTGAACTTTACCAACGTTTCAACGTACAAGAAAAGGCAAAATCGAGAGACGTCGTTAAGTAGCTAACTGTCAATAAATAGTCTCCCATAATTATTATGAGATAATGGAGAACAAACAAACACATTATTTGAGCAGTCCTATATAAAAATTATGATTTCTTTTCTATATATATATATATATAGGTGTATAAGAAAAATCTTATATAGAAATTATTATTCGACCAATAGCGCGGAATAACGTACTCATTTTGATCAGGTGGTACATTTTTTATTGTTTAGAAACTCTCGGTGTTTTCGGGGTAGTAAGCCTCTACTTAAATAGTTTTATTAAACGCCATTAGGGTATCTAGGTAATGTAATTTACCAGATGATTCTACTGTGCCTCTTTAGCCATTGATCATTCCACACCGTTCGTTGTGAATTCGTAATTAATTCTAAACACGCTAAGCAGCTTGTTAACTGAAGAACGTCATAAATAGACGTCAAAATTATAATGGTATAGAAAAAAATGTCCTTCTTTAGCTAAGCTAATTTTATAGCAGTGTTCATCAGTGAGGACCGGACATAACCCTGGGAGATGTTTTAACGTAAAACACGAACTATAAATAAACAAACTATATATATATATATATATATATATATATATATATATATATATATATATATAAAACAGTTTCACAGTAAGCGAGCATATGCATGTACAGTTGCCGCCGTCAGTATCGTTGATACATCACAATCTATGGCCCTTTCTATAATATTTCATGAAGAATCCAAGATGAAGAAGGATTTAAGGTATTCCATGTAAAAGATACCGGTCATCTAGTTTGTTCTAGTTCAAGCAGTTGGGTAAGTCAAAATGTATCGCTGTCAAAGTATATCACTGGCAAATCAAGTCCACGATATTGATAGGTAAAAATGACATTGAGTTTCCAAACAAGTTTGCCTACAATAACCTAAAATTCGCGCACTAATTCATCGCAGTGTTGCGCTGTTCCTTGAACAAAGCAGACAGTTCCGTAATAGTAAGGATCATAAGAATTATGTTTTTTTAGTTTATTATATAATACAGAACTTAACAAAAGGAAGATATAATTAAACAGATACCATCTTTGAGATCCAAAATGGAACTTTTTATCACCGTGGAGAGATTTTCATATGAGTTACATTGTTTCTGGCCTGTTCTTTGGACATTTTCAACAATATGAGATTTCCGGCAACTGTCAATGAAAGAAATGTATTCTATAAAACACAACATTGCAGTACTAACTTCTAGCGCGTAGTAAATAGCGTTAGTTTGTTACCAGCAAAATACTTAGCACGTGTATAGTAGTTTTTTATTTATCTTCTCTAAATAGTGCAACGCCGTCTTCGGAAGACTTTTGACGCCTTATGGCTTTGGATTTTTGAAACGCTTGTTGTCGCTTACTCATTCGGCCTTTTTATTTTACGCATCTGTACGCGTCTCAACCGCTATGTCGGTGCTGTTGTTCGGGGTGCCTAGTATTATTAGAGCTAAGCTGCACTAAAAGTTCCTCTTGTTTCTGGGATTTTTCGTAGAAGCTTAACACATACAGAAACTCCAGCGGTTATCAAGATCGCTGTGATGTTCGTTCACGTAACGCAATTACTGTAACGGGTCAGTTGTTTTTGTCCAGGCAAGAGTTGCTGGTTTGGCAATGAGCGAAAACTATAAGACAGAACGCTCTAATTCTTCTAACCGTTGACTCAAGTCACCTATATTCAGTGCTACTTTCCCATGGCTAATAAGACGCTTGATGATCCGTATGCTGGTCACTGGTCACTAGTCGTCCGTTGGAGGCGGAATCTTTTTCCCTAGGGTTTTCTTTTTGGGCGACGTATGCTACGATGTCCCTATATTGCCCACGGTGGTAGCGTTCATTTATCGGTTAAAACATCTAGACATGCCTTCGCCTCGACCCAATAATCGTCGTCTGACTGTAAAGCACCCGTTAGATAAGCAGTCGTGCCTTCCTAAAAATAATCTAGCTTGGAATTAATTGCGTGATTACCGTAGACAGCTAGATGCGACTGAAAGAAAACTTAGTAAATGTCTACTTTGCACGCATGCTTATTGTCATGTATAGTAATAGTCTTCGACCGACGAAATTGGGCATCCTTTACGTAGTTTCATTTAATGTCACTCAATTATCTAATTGCTTATTGCTTACCGTTCTGCACACATTAGCCCATTGTTCCATGGGTAAGCAATCGAACCCCCCAAAACATGCGTTCACATTAGACACTCCATGTTTTTGCTGGGGCGTAAAATTGTGTACTCCCTTGTGGTCAAAGTTTATACGTTTATGTTCTGTCCGCATTCACCATCTACTCTACATACATATCCAGTGCGAATTATCAGAGTATCCTAATGCTTCGTTTCGCCCCGCAGCATCGAGTGGATTACGCTGAACAGGCGAGTAAAGTTCGAGAGAAAAATTGATACGCGCTACTGAATTCGTACAATCCTGTCATCGCTGAAGTTATCGGAGCCACCAGTTTGGCTGCTACTGCACCGCCAGTTTGGCTGCTACTGCGCCGCCAGTTCGGTGCAGTTTGTCGTCGGCTACTCTGTAGTACCCAAGACGACATGAAGCGTTACGCGAGCTACAGACGCTAACGTCGTTCCCGTTTACCACCGCAGCGAGGTCGTCGCCTCAAAGCAGAGTGTCGAGCGAAACATGATGGATCGAAAACACATCGTAGTTAGAGGGTAACAATGTCTTCCTATTGCTGGCATTGTGACTTGATTCTGCTGTTCATCGCTACCTATTGTCTGTCGCTGCGTTTCGGGTTACTTTATAAATGTTGATTCTGTTCTTTTCTTGTCGATTGGGTCGCTGTGTGTGGTCCCGGTGCTCGTTGACGTACTAGTGACGATACTGGGAGCCGCGAGGCAATCAACGCCGCCGTTGAGTTGCTGAGTTGTATATCACAGCACAAAGATTTGGTGAGTAATAAGCCGTTCGGCAGTGAAGTACCGGCAATGGTAGAGTGGCAAGCGGCGGAGAGACGCTCCATCGACTTCCGATGACCGGCAATCTCAGCGACGTCCGTCTTCTTCTTCACAAAGATCGATACTTTATTTGGATTACCTAGGTGACAACCACTGCGTTGAGACCCAACAGCGATAAATACGGACAGCAGAAGACAGCAAGATAGCTGACTTCCGTCAAGACCGCTATGGGGTAATGACCCTCTGCATTGCCCGTCTCTATTACTTTTTGTTGAAATGGTCTATCTGCAGTACTCAGTTTCTTCCATGATGTTCCTTCTGTGTCCATCTTCGTTCCACTGCTAACCAAAGCCATTGCCGCCGATTATCAATGGTAACAACTACTGAACGCTTGAGCTTTGAACAATCGGAAGAGTTGATAAACGCGCTCCCTCATGATTTTCTAGTACTGTCAATCGACCGTTACGGAAATGATCACTAATACGTATATATACCGCGAAAGGTTGATGCAAATATTTTTCCAATGCTTTAAAATAATATTACTCAACTAAATATGCGCTATTTTGATTGATAACTTCCCAGGATTTTTCTTGCCACAGCATGATTCCATAAAGCTTCTGTAGTTTATTTTGTAAAAAAAATTATGCTCCGCAATCTTTGTATCCCTACATTGAAACCAAGTGAAAACCGTTAAGGCAGTTCTGCAGCGACCGAAACAAATGATAGTCCAACGGTGCAATATCGGGGCTACATAGCGCGCGCATTAATATTTGCAATTCAAGCTTCCCTAATTTTTGCCGGGCAACTCAAAATCTATGTAGTCTGTCTGGCATTATCGTGGTGGACGACGCTTCTTCTGTTCACTAGTTTCGATCGATTTTTTCAATAGTTTGTTGTACCATTGTTCGTTGTTAAAACTGAAAGTCATCGATTCGTCAGGGGGGCTGTTCACAATGCCCGATTTCTTTTCAATCCTCCTGCCCCCAAAAAAAACTCAGCATTACCTCCTTTCGCGTCAACATGGCCGTTGCCACAGATCGTGGGGTACGCATCCTGATTTCTCTTTATTTGCGCATTACTGTCGTATGTGATCTATTTCTCACGATTCGTGATCAACCGTTTTAGCAATGTCTCGATTTGCTGGCGTTTCTGTAGAGTTTTACAGACCGAAATGCAATCGAGCAGGTTCTTTTGGTGTTAATTCATATAACACTCAGACGTCGGACCTTTTTTTCGTTGCCAGTTTTCTTCAAATGGCTTGGGTAGTGAATGTTTAGTTCATTGGCAGTATCATGGGTACTCTCATGTCGTTTTTGGTCAACTTTTACAGTCGTTTCAACAACTTTTCCGTAATTCGTCAACAAACGCGAGGAGCATTTTTCACATGGAAATTTCCAGATTGAAAACGACAGGGCCATCTTTGGATGGTTCCTTCCGATAACACATTTTGACCATAAATAGCATACATTTTTTTTATAGGTATGGGCAGCATTTATTCTTTTACCATAATAAAATTGTAATATGTAGCAATTTTTTTTGACATTTCACTCATCTTCAAGGCACACATCAGCTTAAGTCTTAATAAAGGCATTCTACTAGGTCTGCCGTCCTGGCTTTGCAAACGTCGACCTGACGTTCTTTCTATTATTTGTGCGGTGCGACTTTAAAACCAGCCAATAGTTTTTGACAACTTCGTATAAAAATAAATAGAGTCACAGAGCATAACAGGGCCAACACAGCACGGGGCACTCACTCGCTCATGATGCCCATAGCATTTGATGCGTTCAGTCGACAACAGTATACACATAGATGAATTATGATCCCTGCGGCGGTAGTAGCGCCAACAGTGACGTAAGTCTAAAAATGGCTCCTATTTGTCTGTAGCCTGTAATCATCACATAATGGCGCTGTCTTTAGCAGAGACGTCCAGCAGAGGGATCTCGACATGTACGAAGTACTTAAATTTGGCTAGGTGAGTTATAGAATCACAACGTATCAATAACAATCAGCAGTACAACAGAGACTATTTCCAAAGTCTGAGGTGGTCGAGTTTACTAAAGTCGCATTGTATAGGCGTAACAAAATCTTGATAATCGTTATCTTATCGTACGCCTCATGTAACTAGATAATATTTAGCAAATGATTAAAACATAAGATACGATAGTCTATGCTCGTGAACCGTCTGTGAACATGTCTAAATAAAATATATATAAAAGTAAATAAGCACATTTTTCTTATTACTATTTAAAATTAATCATTACTATCGTATGTATTGGAAACAACTTATCTATCATCTTTGTTATACATACATATTTATTCGTAACATCAAAAATATATACAGTATTTCCTCTAAATTGGAGGATTTTTAAAGATATAAAAAAAGAAATAAAAATAAAGCCTGAGGAGGGGAGAACAAGGACCGAGGTGATGCCAGTCGGTCCATGAGTGCTTCGCACCATGAAAAATTGCTGCAAGCGAAAAAAAAAGTAGCAGAAACGTCTGAGGCTTCTCGCACATGATTCGCATAGTCATTATCTCAGCGTTATACGCGTCCATAAATATTACGAACGCATTTCTTTAAACCCTCTAGAACGAACACTTTTTGCCATGTCAGCACAATTATACTCCATCAGTACGATGGTACCATGCCTCCTACTTCTAGAAAATACTTACAGGTCGATCAATATGCACTTTTTATATGCATCCATCGGTCTACAATATGGCGGTACCCTTTTGACTGGTGACATAATTTATTTTGATTGCAGTTTGTCTGTTGGAAGATGGCACTACGTTATTTGTTCGCTTGTGAACCTCACCGGAAACAACGTTTCCTATCATATAGTCGCTTTAATGATTTCCCTCCGATACGTAACCACAAGTTATGATTGCCATGTTCTCGTTGTTGCCACCCTTATTGTCGTGTCGGTTACTGTTACCGTTTGCTGGCAACAACGACAGTAGTGTTTTATCTTTCTCAGCTCGCATTTGGGTCGTTGTCAGGGGTAATAATTGCCGCAGACGTGGGCGCAGGACCGCGACACGCGTGAGCGCTTAGACGAACGATTCTAAATTTTGTCGCGCCGACTTAGTACCACTACACTGCGAAGAGCACTCGCTTCAATGCGCTTCATTCGCCGCTATTTCAGCCGCCTCTGAGTACCTGAGCGCAGCTCCAATTGCTATCTACCTACCGACGTCAACAACTTAAGCAATAGCCGGTGGCGTGGCGAGCATAAAGCGAGTCGAATCCAAAAGTGCTTGTACAGGTGTCAAGTGGTTTCCACCGCCGAAGAAATAGCTCATAGTATAAGAAAGTCATAATCCTCTACTACAGCTGCTGTTGTGCGATGTGTGCTATCCATCGCCAGTCATTCGAGACGCTGCGTGCCGTCTTCGAATTTCGCTAAGTGACCATAAATACGCATGGGACATAGAGGACGTGGAGAGAAAAACAGCGGAAAATCAAAGACATGACGAAATAGATTAGGTGAGTGGACCGTCACCATGGACCGTTGCCGTCTCCACCGCTCCAACAGAGATCTACACCAGCGTGAAGATCGACGCGTGCCGTGTGTGCTGTCTCAGCACGCTCAAAACACCGAATGCGCACATTTCCTGCCGCTAATCTTGCCGATGCTGGTGCGTCTGGCACTAAAAGTTCGCATAAATTCCGATGGGAAGACCAACATGGGCAAATCTATCAATTTGCCCTCCGTGCAAAAAAATAGTTCCTTTCGTGCAGCTTCCTACCCGTTCGGGTCTACCGTGCGTTAACCTATTGACTTGTGGAATTGTCAATAAATTACATTTTAGGGTAAATGTTGTGACTTCTGCCATGGGACGATAATGAGCGTTGTGATTGTTGTTGCTGCTGGTAATCATTCGCAGTAACAAGCAAATAACAGTAACAATGTAATAAGGATCACCTTAGTAGATAACGAAATGTATGTGAAAATGGGTTTAAGACGGAGTAAAAACAGCAAATACAGTGGAAATTAAATAGTTGCCTATTTATCCGTTTTTGAGTCGTGGCTTATTGATTAACCGCGACACTTCTGCTTTTTTTTTTAATCTGTACGGGTTTGTTCCACCTGTCTTTCTTTATTTTATTAGCCGTTGTCACTGAATGTTAGGGTATCTAATGTAATTCGAAGATAATCTTCTAGACTAAATAAGTAGCTTCATAAAGCTTCCTAGTCATCCGCTAGTACATGTGAAATATTTGCTTTATTGAAGTATGATACCTCTTTGTAGAATTGTGTGAACGTTTGCACATGTCTTAAATGAAGTATTTTACATAGCTTTGTCGAATAACTTATTTTCAAATGGATAGATCAATACCTAAATGCTCAAAGGCGTCCAATGTGTGGAATATGTATGTGAAGGCAAATATAAGTCAGACAGTTTGCGTCTCAGACATTCTACAGATAAAGAGCCTCTTTTTATTGTTCATAAAAAAGTGTATGTCGGCTAACTTACTGTCCATGCCTTCATTACTTGCCAGAACTTCAGATCGATGGAGAAATGTCAGTTTAATCATTATAGTCCTTCGTTTGTGTCTGCCTTCGCTCTATTTTATGCCTAAGCGTAAGCAAGCCTAAATAATTTACTGCAGATTGAAGACTGAGGCTCGTTAGCGCCTGTCCTTACGCAGTTCGGTAGCCACTGCTTTATTGGCATTCTATTCAGTTCACTTGTCCTAGCATAAGAGCGGTTGCCTGAAGACGATCGGGACCCTCATTGACCGTTGCGCCCGCAGCATTTTCGTTTTGAGCGCCACTCATCATCGTCATCATCACCACACTGCATGATTGCACATACTTTTGTTATCTAACAACGCCTAATGACAACAAACCAGTGACCTCCCATCTCCGGGCCAAGTTCCCTCAGACTCACCCCATCCCCCTTAAAACTGAAGTCGATAGACAATGACAGCTAAAAGACTAAAAAAGATTTATGAATGAAGAGCGAGGTGCCGCGACTCGGACCACAGGCAAACCAAGCAGTGATTCAGTTAGCAGGCGTTTAATTAAGACATATTATCAAGAAGCGGGGCTTTGAAGCGTTGCTATCGCCCTTGTTGGAGCTGTTCTGTATAGAATAAGCGAGAGAAAGATACAGAAATGTATTAGAGAATCCTATACATATTTTACCCTAGGGTTACGATTTGATATAAATAGAAGATCGAGAATAATAATAATCATTGTAAGATTCTATTATAGAATAATACCTCATAGAGTACTGCCCCACGCGAGCGAATGAAGCTGATTAAACAAGAAAATGCTCGTTGTATTTACAACAGCAGTTATAAGGGCGTGTGGTCTGTAATTTACGATTTGTTGAATCCCGGTGAAAATATGTAATAGGCAAAATGGCTGAACAGAGATCAGAGTCACAAGGGCAGCGGCAGCAGCAGATTCAATGATGGAAAGTGCCCCTTTTCAATGCCAGTAGCGGTTTGCCTGATTTCACCACTGCTGCTTAATACGGTGGGTACGAATACCGCTAGCGACGCATCTATCAAAATCTTGTGGGAAGAAAATTGTTCTTTAAAAACGGAAAATGGTAAGAGAAGAGGAACGAACTAGACCCTGTCTTGTTTTTGCAATTTCAATTGTTTATGGATTGTAGCGCCAGTCGACTCGATTAGTCAGTCGCTGATGGTTCGGTGGATGGCACGAGTGTTCGAGCACCCCTTGCTTGCGCTATGAGCTATGAGGATACGCGCTGACAGATTACATCTAACCGTCGGAGGAAGAAAGGCCTATCGTCTGCTTTCGATCATATTGCCTCGCAATATGTTCCACATCTATTTGACAACAACGAAAACTGTAAAGCAATCGTAATGAGGCGCTTTTCTTTATTTTTGACGATGAAAATTTCTACGATCATTCCATAATGATCATCACCCATGAGGGGTTAGATATATCGTGGAAGATCGGGTAAAGCGAATCAAATTTTGTGCTGAAGCGACAAGTAATAGCTATCATAGTAGCTATCTAGCTTTTCGTAATGGCACAACAGATAATAGCATGGTCAACCCTACCTCGGTTGTGGTGGCGACAATCGTGAAAGATTTGACTCAATCCAGTAAGTATGAGGCCAATAGGCTTCCATTGAGCCGACAGCCAATAGCAGCTCCATTCAGTTAGGGGGCGTAAATAGTCGATCAGCCATTGCTGGTCGCAGCAGAGCAGGCCATCATAGTCAGACAATTTCATAATAAGTTGATTATAGCAGTTTGGTACAATGTCTCGCTATCGATCTTCATGTGTCTGTGCCTAGATGTATGTAGCAATTTTAAGCTGCTTTGTATCTACGACTCGAAATCTAGCGAATGGTGTACAATAAATAGAGCTTCTAGACCGAAATGGCAATGATGGCTATTCGAAATAATTGGTCATTGGCCACGAGCGGCAAGCTGCCCTTAAGCAAGCTCCTAGGCTGCACGCATACACATTAACACCTACCAACCTGGTAGCACGAACGACAGGTCCAATTCGTGGGAAAAAACCACGCGCCAGAGTAACCGTGCCCGTGTATCTACTACACTGGCGAATACAGGTGGGGCTTCTATATGAAACTTCTACTGCTGGTCGGATCACCGGAAATCGATCGATTTATACCGTTGTTGAACAAATGACTTTTGTTTTTTGGATATGTTTCGAGCTGTTCTATTGATAACGTTATGTTTATCGTTAATGTATTAGGTAATATAATGCCACAAGCAATTATCAGCTAACTAACTTATAAAGGCCAATTATCTGCCACAGTTTAGCCCGTTTACGGACATAAACCGTCAGCCGAATCTGCTAAAGGCCTTATCTGGTCAGGGCACAACACTGTCCGTTAATGTGCGTATATTCATTAAATCGTATTAGTAAAGGTGTTATCCAAGATGAATATGATACATTCATTTTGTCTCGAAAAGGCAGTTACATTGACCTAAAGCGAAGAAGGAATGTACATAGGCCTGTAATCTTTGAAGCGAAAATTATTTGTCAGTAAATTAAGCGAGGGCATGGCAGATACACTAACCACTTTCCCATAGATTTGACTATCAGAGCTAAAGCCGAAGGCGGCGTAGTCCGTATGAGAAACATCGAACATTTTACGCCAGGTCACAAGACACGGTCGTCTAGAAGACGTTTGAGAGAGAGAAAGAGAGAGGGGGGACTCCTATATTGGGTACTAATTGTAATCCTTGGCCATCGGATATCAGTAGTTTACAGAAAATCGACAATGAGTAATATGATCGATTGTTAAAATGTTTTTTTTTTTAAAGGAAACATACCTGCAGTAACAAAAAAAGCTGGAAACAGCGATTTCGAAGCGGTAACACTGTTTTGATGTTATTGGAAGCTGGTGTGGCGAGGATCCCGAGTCAAGTTAGAATTGATCTGCGGAATCCACGGATATTATGCGTACCTACGTTGTAGTACGCCTGAACAAAAAGAGTATCTACGAACATATTTAATATTCGAAGCTAGAGACTTTTTTTGACAGAAATGTTATGGGCCTACGGAACCGTCTTCTTCGGTTTCAAATCTGCGGGTGTTGCAGTAAGAATGGCTAATTAATTTTCCGTGATGTTTTGTTTACCATGCTTGTCGATAGCAAATGTATTCATATGGGCAGAGGAAGTTATCAGAAAGAAAATCGTGCTAGCGTTGATACACCCCTGATGGGGTGTACATTTAAAACGCCGCGTCCTCCATATGACGGCACAGAACAGACGCCCTATAATAGCATGAATGGTATACGTAGACGTGAATATGAACCATTGTTACCTTATGCTGACATTTGAAGAACTCGGTTGTTTGTCGTTGAAAAAAGAATATATAGCCGATCTAGGCAATTTTCATTTATTACTTCTCTATTTCTATTAATTATTCTTAAAAAAAAAGTTCTCTTAAAAATTCCATAGTTATAATAATAGCAATGCTAATTTTTGCACACAGTCATACACTTGCTTGCTTTTCTACTATTCTTGTACATAACTTATGCAAGTATACGATGCCCACGTAATAATTAGAATTGTTTATTCTTATGTCATGATCTATCTAATAGTCATTTTTACTCACTAGACTTTATTGGCTATCGAGGTAATAACTATTGTAAACGACTAAGTTACTACATTACGAGTTATTAGTTCATGCCGAAGATGGCAGTTGTGTGCCATGCCAGTTTACTGTGGTCGAATAAAGGACCGTCGCACGCGTACCTAGCGCCCTATTGCATCGCACAGTCGCACGCAGGGAACGTTGTGGTTACAACCAGAAATGCAGAGAGCATGACCTATAAACCAGCAAGATACTATCAATAAGCCGCTAGACAAGGAGGAAAAGTGTGAAGTTTCGCGCAGCAAACAAGAAGTACTTATAAGGAAGAAAGTTACACTAAAGTACATACATAGAAAATGCTTTAAAAAAGAGACCGACATTTAAACCTTACTTTTCGCTAACATACGACAATTGCAGTAGGTAGATGGCTGCCTCATTCAATAGAAGCAAAGCGTATGTCGTATGCGTCCAGTCGACTCATTGCTTTGTTCGCGCAACTCTCCGATACATGAAATAATATTAATTAACTGAAAATCTATATCTTCCAGTTCGCTCGGTGTAATCCATCAGAGATCGCCTTTAGGTACAGAAATAGCTCTCTACTATCACTTCAGCGGCTATACGTCGTACGGCTTCTGACAAAAAGGCAAAAAAATATATATAGTAGTTTGTGCCAGCTGCCTAATGTGGTCGAACAGTTTTTTTTTCATTTTATAGTAGGCAAACGCCAGCAAATAGGCAGGCCGGCCGGCCGTTGACGGCAAGAAAGAGAAAATCCGGCCACGCATCTTTCGGCCCGACTCGACAATATCTGGTGCTAATTGCCGCTTGTTTGGCATCGTTTTCACGATCGCATCTGTCCTGCACTCCGCGCGTAATCGTAGGTATGGATCGTTTGTCGCCACTGCCATAGTTGGTCGATGTTACGGACTTCTGCGTACACGAAACGGTCCGAACGAGATATAGATATTTCGTCGTCGCCATCTTCGTCGTTGCTGTAATTAAAGAAATCGTTAGCGTAAGTGCCTATAAACAACCATATACAGCCGTTCGTGTCGTCCGTCCTTGTTCTCGGTGTTCGTTGGGCGGGTAAGGCCGGCCCATCTGGGGGATGTTCAATTGGCGCTTCACGCAGTTCGTGCCGCGTTCACTATGACGAATAAACGGAAAGGAACGCACCGTCAGAAAAATCTTTCAGAACCTATGCTAACAATGATATGGCAGACAGTTTACAAGATGAGCTCTTTGATGATGTTACTTCAGCACTGTGTGAAAAGGACTATTCGGTGACATTATGATGACGAGTGCTATTATGGTATGGCTTTACAATGCTTTCTAATTGATCTAAATTGTTGAATTGATAAGAGACAGCGGGAACGGATGACACGACACGCAAAAGAAAACTCTATTCATAGCAGCAATAGTTCGTCTTGGCTACGCAGACTCTCTCTAATGTATGCAAAAGAATACGCAAGAATATACGGCTTAGTGGTATAGCCACAACATGGCGGCTCATATGGGAGCACAAATAGAATGGCGATCGGATTCGTTGTACCGCTGCGTTATGGTTTGTAGTTATTTTGTAAACGTCTAGTTAAATTTCGTCCAGAATCATTAGATATTGCGCGTATCAATTATACTATAACTATGATCCGATACTTCAATTGCGTTACGTCAACGTTGACGTGATTGCCTGAAACGAAACTTTTCTACAGCGGATAAATGAGGTAGTGTGCACGTATTAGCGTCATTCAACAATGAATATAAAGGCATTTTGCGTTGAGTCGTCCAGCGTTGCGGCAGGCAGGGACGCAAGGTCGCTGGACGGACGTGCCTGAGATGCGTATGTATCCAAGAACTCTTCCGAATCACAGATGGTAGATAAAGCGTCTCATGAATTACATCGCTCTGAATCGTTTGTATATCCAGTGCTGTACGAGTGGATTACATTACGGTATTATTATGAACGCGAACTGCGTATCGAATAACCTGACCGCTAATGGCTGTCACCATGCGGGACCAAATCATCGGGAAACAGACCCTGCGAAGAGCATCCGACACAATCAGCCGTTTCCGGAAGAAGAAGCAACGTCAAAATTGAGTAAGAAAATTTGTGAGTGAGTTAGATCGTAATACAACAAATCATCAAATGTTTTACAAACACTGGAAAGGTGAACAATAGTGAAGCCAAACGCGGAAACTAATGGTAACCCGCGAAACGTGCAGGAAAAAGTACCGCATAGCATTGTGGTTCTCCTAGGTCCTATTACGGATCCTATTAACACGCGTGGTTTTCGTGGTGATAGGTGAGATTAGCCAGAAGTACATATGAAACCATTAGATGCAAAGTATCTTTCAAAAAGAATAGCTACGAAAGAACATACGGGCACATCCGTTATTCTGCAGTGCAGTCATCTAAGTTCTGTCTGATACGGCGAGAACTTAATGCTACATCCTAGCAAATTACGGTGAGTGACAGAATGAGAGTAATAAAACAATTGTAGAACGTCGTACGCCACCGTAAATGTGATCGAATAACAAGCTCAATAAAATACAACTAAAGCAGCTGATAGATAAAAATAAAGTATAGAGCCGGTTCCCTTGAAACGAAGAATAGATCTAATGGCAGCCTAGAGCTTCTGGCTTGCGTAGCCTCGAAAATAAAGAAACTACCTGAAGATTGAGTTCCTACAGTCCGGTTGCAAGTCGACTTTCTTTTCTGGGGTTTAGAAGGAGCTTATTCGGCGGGCACATCCTGTAACGTTAAGTTTTCTTAATTCACGTTGCACGATTTCATGCTTCACCCGAACGCACGATTTTCCGCCACCAGCTGTGTGCATTTTTCGAAAAGCTATTGCACTCTCAGGGCTCTGTACAGCACGTATACAAATAAATCTCTACAGGGAATTTTTTCCTAGTAACTTCAGGCCCGCTTCCAGTCTATAGCTTCGCCTGGCGTATATTATAAGTAGTCCGTCACAACACATCGTTTATGGCAATTTCGCAATAGGAGATTATATTATTACCTTCTAAAATGTGTTCTATTCTTTTCGAATCCAAAACAAATTCCCCATCCAATTCCATTGGGTGATGGTAATGAGGGCTAGCGTTTTTAGCTCCACACCGTTGTTAAATACCAATAGAATATGTGTTAGTATCCAGATAGTATTAGCGGCAAGAACCGAATCAGATCGTTATCCCGAACGTTGAACCTAGGGAGAGATGAATTTAGTATAGAGGACTCAGAAATAGTCCCCTTTATCTTTCGGTGACTGGGCACAATTTCGGTATGATGTACCGTGGATCGGTAGCAATTTACGGCACCACTTAATCTGTGCATGGTAATGATAAAACCAGGTTTAAGGGTAATAATATTACTACTAGGACTGCACTGGTGATAGTTATATGAATGACAATAGAAATTGGACTGAATGAATCTAACAAGACCGACTATCCGTTGTTGTTATATATATATATATATAGAGTTTGGCCTAAAATATGAATTTGTTTCGTCTGCATTGTCGACGGGTTGTTGACGGGTCATACCCTTTTGATTTTACTGAAATCTATATTGAACTGATCATATTTTGATGTTCACTCCAAGTTCTTGCTGTCAATACTGGTAGATCCGAAAACAACGAAAGCTACTTATATTGCTGTACGATGAAGACAAATAAAACCAAACTGGTGCACGCTTCCGAACATTATTTCTTTTCGACCAAGTAGATTATGGTCTTCGTACATGTTAGAATCACTATTTTTATTTACAAGATTTGAACTAGCATATTTTCTTTTAAATAAATAAGTTTAGATAAAGGGTCATAGTTACTACCAAGTGTACAAAAAAATGCCATATACGGTACATAATAACATTACCTAATGGCGTAATAATAATATTAATATAATAATAATTATTATTACGTCAATCAAAATTGTATCTTCCAAGAACAAGTCCGGAAGAAATTCTTACAATATCATGAAGTTGTTCAGACGTTGACAGTTTAGTCGGAGCGTGGATCTGGCGGGCAAAATTTAACTAGCGCTGATGTTCACGATAGAAGATGAAGAGCTTTTTTTCCCATGAAATCTAGTCACTTTGTCGACAGAATCCGGCAATTGTTTATCGGTAAACAGAAACAATTGCATAATAACGGCTCTAATGAGTTTCGTTGTGGGTGTGCTTGTTGCAGGCATGTACACGTGTAGGCACAATCGTGTATGTTTATGGAAATCGGCCGGATTTTGTTTTATCTAATAATGATAGTAATTGTAAGAAGATTCGCATCCATTTGCAACCTCTAGTCCTCCTAAAAGGCCGCCGTAGTTGCTTTTGCTATATATATATATACATAAATATAGTAATGATAGGTAATCTAATGAATTTACGAATTGAACAAGACACGCTTGTGGCTATAGCAATTCTTAGGCGGCCCACGTTATCATCTGGTTAATGCTATATATGTATATATATATATATAAACTACAATAGTGTTGGTAGTATATCCAGAAAACGATGTTATTATTTCGATCATTCATCCATCTATTGCGTTACTTTGCTACCACGTTTACCAGGCGCTATGTTATCTAAACATGTTCAACATCGCATTGTTATCGTTGTTTTCTTCCTTCGGACAACTACGCTATTTTGTATCAATTTCTATAACGGGACGGACCTTCAGCCTCTGCCGCATCCGGTATCGATCGAGGATTATTACTATTTATATGATCAACATCGTCGTGGATAAATAGGTAGCGTCTTTCGCTGTTGGCGTTCTTTTTCCAAGCGATTGATCATCGTGTCATGTTGCTGTTTATTTATCTCCCTTTGGCGCTGGTCAGTCACGACGAACTGCCAGTGCACCAATTTGCAACACGTTAAGCGTCGTTTTTGCCGCCATAGTCGCCGCTAGCGCTACCGTTCTCCAGTTACGTACCGCCAGTCAACGAAGCGATCAGCCTGTCGTCTTTCGTGTTTATTGCCTTCTATGGCGGCATCAATTGTTTGGCAATTATTGTTGTTGTATCTACGCTGACCACCGTATCCGTGCTCATACCGTACTCCTAGGCTACTGCTGGTGTCGTTGTTGTTGTTTTACGCACGACATATTGCGATCTGCGGACGTGGGCACAGAGCACGACAGGCGCATTATCCAACAAGTGAGGGAACTTCGATGAGCAGCCGGGAGGATCGGGAGAGAGAAAAAGGCTGTGGATGAGGAAGTTCTGATGTACGAAATTTGTTCAATCATTCTCCCGTTGATAGGGCACTCCAGCGGTAAATGGAATCCGTGCGCCCGCTATACGTGGTTGGGAATTGGAGCATGGTACTCTTTAGCTATTTTTAATGCAGCAGACAGGTCTACTTTCCTTACAGGATTTATCTTCAGCTTGTTCTTCTTCTTTGTAGGGAGCTTTCGACCGCGATCTATTTCGTTTCCTACTCATTTTCCGGCCGTGACATTAGCGTTCTAGGGCGGCACAATACCAACTACTCCCTCCATTTGCCACCTTCGTAACGATTTCCTTCCTTTATTTCAGCACAGGAACCGAGAACGGAGCTCGCCATACGAGCGGTACGGTTTATCGATTCGTCTATGGGTCGGAGCTGGTAGGGAATAACCTGGTAGAAACCTTGCTGCCGCCAAGACATCGGTCATATCAATCGAACCGAAAAAATTAGTGGTCTTTACCACAGATATCTAAAACTGTCTTGATCGAATCCCTGGTAGGCAAAAAGAGCTTTTTTTTAATCATATGTCGTCGCCTCGTATTTGTTCTGCGATGTTGGTGTTTTCGCCGAACAACCGCTTACGTCCATCAGCCTCGATGTCTTGACATGTCGGCTGTAGCAGAAGTGATCTCAATAAGCCTGCATTGTAGCTGCTGTTGTGACAATTGGAGATCTCAAGTACCGACCGCACTATCGACGATCGATTCTGAGAACTGACTGACAGCTAGGCGTGTAATGCTGATTTGATGAATTTTTAGTGCGAGGCTCCTGTGTTCCCGTCTCAAGCTATCGTCAGGCGATCGAGTAGTCAGGGTAGAATTGGAAAGGGAGTCGAGAAGGGTCGAGGACATAAACATAGCCGATGCTATGGCCGTAATCTGACTGTGTAACGCTACGTGGTGAGTGTTCGCGATGATGAACGCGTCAGAAATAACCGCAGCATAAGCACAAGGTCTAGGCATATGCTGTTGCTATGCGCAATTCTGTCAGATGCGAGACAAAAATCCGCCAGACATCTACTAACCACTGCTAGGATTACGACTGGGCTTTATGGGTTTTTCGCTAGTTGGATACTTAACCAAATCCACCCAATCGAATTGGCCGCTAGCCATTGCTCTTGTGCTATCTATGACTTTAGCAAGGAAGAATCCACCTACCCTGTTGGGAAAATAACGAGAAAATTTTTTTGCAAGTGAGAGACTGTTTTCGAACCGCTGCAGGCTGTCGTCGTCCCGTAGGCAGTAGCAACTTCTTACAACGACGTTCCACTGTGCTTCTACCTGTTAAAGAAAAGAGCGTGGAGAAGCAAAGACGGCGGTGGCGGTCATGAAGCTATCGATAGACGGACGGCTGAACGGACTGGCGGATCAGCGGGCTTGATAGGCAATTCATTGGCGCTCATTCGAAATCTTTTGAACGACGACACGAAAAGACGACGACGTTGTTGTCTTGATTTCTTATTGAATTCGGCAGTTCAATGGCAGCTTCGCGAACTGTGCCGTTGGCAAGACACTCATCGCCGCGCTAGCGAATATCTGTATTCATTCTGCTGATCCCTTGCCCATCACCCGCTGATGTGATACATGGAAGCGCGTCTCAAATGGGCTGCGGAAAACGATAGGGTAGGCGAACGTTTGAAGAAATTCTCAAACTAAACTATACGCAATTATTAACGAATGTCTGACTGCGCTTTCTCGAGCGTGGAAGCTTTTTTTTTTGGGTCTCTGTATGCAATAGAAGCTGAAAAAAGGAGTGGAAATAGAAAGAAAAGCTTCAAAGGAAGGCAGGCTGTGAGGAGTTCAAAGGGTTTAGATAAAAGGTGGGGACAGACATAAGGAGGCGATTTGTGAAAACTGAGCAGCGTATATGAAAACGGAGGGGCAGGACCAAACTTAGACGGTTCTACAATAGATCTTCAGGAAAGAAGCAGACAAAAGAAATGGTCAGAAGAATCCCCATGAGCATGTTTACTTCTTGCTCTTTCTCGTCTTTGCCTTGCATATATGGAAGCTCGTCGAAATTAAGAAACAGACTTTGTTGGGCAGATTGCCAGAACTGGTATCAGCGCTAGATTGGTTAGCTAATAGAATCAATTGAGTAGCATGCCACGTGGGAAGACATTTAACGTCTATATATAGGGTATGGCGTTTAAATTGGGACTTTTTCTATGATTTGATTGCATTTAAATAAAAAAAGATATTTCCAAATATTGTTCTACATGTGTTAGACGTGTCGTTCATGTTTTTTTAGATATTACGGCTGTTTATCGCGACTACAGCCTTAATTCCATCTGAAACCGCACATGAGTTCCCTTCAAATGTTGCCTTTATAAACACCCCCTTTACGGTATGACTCCTTAGAAAAGGCACAAGTGAGCGAGCCGACGTTGTCATATCAAAATTTGTAGGATTCTCGTTGAATAATACACCATACATTATAATCTAGGGTTAAAATTTGGGCTGTGTGACGGCCACATATATTTATCCCAGGACATGCTTATATTCTCAGATAGATGTATATACATAGATACACATACCGCTCTGCGTTCGTGTGTCTGTTTGATTTGAGCGACAAGGTTTCTCTGGTCCATGCGAATATCTTGCTAGTCCAATATATAATCGTCAATAAAGCAATGTGTGTTTCCGCAAGTATGTAAACATTTCTCTGGGATACATTTAAATATGTATGTTGATAAAGTTTGCTCCTAAACATGGCCGCGAAGGGTGCGATGAGCCGTACAGGTTAATACTGCAAATCCGTATATCACAGTGTAGACGTACATCGCGGTTATACTGTAAACGAGCGCCGGCGTCTTTGCTGTTTTCTGCGAACCCCTGAATCGCCAAAGACAAATTATCCAGTAGGCAAGACGCTTCCGCTGCACAATAGATTGTACCACAACCCGTTCTATCTCCCTTAGCTTTTCCATTATTGACCCTTTGCTGGACGTTTCCTATGTAGACGTCTGTACGTATATTTGTCTCACAATGCGTAATCATTCACTGTATCATGCCGCATTATGCCGAATAGGCATCAGCGTCAAAAAAGGGAACCTAAACCTTAGGTCAACCGGCAACCATTCGAATTCATCCTTTTCTGCGAATCGATATATTTACCAATATTTACTATCAACACTCAGTCTATAACATAATCATATTATAGTGCCGTCTGTATACCACACGTATGCAACTTTTCGCTGAACGCTCTTGACATCTCTCGCTATATATATATATATATATATGTATGTGCGTACATGTATATGTACAAGGTATCTCAAAAAAGGCATACATTGGTTACGCTGTTTCTTTGTCACTACAATAAGTGGTTTTAGGTAGTTTAGCTTACCAATTTAATAAGCTTCCATAACTCCTATTAGGCAAAGCACTTTTACACTTTCATGACGATGTAAGAGTCCGTTTTAACGAGAATTTGCTAATTAGATGGGTTGGACGAAAAAGTCCCATAGAATACCCTTCTTCTTCCTCAGAGCGATACCACTGGAAGATTTCAGCGCCATGGTTGAATACACATAGCAGGTTAAATGTCTTCTGAGGTTTGTAGTTCGTCATTATCAATATCGTATTAACGATCAATTTTGAATACAAAAAAAAAAAAAAGTAAGAAGAGTAGTCATAGATTTATCAAAATTTAGGCACTAATTATAACTACTATAAGTAAAACCGGAAATTATAATCATTTACGTTTCTAGGTATGGCCGCATCGTATTGTCGTTGCGGCGAGTGGCTGATGTAACAATGGTCACTTTCACCGTCATGGCATCATGAACAGAAGAAATGATTCGTTTGCTTGTAGCGCGTACAGTTGGTTTCACTATTGTCGTCGTTGTTACGAT
Organism: Varroa destructor; assembly: GCF_002443255.2. Classification (NCBI taxonomy): domain Eukaryota; kingdom Metazoa; phylum Arthropoda; class Arachnida; order Mesostigmata; family Varroidae; genus Varroa; species Varroa destructor. Next base: position 52,824,637 of record NW_019211454.1, on the reverse strand, counting down.
CGTTACGGGCGAGACAGAGTCTACGCAGGGCGGAAATAGGAAAACCTGAACGGGTAGCTTTGGATAAAGCTGGATGCGCTATATCTCTGGTAGTTGAGATTAATGATGAGTCCAATATTGGAAAGGAGGTGTTTTTATGTTTGATTGTCAGCTAATATGGAGGTAAATATGTGTATACAGAGAAAAACAGAGTAGGTAATATAAACAAGCCAGCTTCTAGTTTCATGTTGTCCATTGCTTCTTATTTGATTCGATTAGTACACGTTTCATTATTAGTCGTCGTTATCAATTGCCCCGTTACCGGCCGTTTATGCTGAAACGAATGGACTCCAGAAGTACATAATGGTAAAGGAACACAGATATCTTTGGGTAGCTGGAACTGTCCTTAATAACAAACATAGCCAGCCACCGGTGTTGTCAATCCAGTTCGTTCGTCAAATCGACTTTGTTGGTCATCTTTGCTGGGCGCTGAATCTTCTCCGTCTACCATTAATCTTACTGTCGTCGTTGTTATTACTGCTACTATACAGTTATCCGTATCGTTATCACTGTTATTGATTCGATAATAACGCTGAATGCACTACGAGACGAGCACGCGTAGCCAAAGTGTTTAAAGCAGGCACACAAAAAGCACATACCACATCGTGCCTCGTGCTCTCCAGGCGTTAGAGAACCTATGACGGTGTTTATTCGATAATAATTGTCGTAAAAATACTTGCTGCTGTTGCTTGGCCGAGTGGCAGCGTACGTATCATCGTCGGAAAAATTATCTAGCCTTTATTTGTGTAATCATCGTTTGTATATTATCGTGCAAAACTTGCGCCTATCGTAAATAAAAAAAACCCTGCTCTAAAAAAAAATCATACATGTGTATATATATATGGTGAGATTGTCGATAATCGTCATATTGTTTGTCACTTGTGTGGTGGTAGTCCGTTTTGTTTATGGTATTGCGAGCGTAAACTGCAGTCGACTTTTGCGACAGTCAGCGGCACCCCAAACGTCGAAAAAACGACAAAAAAAAGGAAGAAATATACATGAATGTGATTAAATGGCGGTGATTTCATATCGAGCCCAGCGTTTGTTTTTACATGGAACCATTTTCACCAGTCGTTGAACAATCGCTGGCCTTACGATGCAGGACGCACACTCGTTACCAATATCACAGCAGTAATAATACTCCATGATTAGCGTCGCAACGCAAACCATTGCCGCAAGTGGACATTTACCTGTATCGCTGCTTGGCTGGCAGGACCAGATGCGCTGCTTGTTTTTGGTGAAGTTTTGCACAAAAATATCGTTCTCATAACGTCTTCCCCACGGTCCATCTGGCAGAGCCATAAACGATTTCTCCTTTGCTTTACCTTTGATATCTGAACGCGAATAGTGATTAAATTGGAGTGAAGTCACTGAATGAAGTGCATAAAACGAAGTCCCGTTGACAGGTGGATAGGCGCTGCTTGCTCCTGGACGGCCGGCATTGCGCTGGTGCTCAAATGTTTGTCTAGTTGCTCATTTGCTTATTATTTACTATTTAGCTTTCTTTAAAATAAAATACGAATAAATTTATGCGAGAAGGTTATTACTACGCATTAGCATTCACATCCCCATTTTTAGAATTCATTAATGTTGCTGTTATCGTACGACGTCATGGGACGCTTCCTTCTGTTTTTATTGCCTATTTTTCGTCGTTGGTGACGCAGAACAGTATGGAATCCGTTCTATCCAAATATGATAGGTATAACAGAACGTGCCTGTGCTGTCAGTAGTCATTTGGATAATAATAATTGGAATGATAGCAGTTTGCGATAGCCATTAATCATAATACCTATTAAATAATAGTAACAAAAACAACAATCGTGAAATGCACTCATTAGATAAGCTGTAAGCGGCATCACGCTACGCGCGTATGACGCGCAGAGCATAAAAGATACGTAAGATACGTTCCTTGCTAGGAAGGTCTCACGTTTACACAGTTCTATATCGTAAAGTATTTATTATAAATCTAACATCATAGATCATCCAATTCTGAAGTACCACTGCCGAACGGATCGTCCAGGTTCTAAAAATATCACCGCTGACATGTCCATACTATGGGAAACTCGTATGGTATTATTATCACATCGGTCACAAATGAGAAGAAAAGTCCTGATTTGGTACGGTGTCAAGGTATTAGATTACATTTTATTTATTAGAAGTAGTTACATGTTGTTGGGTGGCTATTAAATCCGTTAGGCATATTCTACGGTAATTTATCTATATTTCTACTTATTGGCCTGTATGTCGGACCCAAATCGACTCCTTAAATATACAATACATCTCGCAAAATATAAAATAGATATCTCGGTATAAACAAGACCAACTACTAAATGTAGTAAATGTTTCGCCCACGTGACATCGGAATAAAATTTTTTTTTATACGTAGATTTATGGCACCAACTGAAAGCTCTCGATGAGCGAAATTGAAAATTTTATGTGCCTCTACCTAAATTTCAAGTTTGAGGTGGAAAATGCTCAATAAGCTACAGAAACCTGACAAAATGTTCTATGCAGGACAAGTATGTTTTCATGAACCGATGAATCGTCGCGAGCTGAATAAATATGCTATACACATATCTATCTCTAAAATAGGCATTCCGGCCTGAAAAAGGCCAAAAATTTTATTGATCGTATTGGTGTACCTATATAACAGTAGTACAAAACAGTATTTCAACTTGTTAAGTGAATTTCTAATAAATGATCATGGAAAAGTTAGGCTAGGTGAAATCCGTTTATATTGAAACCTACTTAAAAGCAACGGGTTAGGATATATAATTACTATAGACAAGGCTAAATGTAACATCAATAAATCAAGCTTGTTCGATCAATCAATGAACAAAATACGCGGGGCTAAGCCATTGTTCCGTTCTCTAGAACCTAACGATAGCGCCGCCTAGTGATGACTTCGCTACAACTACGCATCAAGCTGACGACGGGAAGAAGGAAGATCTCAGTAATAATAAACAATTCAATTTTGATAAACAGTAAAGTCACTGAATATTTGTGGATTAAACGGCGTCTTCTTGTCTACTGTAGATTTGTTTTGCTACGCTACGTATAAGAGGGAACTACATTAACGGAAAAATGTAGTCATTCATTTTATTTGTTATGGTGATAAAGGTTTCAGAGTTACTACGATCTATGCTGATGTTTTTTAGTAGTTTTCATAGTTTTAAAAACTATGAAAACTGCTATTATCCATGAGGAAGTTATAATGTAACGCGGAGTTATCCTAAGCACTTAGCATAGCTAGAAGGTCTGCGCTGTATATATATATATATATATAACAAATGGTAATCAAGATGAAAGTATAACTTGAATTTAAAACGTTTATCTGTGGTTTGGATTAACGCTGTATTATCGGTTACGTTACCGATGACTAATTTCAACGTCTTTAAATTTTTTTACGACGTTCCATTGATATTGTTCATAAAGATATATTTGATCTTACACATTTCTTATTACTATCACCAGATAGTCACTATTTAAAAAGTAATTAAAAATTATTATCACACTATTTGTTAGATAAATAACCTAAATCTCCGTTCGACAATTTGAGGACACTAGCTACGTTGGTTTACAATGTTGTTGTCATGGCGGTTCGACGTATTTCTGATTTGCCACTGTAGTTCTCTCGTTCAATCCTTGTTTGAAGAAATGACTAAATAAGGTTAGAGCACTGGTTGCTCTCTATAAGCTGATAGATTATGTTTAAGTTCATTTTACTCACCTAATAAACTTATAGATTACTATATAGTCGGTATAAGCTTGTTTGATGACATACTTGACCGTCTATTCTATATCGCACTACAACATTAGGCAATATAATAGAACTTGTAGCTTATAGGGCATTTCCTTCCTTTAGATCAGTCCGTTTGAAAAAATATGCTTGACAGATCGAACTGATTCGGACATAAAGTCATTACGGAAAGCTTCTGTCACCCCATCCAATACTTCAAGTTTCATTTCTTCGCGAACTAACACAAATACGTTACTAAACACTAAATGTTTAAAAACGGAAATGCGTGTTCGATCTCTGATTATGTGACCCTGTCGATTTAGTCACGTCCTGCTTCTGATGAAACAAGAAGTTCCGAGAGACGATTAAAATGCTAATTAAGATTTTACCGAACTAGGAGGAAAAACTCGAATGTTCACCTATAGCTCCCTTGTACACAGTCTCTTGCCAGAGCACTCTGACGTATGTCTCTTAGGCTTACAATACGGCCTGCGCAATGCAGGCTTAATTAACGCCTCGTATAGCCTTGCTACCATTAACAAACATTTTGTATATTAGAGATTTAATCAGTAGCTGATTCTTCTTGCTTTATAAGGAGATTGAAAGAATGGCTTTTTTTGTTGCATTCGTGCCTTTGGAATCATTTAAAGCTGGCATCATTCAAGTAATTGTCGAGTCAGCTCGCGACCAGGCCTAAGTGTACGGAGCCCACGGTTTAATGGATGAAAGTCTTACCATACCAGATAAATACTTTATTAGCACTAACATTTGGCACCTTAGTGCATTGCCTTTTAACTTTCTCTGAATATAAAAGCCTTTCATCCAACTATCACTTTATTTATCTGCCGTTGTCATGCGTGCAATACGCATGTAATTAGTAATGGAGGGTCTTTTCTTCCTTTGGCCAAAAAACATCATTGATTTGCTGCCAAAGCAACCAGTGATAAGCGTAATAAGCTTCAGCTGATTGTTAATGAACGGTTGAGTCATGGCGGTGGGGCATCTTGCTCAGTGACCAAGGTAATTAAAACTGCATGAATATATGCGCAAAAAGGAGTGCCGCACTTTGGAAAATGGCATCGTATTATTTCTGTTATATTACATGTTTTACATGCTCTGTGGGTCCACGCCATCTCTTGATGGTTCCTGGAAGACCTATGGGTGTTTTACTATGCGATACGATATACGAAAGGTTTTCATAATGGACGATAATCATTAAATACTCAAGCAAAAACATTTCTAAATGCAATCGTACATATATGTATTGCGGACTAGCTAGCCTAAATCTTATTTTGTTTTGATTTTTACATTAATGCAAACTAATAACTAACGTATTTATCAGCGGGCGTATAATAATAGTGCAATCTGAGAGCAAGCATTAGGTCTATTTTACAGACAGATGTCTTCACTCGATATTTAGATATACACAAAAATCAATATTTTCATTGGTCTTACCTTTGATGCTGATAGATATTAGCGTTACATTTAACGTATAACTTATTAGATATCATTAAATTTCCCTGTGAATATGGATAAAACAGAGAATCAAAAATAACTCTCATGAACACACATGAATGCATCAATAACCTTTGGTGGAATTTTTAGTCTGTCTTTGTAAACGATGTGGTTAGTCGTCTTAGTAATATTTACTCTTAACATGAATGATTAACATACATACGTCTTTAATTTGTAAGATACGCCTGGTAAGTTGGATCATGGCCATCCAACTAATCATGTACTTGTCTCTACTCGACGCCAAAACGTTTCACACAAGCACAACTGATTTCAACCGGATATGTATGGTAAAAATAACAGTCCACATTCCGTCGTCTGTGTAATCGATCTTCGGGGTGGATTAAGGTCTGACAAAAAAAAAACCATTGCAGTAGCTTAAGGTGAGAGCCAAATGCTATGGGCTTGTTTTGAATATTGCGTCCGCTACTAGATCGTCGTGCAATTGTTACGGGTCTGAAGAATCGAATCCTGGGAAATACATTCCTTGAAGATAAGAACGAAGACGAAATTTATGGAAATCACAATAAGTACGAAGTCTGTGATTATAATAATAATAATCGCATTACTAATAGCCAAACCGCTAAATGAACGAATCGCTTTCTTCTTTGATTTGGCAAAGCAAAGTCAGATTTGATTAAACTATATTGAAGCTCTGTATTGAACATGTATCTAAGTAAATGGAAGTGCTCGATCCAGCCTTTAAGATTCTAGACAACAGTAATGCCTGTCAGTCCATTGTGTGTTTGCAATATTTTAGTAGTTATTCTTTCCGACTTTTTACCTAGATACTATAAAACTGAACCGTAAAATGCTACCGTTTGACTGTTGAAGGTGACGATTCTGAGGGTCTGCTAGCGACTCTTCGGTGTCCTTTAAACACAAGCGAGTAGCATATGTGACCCTCAGCAGAAGCTGGTTTTAAACAGCGCGCCTATTTTCGAAAAGTGATGACCGCTTATACTTCCTCCTTTCCTGTGTTCGATGAACAGATCCGACAACGGGCACCCATCTGCAGCAGACGCATTTACGATTTATATCTGAACGCCGAGAGCAAATTGTGCTACTTGCAGAGGTCATAAGCCCACAGTTGTCGAATGGAACGTTACCCTCTGTGAGATGTCTGTGTGCTTAATGTATGTGTTTGTATTACTCATTCATGCGAAACTTATGTGGTCGGCAAAAATCAAAGTGAAGCCCAAGGTTTACAGCCTTTTTCTGTTGAGATGTAATAAGTAAACAAACCAAAAGGAGTGAAGTGGTGCTTTGTCGATAGGTGGGATCCATTGATTCCCTTGAATCACCTGATGCAAACGAAGTCATTGTAAGACGCGAGTAAAATCATAAGATATTTGGGCATGATAATAGGTTGGACTCTCTCGGGGAAGACACTTGCCCATCGGTTTTTTTTTTTTTAGTAATGGATATTTTTATTGTCTTGACCAAGTAGCACTCAATTACTGAAACAAAAATTTGCCTTGGCAGTTCCAAAACAACATTCACTTGGGAATTTTTCAAACCTAAACAGAATTACTAAAATGAGACTAGGAATATAACCGTAACCGTATTTTATTCAAGATGGATACAAGCTGGTGCCGGTTATCTAATTTCCAAATTTTTTTGAATAACGTTATTAACCTATCTACTGTGCAAATTAAGTTATATTAGGCGATTCATGTTTTTTTTTGCTCTAGAAAAAACAGGGTAACTTTCTGTGTACTACCACCCGACTCGTTTCATCGTTAATGGATGGTGCTTGATGAAGAAAGTCAATCATGAACAGACCTTTTGGGTAGCCTCGGTTTCGAACTTGGTTGGAAGAAATGATGCCAACGAGCGTTCTTCGTTGGCATCATTTCTCGAAAGTGAACTAACAATTCAATTCAATGGCCAGCAGACTTTCAGCGTCGCATATGTAGATGGCGCTCACCTAACCTGTTTCCATAACACCTGTGATGCATTTCAAATGATGTTAGTTACTCAATATCGTTATATTGGTAATACGGATACATATATTGCTAATGCATGTTAATAGTGTTACTTTTTTCTAACTGTGAAATAATCTTTATGCCATACTGGAGAGGTCAGCGTCCAGCCATTTGCCTTACATTAACACAACAAAAAAGGGCTACCAGAGGAAGATTGAGAAGGCTTCAGACCTTGAAAAGGCTTTTTACTTTGGCAAAAATTTTCCCCGTTCTCACTTAATCTTTTTCAAATTACCAGCTATATATAATCAAATTTATAATATATCTATATAAAAAGATCTAGAAAAGGCCATTAAGAAAGCGGACAAACTACTTTAGACATGTAAGTGATGCATACTCGAAGCAGTAGAAGGGTCATCGGAAGCCTTATATGCATCAAATAAGCTCGTATACCGTTTACTATCTATTCCATTTCGAAATGGAATCATTACCAGCGGGTGATGATCACACAAATTTATGACAAATAGGTCAGGTTATCGAGTGGCGTGAGAAGCTAGCCAAGACGTCGACGAACAGACCCTTATTTAATATAGCCACTACCGCTAAAACTATTATATATATCTTATTATAACAGCTGTATATATATATATATATATATATACTAAGTGGTCACCATCAACGTAACAGACAGCATATTACCGAATTATATCTTCTTCGAAACCTGTTGTCGCAGTTATTTCGCAGTATTAACATATCGATTTGATTGCCGAAGAAGCTGTAAACCTCCTACTCACTCAAACTCTCATAATAAATTGCTTTGATCTTCGTGACCGTTCAAGCGGCGACATCATCAGCAGTTCCTTAAGTACAATGGTACAGCTCAAGCCTCCAACTAAACCTAACGCTTCCGTGCAGAACAGCCAAACTATAGCCGTAACGTGCAAAATACGCCTGGAGGAGGGGGCACCTCGCCAATGGAAAAAGTAAACTGTGTATAGCCATCAGTGCATATACGTTGATTCGTTGATTTACATTACCACCGCCTTCCTTATCCCGTGCCGTCTTCGAATGAAGCGTGGTGCTACCGATATGATTCCTACATGATTACAAACAGAAATTATAAATACAAACTGAGAGAGGGCACAATGAAAACATGCTAACAATAATGATATTCTAACTGTAACAAAATAGTAGTAATTGTAGTATAGTAATGAGAATGGAACGAAAGCTTGAGTGTAGATGCACGTGGACGAGCTAAAGGAATTAACAAAAGTTTTTCTAGTAAAGATTTTAATACAAGCAGCATGACACGTGTTGGGCCCTTTTGCGCCTGATACTGCCCGTTAAACGAATGCCGAATCTTTAGCCGATTGAAAACATTTACAATTTAGCAGGTTCCTACTGACAGTGACAATGGCAATGTGATTCTGTGATCACTGATGTTGACATGATCGGGGGTTCTTACATGCGCCGACTAACTGTCTTGTCATCAAAACGACAAGGGTATAAGCGTAATTATTCGATCTCTCTTATTAGCTAATAGCTGGATATCATTCATCATATGTTAAACCACGGAAAAGGCTTATGGCTGCATTCGCCTTTGTCATGTTATACTATTACGTGTTTTGTGTGTCATAAATGAACTTACAAGCGTCTCCTTACATGTTTAAGAAGGTTACGACTAATGCTTTGTGGGCTGAATGGTAAATTAATAGGTAAAATATGTTAAAGACTAACTTAAATAATCCGGGGCCGTTGATTTACCGGGGCCGTTGACTATTAGCTGATCGACGGCGCGACTCTAATGGTTCCACACGTTATTCTTGAGAAACACAGTAAAAATAAGAGACTCTGTAACAAATCGATTACTCGTTGTTATCATGAATCTGGAGTAATTTATCGTAGACACAACTGTTATATAACATCACTTTTCTTCTAATATGTATATGTCAAATATATATGGGTAAATAATTCAAATTGGGAAAAACTTTGACACGCTGCTTGTCCTAGCAGGCATGCGTTCACTTACTTGATCGCCAGTTCTTCTGAAAGATCCGGAGAGGATTTCTATAAGGCAAACCGGAAGATCCTCAATAAAATTTAGATTTGAAAAGTTAAAGAGTTCAACAAATGGTCTAGAACGTTTTCGATACAGCAAACCCGTTTATGTGAAAAAGTAGACTATTAAGTGCCAATCCAAGGGTTAACCTTTTTGAGACTTTCTGAGCCCTTTTACGCCTTTTGCGCTTATTTACCGTTTTGAATCCTTGCATCGTGGAAAGTTTCGCGGGCTTTGGGCCCAAATTTAGTTCCAAACGGCGCCTAACCTATAGAGTTTAGAGCCTAAACGACGCCTTAGTAAGTGTATTTTTACCAATATCGCTTCACAGACGATTATTGTTGAAATTTATTTCCGATTAAAAGAAAAAAATATGTTCAAAATAACTAACCGGTGGCGCAAGTTCCGCGTTAGGGGTGTAATCGCGACAAGTGATGATAGTAGTTGATCAACACAATTGTTAGGAATGACGCTTCTAGCACATGTAAGATGTTTTGTTAAAATATCTGCTTATATTTAGGGATAATCTTAAAAAAAATTCGTAAGAGACAACGTGGATTTGGGTGCTTTACCCAACACACTGATACGGTACTCTCAGAAAGTACTGCGAGCCAAACACTATTATATAATAGTTACTACATTATAGCAGACGTCCACGCTTCTCCAACAATTGTAACAGTCGCTCTTAGCTGGTATTGCTGTTTACATCTATCTATTGAGAGCTTGTATTTACTTTATCGGAGTTTGGGTCAAGATGGACTCTTCACTGCTGCGACTATCTAAACTGTGTCCTCATCTAACTAAATAAACTGTGCCTACATCGGTGTCAGCGTTAGCGTGAACAGAAAGGGGCCTGGCAGCAATGCTGATGGCGGCGGTAGTTCGTCGGTCTGAAATGTCTTTTTAGGAAAGCTGTTTATCTGTTGACGCTCAAATGAACATACAATGACAGATACAAAAAACGAACAGGCAAGGTCTAACAAACGTACAACATTTAATGTTTATGTTCCACAGGCAACGTTGATAAATATATCTATATGATAACAAAAACGTCCCTATGCATGTCCATAAACGCATAAAAATGATACAATTTAATGACTACTATGGTGCTGCTGGTGTTATTTTCGATCATAGCTAATAGGAAATAAAACGACGATGTCAGAAGTGGCCAAATATATATATATATATGTGTGTGTTCTCAGGACATACTAAATAGGAGCGAAAAAGTATGTATTCATGTACTGTTGCATACCCCAGCACGTAACACCAAAGAACGGTACAAATAAAAATTATGTCACAAACGCCTTAAACTTGTTGATTTCGCTAGGGTATTTTGGATATGGATTATTTTTGATCTGATATCAATTTTAATCTCTCTATAGGGAATACATCTTTTTGCTGCACACGCCGATGTGCATTAACAAGGACGTCTAAAGTGTGAATTTTCTTCAGAAGATTTTGTTTTGTTTTAATATGTATCACTTTAACAATCTTAATAAGAATTGACCGTCGTGCGCCTTAGACTACGAGGTAGTGTGTGCTATACATATATATATCGAGCATCTTTTTGAAATTACGCGAAGTTGTCCATTAAATTGTTTGCGTTAGCTTCGTCCACTGGTGTTAGCACTTGTTGAAGACCGACCTTATAAGAACGCTCTGTGATAATTTAATAAGGCTTTACTGGGGTTGCTCTCGAAATGGCCTTATTGGTTCATCTGAGGGTTGTTCACCGCGAATACATGTTTAAAGACATTTTACTATAGTTGAGAAATCCAGCGACAACCGTTGTAGGTGATGGAGACCCGTCAAGAGTTCAACCCTTTTAAAATCTTTGCCTTTAGATTTTCGAGGTAAAAAAAAGGTCGTAGAATTAAGCCTTGCTTTATCCACATTATATTGAAAGTACTATATGTATTAGCTTTTTAAGCAGGTCAACCTGCCAAAGCGGTTGCCATTACAAGAATAAAATTACGAAAAAAAAAATAGACCAATAGCAATGAATGACTTAATAGCATGTCGAATCTCTACTACGAATAAAAAAAATACAAGTCTCCTAATTTTTAGATATAAATGGCATTTTTTGTCTAAGCTGTACGGCAATAAACGAAAAATATATGGACATTACTTTTTGATATTGGAAATATGTCACAAATTGTGTATCGATAGGCCATATATTATCATTATCATAGTAATTACAATCTAGGAAGCCCGTAACTAGAGTCCCGGTTGTAACTAGGGTCGATAAATGACAGTTGATAACAACGATCTTGCCTAATTTTTTCGGATTTTAGATCCAGCTGGATATACTAGATTAAACTTGATTAAGCAATTCGGCGATTTTGAAGCTGAAGCGGGTTGAAATTTGGCCGACATACACTTCGATATACGGTACACGCACGTATAATATTGGAAATATCGCAAAAAGCACAAACTAGACCAAATTTCGATCACGATAATGCCGCATTAAGGCAAGTGGCTATCAGATAAATAAATAGATAGATAGAGAGAAGTGTTTTGAAGATGACAACAGCGATATCAAGCAAAAACGTAATAGAATAAAATGAGGCCTGATTTACAATC